>NC_084867.1:12221772-12578630 GCF_951802175.1 Populus nigra
GGTGCTCATTCTGTTGGGATTGCACATTGCTCATTCATCAAAGACCGTCTTTTCAACTTCGAAAACACTGGCAGACCCGATCCATCCATGGATCCTTTCCTAGAAAACATTCTGAGATCAAGGTGCCCTCCATTTGCCACAGTAGACAACACAGTGAACCTTGATCAAAACTCATTTAGCCCATTTACAATAAGCAATACATACTATCAGACTGTGATGCTGCATAGAGGCATTCTCCAAATCGACCAAGATTTAGGAACTGACCCCTCGACAATGCCTGTAGTGAAAAACCTGGCTAATGCGTTTGATTTCCCTGCCAGGTTTGGTGCTGCCATGGTTAAGTTGGGAGCTATAGGGGTTCTGACTGGCACACAAGGAGAAATTAGGAGATCTTGTAGGGCCACTAACAGGGAGTAGAAATTTACTCAAATTTAGCACTGGCATTACAGAAAGTGGGGAGTCATGTTTACTTCTTCATGATTGTTTAAACACGAGTTCAAATTTTATGTTGTTTCAACTTTCAAGATGATTATCGGTTTTTATCAGCTTCCTCGAGTAAAAAAAAATCCTTCAGCAGCTCTTTTATAGTCTTTCAGTTTAAGAGACTGTCAGTAATTTAAGAAAAGCCAGTCATGATCAAATTATCAATTTTTTTTTTCAATTACATGTTAAAATATATTCATCATCTTTCCGATAACATTCATTATTTGCTGTTATAAAAAAAATTCATTAATCGGCACCTACCAAGATAGCTTCGTCAATTCAAAGTGGCGATCATTTTTTCCCCTCAAAATAAACAAGCAAGTCTCATTTTTTTAAGACAATTTAAGAATTTAATTATTTGCATGTTTAGCTAAACATGCGATCTAAAGTATTTTTTAATTAAAAATATATTAAAATAATATTTTTTTAATATTAAAACATTAAAATTATTAAATAATACATAAAAAACAATTTAATATTTTTTGAGGTAAAACATATTTTAAAAAACAAATTAAAAAATATAATGAAGCCCTAAGGTAAGATGAATGGGTCAATATCGGTCCAATCCTTATAGCCCCTTTAGTGAACAGTCTTGACCCGGCCCGGCCCGGACCGACTCATACAATTGGCGCCTTTAACCAACAGAATAACTGACATCAACCTTCAACGGTCACAGCGGTTTGGCTTTTTGGAGGGAAGAGACCATCATCCTTCTCTTCAATGTCTATATTAACTCTCTTCACTTTCCTTTTCTTTTAATTACACTGAACAAAAATTCTCCGGGAATTCAAGAAATTGGTCTTCTGTACCGTGATTTCTCTCTCAAAAAATGGATCAAAGCAAGAAGAGAGTAGTTCAACTTCAACCAGATTGGTACTCTCCAAGAAGATTACATGACAGCCCCACTCAATACGAATTTCTAGTACAAAACTCTCTCCCTCACACTTCTTTTATCATGAACTTTTGAGTCTTTAATGCCCTTTTATTTTACAAAGAATTTCTTGATTATTCTGATTTTAGTGTTTTCTTGTTTCTTGTTTTTGTATGTGTGCATAGGGCGATAGGTTTATACCAAACAGGAGTTTGATGAATCTTGATCAAGCCCACTGCTTGTTGACAAACAAAATCAAAGAAGTACACAATCCCAATTTTGGTGTAAGTCTCCTCCTTTTGTGCCAATTGGGAAATGGGTTTTTTGTGTTTTGATTAAATTCATTACTGGGTTAAGATTATCAGGGTTCTGGGGTTAACTGCCTTCAGATTTTTTTTCTGTTTTTTGGGCTTGCTAATCACTTTTTGGGTGTTTATGGTTAATATTTTTTTTTTATCTGTGGCATGAAGAGTTTGTAAGAATTAGAAATTTTCGTGAGAACATATGGATTCTGGGTTTTCTTGATTGTAAACTGAAATCTCCAAATGTGTTTGTCTTTGAGTCAGAAAGGATACAGAGAAATGTTGAGGGAAAGTCTAACTTTGGACTCAGAAGGGAGACCATTTAGGATGTTGGTTTTTAGAGGAAGTCCAAAATCTCGGAGAAAGTGGAATTATGTTATTGATGAGATGAGAAGAGATATTGATGCAGAGGTATTGAGTAATGGAATCAAGCAACATGAATCTCGCCGCTTGCCTACGGTAAGTACTGGCTTTGTTTTCTTTGAATTTGATCAATTAGAACATTGCATAGATGACAGTAACTAGTAGTAGAGTTGAACAATCATGTCATGATATATACTTGGAAAATATGTTATACAGTCATTTACGTTGTTTTGAGGGCATATGCAGAAAGAAGTTAAGGTTCTGGATGCACCAAAAATAAAAGATGACTACTATGTGAACCTCATGGATTGGGGAAAGAACAATGTTCTCGCTGTCGCATTGGGCTCGGCACTATACTTATGGAACGCAGAGAACCAAGAGGTAAAGAAGCTTTTGGAAGTTCAAGGTGACAATGACTACCCAACAAGTGTAGCCTGGTCAGAGAAAGCCACAAGTTTGGCAATTGGATGCATGAAATCCAAACTTCAAATCTGGGATCCCGAGACTTCCAAATGTGTAAGTTTTCTGTGTTTCCTTTAGATTTGAAAATCTTTCTGGAACTTGAATTTCTTATGGTAACATCATTATTTTTACAACTCACAGATTAGAAGCTTGGGAGGTCATCAGAGCAGGATAGCAGCCATTGCCTGGAATGGTCATACTCTAACAACAGGAAGCCGCGACAGATCCATTATTAATCATGATGGTTGTTAGGCTACTCTAATTCGCTTTCTTTCTTTTTTTACTTACCATTACTTCTCGACACAGTGAGGTGGTTTTAACTTTCCAGTTTCCTTATATCTGCAAATTCGTTGACAGTAAGAGTGAGAAACAGTCCAACTTCACGCATACAAGCACACACCGAAGAAGTATGTGGTTTGAAATGGTCCAGTGAAGGTAACGTACTGGCAAGTGGAGGAAATGAAAGCTTTATATACATATGGGAAGCTTCGAAAATGAGCTCTTCGAACTTCTTGCATCGATTCAATGCCCATAATCAAGCTGCAGTCAAAGCACTTGCTTGGTGTCCCTATCAATTCAATGTACTGGCCTCGGGAGGAGGTACAGGAGATGGATGTATTAAGATATGGAATATAACAGGAGGGACTTGTACTCATAGCATTGAAACCAAAGCACAGGCAAGTTATGCTTTCCGGGAGCTTTTGATTATGCATCAGATTTTCAACTGTTGGCCATCAAGCAGAAAAGATTAATTCATGCACTTGTATTTGAATCATGAAGATGATTTTAAGTTAGCATTGATGATTTGATGTTGAATTGTTCAGATATGTGGACTGGAATGGAACAGACATCACAAGGAGATACTAAGTGGCCACGGCTATGGCAATTCCGGAGTTCAAAACCATCTATGCTTGTGGAAGTACCCTTCCATGACTAAAGTGGGAGAAATAAATCGTCATGGACGCAGGGTCATCAACCTTTCTCAGGTTTGAATTACCTAAGACCTTATCCGTTTAAGTTGAAATTGCTGAAAAATTTATTCTTGTAGCTGAACACCTCCTGGACCTTAACAATTGGTTTGTTGCAGAGTCCTGATGGATTAACTGTGGTATCAGCTGGAGGGGATGAGACTCTTCGCTTCTGGGAGATTTTTGGACCACCTCGTGTTGAAAACTCTGCCTCAGATTTTGAAAACCTTTTGTCTTTCAAAACATCCCTCATAAGATGATTGCAAATGGAACAGTTGTTTCATTGTTTGGTACAAGCTTTTGCTTCCTCCTGTGCTTTTAATTTATTCTGTTAGCGTACAGATTTATAATGGACAGTTGTAGCTACAAATGTCGTATACAAGAAAAATACAAGTAACCCCCAACGTTTTGATAACAGAAGTGAACTGATGCTATTTTCCATGCATTTTTTGTGATTGATCATATCATAATCTACACGCCGTTGATTCTTTACTCATTTTTATCAGCAACAGTTTGGATATAGACTGCTGTATACGGACCAAAACTAAAATCGTATGCTTGTGGTGAAAAGGCATTAATGTTCAAGCAGCTATGCGTGCATTGGCGTTCATCTACAAGGCATCAATGCTTACATAATAATCCCAAACCAGGGGATTCACTACATAGGGACTCTTGACCACTTCAGGCTTTTTATCCTCCTCTGATGGACAAGGATCTACAGCATTTCCAACATATGTCTATTTGCTTTGTCTTCAGAGAATAAAAGAAAATATATATTACTATTACTTTCACTAGTATAAACAAGCAAGTTGGAACAATAAGGTTGCAAGGTTGAAACAAATTAGTGGGAACTTTCTACAATTAGATCTCTAATTCCTATCCAAAAAGAAAAATATCTTTAATTAACTAACTAAATGAAAGGTGTTTGATAGTAATGGTTTTATGTTTTACATTTATTTTTCAAATAAATAAATAAATAATAAAACATAAAATGCTTCTAAAATTCCCTATGAAAAAAGGGTGAATGGTATTATGTTTCTTAATTTTTTTTTCAGATTTTTACACATTTTTCCCTTCTTTTGAGAAATAACTGAATACCTTTATTTTAGTTCAAAAATTTTATATAGAAATACATTTAAATTAAGATAATGTTATTAAAATTTTAAAAAACATATTATAAATATCCTAATTATATAAGTAATAAATAATAAAATTTAAAATATTTAAACAAATAAATACAATCAATTCAATGTACTGGCCTCGGGAGGAGGCACAGGTGATGGATGTATTAAGACATCATAGCATTGAAACCAAAGCACAGGCATGTTATGCTTTGTCGGAGATTTTGATACTGCGTCAGATTTTCAATTGTTGGCCATCAAGCAGAAAAGATTAATTCATGCACTTGTATTTGAATCATGAAGATGATTTTAATTTGGCATTGATGATTTGATGTTGAATTGTTCAGATATGTGGACTAGAATGGAACATACAACAGGAGATCCTAGGTGGCCACGGCCATGGCGATTACAGAGTTCAAAACCATCTATGCTTGTGGAAGTACCCTTCCATTACTAAAGTGGGAGAAATAAATCGTCGTGAACGCGAAGTCATCAGCCTTTCTCAGGTTTGATTACCTAAGACCTTAACCGTTAAGTTGAAGTTACTGGAAAATTTATTTTTATAGCTGAGAACTTCCTTGACCTTGTCAATTGGTTTGTTGCAGAGTCCTGATGGATTAATAGTAGCATCAGCTGGAAGATGAGACTCTTCGCTTCTGGGAGATTTTTGGACCACCTCGTGTTGAAAACTCTGCATCAAATTTTGAAAAGCTTTTGTCTTTCAAAACATCCTTCGTAAGATGATTGCAGGTGGAACAGTTGTTTCGTTGTTTGGTGCAAGCTTGCTTCCTCCTCTGCTTTCAAGTTAATATGTTAGTGTACAGATTTTTGAGTGCACAGATATCCATTTCCTTTCATCTGGGTAATCAGATTCATTGTACTGCTACAGATGTTATATACAAGAAAAATACAAGCAACCCCCCATGTTCTGATAACAAGAGTGAATTGATGATATTTTCCATGCAAAAGATGGACCATTTTTGTGATTGATCATATCATAATCTACATGCCGTTGATTCTTTACATATTTTTACCAGTAACAGTTTGGATAAAGAATGCTGTATACGGAACAAAACTAAAATTGCATGGTTATGGTTAAAAGACATTAATGTTCAAGCAGGTTAACACCATTTTACCATGGGTTCATATAGCACGACATATAGTTGGAAAGGATCTATTATATTTGCGACTCTCGGAGTTGCCATACATAGTGAGTACAGACTACTAACCCAAAAATCCTGTGTAGGTGGTCTTGAATGCATAGGAACTGCCTAACAGATAGTTTTACCTTGAAAATAACAGTACTTGAAATATACATTTCCTTGTTTCCCATGTTGATATGGATACATGTTTGTAGTCTATCCTGCTCAAACTGACCTCTTTATCACCTTCAAAGACAACGAAGGACGTGACAAGCCTCAACAATTTCCCGCATATAATAACTGCAAAACAGTATGAAGTCAATCAGTATCAGAATCGTCAGCAACCCCATCTATGAAAATCTCTGCAGGTTCTTTGTCTGTAAAGTTCCCCTCCTCTTCCTCTTTTCTCTTTCTTGCTTCTTCTATTTCTCTCTCGGCAGCTCGAGCCCTTGCAACTTCAAGTCTCGCACTAACTGCATCCCATGATACCAGCCTTTCCATAAAATTTGATATATAATCAGGTCGTCGATTCTACATGAAGAAACAACACATGATCACTAATCAAATGATTTAACGATGGACTAAGATAGAAAGCAAACTTAAACGGATCATTTATTACAATGAACCTCACCTGAAAGTCCAGGTAGTATGCATGCTGTTGAAAGAAAGCAAAATTGCAATGCCAGATCAGTGGTCAGTACAAATCAAAATTATTCTATAAAAGAAAATCAACATGGGAATTATTGAATAAACAACAGAGTTATCGAATACCTCCCAAACATCAATTGTAAGGAGTGGCTGCAAGAAATAACCAACAGCATCAGATGAATGAACCAAACACAAACATCATAAGTGATTGGTAATGTTTCCTTTTACATGATCAATATCATCTTATATTTCTGCAAATGAAACAAATCAAGAAACTAAGGCATCAATACTTACATAATAATCCCAAACAAGGGGATTCACGGCATTGGGACTCTTGACCACTACAAGCTTTTTATCCTCCTCTGATGGACAAGGATTTACGGCATTTCCAACATCAAGTCTATTTGCTTTGTCTAGAGAGATTAACATACAAGATATATTACTCTTACTTTCGGTGGTATAAACAAGCCAGTTATATTTACTCAAAAGAGTAATAGTAGGAACTATAATTGCTGGCATAGGGAAAGATCACTTACATACGAGCCAAGCCCATCCAGAACCAAACTGAGTAGCTGCAGCCGACTTGAACTCTTCAACAAATTTATCAAAAGAACCAAAATCTCTTTCCATCAATTGAAGAAGTTCCCCTGATGGCTTTCCTCCCCCTCCCGGTTTCATGGATTCCCAAAAGAATTCGTGGTTCCAGGCCTGAATCCAGATTAAAAACAAAAATAAAAAAAAATGCTTAGAAAACCCAAAAATCGAAGTTCACAACAAAAAAGTGAACTTGTATGCATGGGATGCTTTATTATACCTGTGCAGCGTTGTTGAAAGCAGGAAGTGGATCACCCTTGTTGTATGTAATAAGCACAACATCATCTAACGACATGTCATCTAGCTCTGTTCCTTCAATTTGCTTGTTCAAGTTATTCACATAAGCCCTGTGATGCTTTCCCCAGTGATACTCAAATGTGTCTTTGCTCATATGCGGCTCTAATGCATTCTGTCAAATAATAAAAATCCAAGCCCTTTATCTCACTCACTGTCAAGTAACTTAATTTCTTGAAAAAGAAATTGCTTTGTTTCAAATCTTACCATGGGATATGGAGGAGGTTTCAGCTCAAATTTAGCTGTAACTGTCAAAGCACTTGCCTTTCTGGTACATTGCCTCTGCAACATAGAAAATAAGTGCAAAGTTCAGTCCCTTTAATTTGCCAACTTAATAAGCATTTCGTCGAACATCATAAGCGCACAAAGTGCGAGGCTAATTACAGTAGCATTAAATGTTCTGACTGGCTGTCCGTGTAATAGTGGCAACCTCGACAATGCACACATTGTCAGTACGCATGCCTTAAAGCAGAGGAATAAAACATATATACAGGTTATTAGATAGGCAAACTGAACTACCTTTGTCCATTGCAGCCCGCTAGTTGTTCCTCTAAGACCTGAAATGCCAGAAAACACCGTGAGTTAGAGAAAGCAAGAAAAGGGAGAGTGCGTGAAGGAAAATAAAAGATGGGTTTGCATCAATTTGGGACCTTGGCTTGGAAAGAGTGAGCATGTTAGTGGATTAGCTGCAGTAGCTGTTGCTGCTGCTGCAACCATTTTTTTTTTCCTCTCTGTCAGTTTCTCTTTCCTCACAATTTTGAACTTTAAGCTTTGATACTAGAAACGCGAGAATGTTCTTCAAAAATACTAGAGAAGTTTGGATATGGACCCTTGATTTTGCCACAGCACCAATTTGGATGTTAGATCTGTGCCCTTGATTTTGCCAGGAAAGATTGGACTTGTGCAGAGCTCAAAGTACTTCCTGGCAGTACTAAGGATAGTACCTGGCAGTATTAAGGCCCCCACAGTATAGTACAAATTTGGGTAGGATAGATGGATTTAAATGAAGTGATTAGGTTTCACCCGAAAAAACAAAAAAGATGACGTGATTAAGACTCAAAAAAGGATCGCAACGATAAACCTCCTCAGGTTGGTTTTGAATTTTTATTTTTATTTTTTTACATCCTCCATTTGGTTTTCTGCCTGTGGAGATGTCAGAAGAAGCTGTCAAGATTTTCTAGCAAGCATTACATTATATTTGTTTAGATTACCAGCAGAAGGTAATTTGCAGATAGGTACCTAATTGATTGTACATCAGAGAATCCCTCAAAAGGGGGAAAGGAAGGTAGTTAATGTAGAAAGATCATATATTCTTGTTGAATTGCAGTAAGATGAATCAATGCTAATAAACACAAGGATTGAGGGAAAAACTGTGAGTTCTCTTGTGAATTGTGATAAAATGAGATCTCTGTAGACTGTACTTCATGGTCTCTCAAATTCCTTCAGTAAAGCTATCAAGGAAATATCCAATTATGCCCATACTCTTTTTCTAGGGACAAGGTCTGATGTCTTAATCTCATCAATCTTGGCTGCGACAATGAAATCGGTCATGCTCAAGCCTCCTGCAATTCAATGGAAAATTGTTAAATTTCAAGTGCTTTCAAAGAGATCATTTAATTCAGGCAGCAAGGAAATTCAGGAAAGAGAATATTGTGAGTGATTTTGAAGCTTACCAAGGGATTCAGTCCAAAGTTCGGCTCTAACTTGATTCTGTTCCAAGTGCACATCTGGAAAATGGCCACATGATTCTGTAACTTTGTAAATTCTATTGACAAGCTCAACACCACATTTAAAATCTCTCAACTTCCACAAGCATTGCAGTTTAAGTCCAACTTCTTCATCGAGGAGTCTCCAGCCAAGAACCTTCAGACAAATTTTTCCGTTAGGCAAAACATATTGATGCTTTCATAGGTGGAAGTTAAACATGGAACTTGCAGGCTTTACTTGATATGCCTGTGCAAAGGAAAAATCAATGCTGGATATGCTACCTTTGCTTGTGTCTGTCAGCATTCGAAATGAAACAGAAGCAAATTAACTGAAACACTAAAACAGCTTGAAGAGAGAAAAATATAGGATTAAAAGTTTACTTCTTTTATCTGGTTCCTAATCCAGGAATGAGATAATAAAAGGAATTAAATAAAGAATAAGCAATTCAAAAATGCAAGGAACTTCACTTATTAATGCATTTCAACACGATCTAATGCCAGAGATGAGTTGCTTCTTGATAAAGATTTTTCTCTTGGAAACACACCGCTAATCAGTTTCTTGGGGTTGAAAAAATGAAAATGTTACATAGAAGCTCTAGAAAAAGGACATCTTATCTACTAAAACCCTACTTCAAAATCCCTGAGAATTCTATTAAGAACACGACTAAAGAAGACCAACAAAGGAATCACAAGACTTGTGTTGGTATGCAGAATAAGCACTTCATTTCAGAAACAAGTCCTAAGAAAGAGAATAAAAAAGCCCACAACCCAAAATGCAGGGACAGATTGATCGGAAAGAACTGGTGATTCACAGCATCAAAGAATGAAACAAACACCTACAGTCTGTAAATTTGTCAAAATTACAAATTGTGGCACGGGATTTGCCATTTCTAAAGCTTCAAACTTTAAATCTTACAAGAAATTGATGATTCCAGCTTTATAAGAACAAAACCAAATGAGTGCTCTTCAATTTCTTTTTTTGGAAAGATGCTCTTCAATATCTACTAATGTTACAAAGTGAGCAATTTAAGCTAGTATATCAATTCCACCACCACACAACTACTAACATTTATAAGTAAATTTTGAAATTTCTCAACAAGCATAAACTCACACAGGGTAAATTAATTTGAACTAACTAGAAGTCTAGAACTTAAACAACATGTTGCATATAGCAAACCACATCCTTAAAGCTGAAAAGAGGGGCAAAAAATCCATATGGGAACTCAAGATTCACCTTCTTTAAAAGCTTTTGAGCATCATCCTTAGACATGGGGTCTTGCAGAGGAGATATAGGAGTACACTCTTGCTGGGAAAGAGAAAGTGCAGAAACAGTAGGAATGAGAATCTTGTGTTCAGTATCAACATTGCCTAACACTTTCTCAGCAAAAGCACTCTCTATTTCAGCAGGAAAAGGGTCTCTAGCACCAAATTCACCTAACTGATCCCCCATAGCTTGAATTCTCAAGGTGGGGATTCTGGTGGGAGTCAAGATGGAGACTTTGAAGTGGTGATAGTGGTTGTGTGGAGAAGAGAGCTTGGATAGTGGGGGAGAGAAGGGTATGTGAGTGGTGGTTGTAGCGGTGGTGGCCATGGTGATTTGCTAGACTTTTGGTGGTGATTGCGGAAGCCTAGTTCAAGGAGGTTTGTCTTGTCTTGCTGTGTTATCTGGTGCTTAGCAAAGTCTTGGACAAGACCTATTTCAAGGACCGTCCAGTTACTAGGGGCAGGGATGAAGTGCCATGTCATCCTGATGACGTGGGTGTCAATTTAAACTACCTGCCGTTTCAGTAAAATGGAGATGACGTCAGTTTTTGTGAGCTGAAAGGGCATTTCATGCGGATGAATGAGAAATAGGACGGGGCTCGTGAGGGAGATGAATTTATATCCAAAAATCATAATAATATTTTTAATTTTTCTCAGAAGAAACCCTAAATTAATTAACCCTATTAAAGTGAAGTTAGATATTTAGATTTTCTTAGTATAAAAACTTTGTTCTTGGATTTCATATAGATATAAAAATATTTTAATGGTTTTTTTCTTAAAAATTCTTTTTTGCAAAAAAATTTGGTAATCCTCTGGCAAGAAAACCACAACAAACAAATTCAATTGACAAAGAGTAAAAAATACATATTTTTGTAATCCAAGTTTTTTTTATATTATTTTTTTAAAAAAATTATAGTAAGTGCTTAATTTGTTTGTGTAATTAAATTTCGAAGGCAGTTTTTTTATATTTATTGATTAAGGTTGAAATGGAGGAATTGTCTTGGTCTTCATAAGAGTCCTAAACGCCATAAACCAGGACTTTCTAGATCGCTATAACCTAACATTGCACAAGTCATTATGAGAATAAATTTCAATTTCATCAAGCATAAAACTCTTCATCTATTCAACTTCTTGAACCATCCACCGAGTGAACCAAACATCCAGAGACGAGATATTCTTGATCTAAAAACTGAAGATTTTCAAGAACATGAATGGTCTCAAAAACTATTGCACCCACATCATTGCCTTTTCCCTTTTCTTCCTCACTTTACTGTGTGGATTAATCCTCTATAATTCGGCCACGTTCCACACTGTCTTTCCTTACACAGTAAGCATGCCTTCTTTAATTTCTTTGCTAGTATTATTATTCTTTAATACTCTTTCTGTTCATCGACAATGGTCACATATATATGATGTAGACTTCGATACTGTTTCTGATGTTTTGCTAAATGTTGTTTTTTTATCAGTATGAAGAGGGACTGGTCCTAAATCTGACAGAATATTGAGCTTTATGTTGAGACTTGATTCTTAACATTTGGTATTGATCATTTGTTTCGTATTGCAGAGGAATGTGAACATTACTAGCCAACAAGATGAGCTTGAACTGGCTTTGGCCGAGGCATCGACGGAGAACAGAACAGTGATAATTGCTATGGTAAACAAAGCCTATGTAGAAGGTGATGATAAGTCGATGCTAGACCTTTTCTTGAATGCTTTCTGGTTCGGTGAAAATACGAGAGATTTGGTTAACCATCTCTTGCTTGTTAACGTGGATCAAGCGTCCTACGAACGGTGTAAGTTTCTTCGGCTTCATTGTTACAAACTTGAAACAGATGGTGTGGAATTTGATCGCGAGGAAGTTTACATGTCCAATGAATTTATCAAGATGATGTGGAGGAGAACCTTCTTTCTTGGAGAAGTACTTGTGCGTGGCTATAACTTCATTTTTACGGTATGTTTTCCAGTACCTTTGTTTTAATTGGCAAATAGGCCATGGTCTCAATTGGAGCCTCTTTTTTTAACACAAAAAAATTAAATTGAGAATTTTTGAAAACGGGATGTTAATGTAAATTGAATTGTAGTTTATAAACGTGTATCAGTTATCATATCTACCTTTACTTTTTATATGCACTTTTCTTCCAGGACAAAAGAGCAGCTTGTTTCTGGCAAATTGCATGCTACTTATGGCTCAATTTACATGCGGGTGTGAATTTTTTGTGACCCGATTAAGCTGACGATCAATTCTTTCCTTTACAGGATACTGATGTATTGTGGCTGAGGAACCCATTTCAGAGGCTGAGCTTCAACGAAAACATTGATCTACAAATCAGTACAGATAGTTTCAATGGTGATCAGTGGTCACAGCGCAACCCAATAAACACCGGCTTTTACATGGTCAGGTCAAACAAGAAGACTATTAAGTTATTTGACTTGTGGTATTCAAGGAAAGAAGAGTCTATTGGACAAAAAGAGCAAGACGTTCTAGATGGAATGCTGCATGGAGAGGTGTTGAAAAATCTAGACATGAGAGTAAGATTCTTGAACACCCTCTACTTTAGTGGATTTTGCCAAGACAGCAAGGACATTAGAGCTGTCACGACTGTTCATGCAAACTGTTGTCGAACTATAAGTGCCAAGGTTGCTGATCTTTCCGCTGTTATTGATACTTGGAAGAGATTCAAGCGCTCTGCAGCTAATGAAACATTCACATTTGGAGATTTGAGGCATGCGGCTTGTGCACATTCATGGGGAAAATGATATGGTTTTGGATGAATTATTTCGTCTAAGGTTATTATATATATATAGACATAGGAATTATCCAATTGTTGGAGAGAATATTGGAATTAATGCATGAGTATATTTTAGGGTATTAATTTTCTTAATCAATGGCTGGTTAAATTAATTTTTGACTTTGCACAAGGGTAACCAAATTCATAAAATCATGATGTTAATTTGCAGGTGGGAAGGCCCAAAATTTTGGGATAACGATTATATATTTTTCTAATCCTTCAAAAATAAATCCTAGTACTAATCTCTTGGCTGCCCCACGTTGGCACCCAAAAGAATAGTTCCCACCAGCTACGAAATCCAACATTCTATTGCCTGGGCTGTGTAGCCCACAATTTGTTATGGGCTCCTTCGTGTAGAAAGCATTTAATCAAAAAACCTGAAATGAATCCAAAAAAAAAAAAAAACCTTTTGAGTTTAGATTTTTTAAGTGATTTTAAAGTAAAAAAATATTTTAGTAAAATTTTCTTTACCAAATGAAATTATTGACACCAAGATTAATATCAAAGTTGATGTTTTCTCTACCGCTGAAATTAATCTTGTAATTTTATTTTTTTTTCAAACTAATAACTGAAAATAAAAAAATAAATTTTACTATAGGGACCTAATAAGATATAATTTGAAAAATAAAGGACTAAATTGAACTTTTAGGGTGACCTTTGTACCCACCATTCATTTTTTGTGCCTTTTCTACGCGATTCTCTTTCTTTCAATTTTATTCTTGGTTAAAAAATTTAAATCATTTATTTTTTAATTTGACCTAAAAGAATGCAATCAATAAAAAAAAGAATTGAGGATAAAGTAAAAAAAAAAGCCCACAGTAAAATAGGAAAATATGAGAAAATGAACAATATTTTTTTGGCACAGTGATTTCCCTACCATGTTTAGTGTTTCGTTAATAGTATATGGCCAGCCTCATCATTAGACATGCCCAGTATGTGCTTCTTATCACCTTTAATTTGCAGTATATCCACTGAATTAGACGATTTTACTTATTTTCCAAACCAAAACGTCTTTGACTCAAATTAGGAAGCAAAATGTCTCTCTTAGGACAGTTTCTTAGTTTGGTAATGAATACTGTTTATAGGTATTGCAAGGGCTTAAGTGCTTGCCTAACATCTAAACAACTCTTACCAAACAAAAAGGAGTGCAATGAGCCCCGAGTTCCCCGTTTATTTAAGGCTTTTCTCTTCTTATGTTGCCTATAATTATTTGAAATCTTCCATAAAATATAGCCAAGATAAGATCTAGTCGCAAAAATGAGCACAGGCAAAGTTACAGGCATTGCGGCTGTCGTCATCCTTCTCCTTGTGTCCACCACTGCTGGTTCTAAGGACACAAGTCCAATACCAGGCGAACCATCCAGCCTGAACTCCTGGTTCCATGCCAATGTCAAGCCCTACACACAACGTAACGGCACCCTAGACCCTGCCCTTGAAACTGCCGAGGCTAAACCGAAAACCATTATGGTCAGAAAAGATGGAAGTGGTGATTTCAAAACCCTGACCGGCGCTGTTAGAAGTATTTCGTCGGGGAATACTCAACGTGTGATCGTCGATATCGGTTCCGGAGTCTACAATGAAAAGATCCAAATTGAGAAAGAAAAGCCTTTCGTTACGTTTAAAGGATCGGCTAGTAGCATGCCAACCTTGACTTTTGCTGGCACGGCTAGGGTATACGGAACTGTTTATAGCGCCACCTTGCAAGTTGATTCTGATTATTTTGTAGCTTCTAATATCATTATTAAGGTAAGGATTACTCAACAGAATGTTGCTCACATTTCTCTGTTTATCTTCTTTTATCTAAGGTTAATGCTTTCTGTAATGTCATAAATTAAATTTTATGGAATTGTTGGGTAAGAATTCTTCGCCGAGGCCGAGTGGGAAATTGAAAGAACAGGCAGTTGCTTTGAGAATCGGTGGAGACAAGGCTGCTTTCTATAATTGCAGACTCATTGGGTTTCAAGACACGTTGTGTGATGACAAGGGACGCCATTTTTTCAAGGATTGTTACATTGAAGGCACTGTTGATTTCATTTTCGGAAGCGGAAAGTCCCTGTACTTGGTAACCTCCATAAATTAACTCTAATTCAAAATTAAGTAATAGATCCGTTTAAAATCTTGAGCATTTAAAGTTGGTTTGAAATTTATTAATTGCGAATTAACTAATGTAGGGAACGGCGATAAATGTACTAGCAGACCAGGGATTGGCAGTGATCACTGCACAGGCAAGAAATAAAGAAGATGATACTGGATTTTCTTTTGTTCATTGCAAAGTAAATGGAATTGGCAAGGGGGCATTTTTAGGACGTGCATGGACAGAAAGACCTCGGGTGGTGTTTGCTTTCACCACCATGAGCAGTGTGGTCAACCCTGGTGGATGGTCCGATAATCAGCACCCTGAACGAGACAGGTGAACTGATTCCATCTTGATTTTTTTTTTTTTTATGTTTATTTAGTACTGTAATAATAATTATTTTTTAAAATATTTTTTTAAAAAAATATATTAAAATAATATTTTTTTTAAAATTTATTTTTTACATCAGCACATCAAAACCATATAAAAAAATTAATTTAAAAAAAAACATCAAAAGCAATATCAATTGGGTTTCATAATTTATAGTCTTTATTTTATATATATATTTCAATTCATTTTTTGAAAAATCTCATACAATATTTGAATGAGTGGATATGGCATTCCAATAAGTTTTTGTGAATTCAATGGTTAAATTTTTTTGAAAAAAGAATTGGGAATCATTTTTTTTCCTAAGATTAGTATTTTTCTTATTCTAAATATTACTTTCGTTGGTTTTTGATGTAATCTTAGTGAGGTTTACTAGATAGGTATAAATGGTAATTGGAGAAATGTTACTCCATAATTAGGAACCGCCTTGCGTGGCTTTGCATGTCTTATTTGGCAAGTACATTTAAGTCGTATGCTGGCTAAAAAGTTAATTTCCAATCAAAGATTTAATTAATGTAAAAATATTTTTAAAAAAAATTATTTTTTTTATTTCAAATTATTTTTTTATATATTTTTAAATAATTTTGATGTGCTAACATTAAAAACACTTTTTTGTGCTTATCCGAGTATTCTCACATCCTTTTTAAAAGGTGAGACTAATCTTGTTCGGGGTTCGTGGCTGCCCCTCACAATAAGTGCGTTTTCTGGAGATCGAACTTGTGTTCTTACCCTTACGGGGATATAACAATGCCTTAACCCAAGTAAAAAAAACACTTTAAAAAATAATCATTATCACATTTCCAAATATATCCTAATCAACAACTATCACCCAGGAAACAAAGTAGATTTTTAATTGAAAAAATCAAAATCTAACCTCGGTAAGAATAAGGATGAAGTTTTAAAGAAAGTGATTTGGAGAAGCATTTCCAACAAGATTAGCATTATTCATTTTAAAATGGATTAGGAATATTTTACATTTAATTATAAACCTGCGAAATGAGATGTTTTTTCGAGGAATATCAAATAATTAACGTTGGTGAGAGGAGAACTCTGGCCTTACCAATCTCATGAATTAATAATTTATAAATTATGCTTGCTTCATGCGCAGGATTGTTTCATTTGGAGAATACAAGTGCAAGGGGCCAGGATCTAACCCAAGTGGCCGTGTTAAATTCAGCAGGCAGCTAACCCCCCAGCAAGTGAAGCCCTTCCTTTCTCTTGCTTATATCGAAGGTTCCAAATGGCTGCTCCCTCCTCCAAATTAAGGTGGTAGAGTGTTTATTTCTAATTAGAGCATTGAGGATATTTAAATATTTATGAAGATAATAATAATAATAATAATAATAATAATAATAGGCCTATAGATAACTAATTAAGTATAACAGGCCAGATAAAGAGGCAAGAGATAGGATGGTATGCACGTAGCAACTGAAATATTATGGAATATAGCAGAGAAACCAAAAGAAAAAAGATCGGATTCTATTGTTGATCGATGTACAGTTTTCCCACCAGTCATGAAAAGTTATTTATTTATTATATGATTTTATGTGTTTCCATTAATTAATAAAGCATGGTTTAGAGCCTTCTCGGGGGGCGGGGGAAATGCATGATATAACATTCATTATCCAGTCACTGCATCTTTTGTCGTGGATTTAGATTAAAGGGTCAAGGATTTAATTATCAAAATAGTAAACATTTACTTCTCTGGATGATAAAGTAATTCTTTATAATTGAGATTGTACCGGCAATTTATATTACTTGAATAATTAAGAGATAAGATATTTTCTTACATATCAAATGAAACTATTAATAATTAAAAGTAAAAAAAAATCTTTTTTATAGGAAAAACTTATTACAAGTGATATATATATATATATATATATATATATATATATATATAGACTCAATAAGTACATTATATATATATAATGTACTTATTGAGTCTTAATGTTTCAACCAAAAAAAAAATTGAGTCTTAATGTACTACTCTTTGAAATAATCATATAAATTGCCTGATGAAAACGAGATATTATAAAATTACAAAGACTATCCAAGAATTTAAAAATTTAACAAAAACCCCCCTTCGTGTTTAAGTAAATATTACAAAAATTATGGTAAAAACTTGGGATCAAGAGGTTTGCTTCTTCTGTAGTCAGGTTCGAGCCATGTGGTTGCTCATATGATAGCCACTGAAGGCTTACATGGTCATTAACTTCAGAGCCCGTGAAATTAGTCGAGGTGCGCGCAAGCTTACCCGGATACCCACATTAAACTAAAAAATAAATATTACAAAAATTGTCGTTCATACCTCAAATGCCTTTAATATTTTAAAATTGTCTCCTTTAACAATAAAGAGATTTCAAGACATTAAGGGAATTTTTTATGCAACAAAGGGATTTTAGATGGTTATTGAAATTTTATGATACTTTAAACAGAATTGCTGTAATTTACTTTTGTGAAATTGATGAAAATTCTGGTTATCCTTAATTGAATAAAGTGAAAATGGACGTTGGAAAAGGCAAAAACTTGTAAGAACATGATTCTCATCTGTAAGCTTAAAGAATAATTTAGTTTTTAGGTGTTGAAAGGGTGTTTGAAAGTGTAGTAACAGTTATTTTTCAAAGTGTTTTTTATTTCAAAACATATTAAAATAATATTTTTTATTTTTTAAAAATTATTTTTTATATCAATACATCAAAATGATATAAAAATATCAAAAATATATTAATTTAAAACAAAAATAATTCAAAATTTTTCAAAAACATTTTCCAAGCCGCGGTGTCACACACTGCATGCTTAAGATCGATAACGCTGAGTATATATTCAATAACTTAACTCAAATGCTTTTAATATTTTAAAATTTTTAAAATAATCTAAAAACATAAAAAAATATTAATTTGAAGCAAATAAAAAAATAAAAAAATTTAATTTTTTTTAAAAATATTTTCAAAATGCAATGTTAAACACACCCATGTCGTCGCAAAATATCATTCAGATTTAACGTAAAGGAAAATTACATGATAATCTTTTAAGCAAATCGTTTTAACATTTATTTTTTATGTTTTTGAAAACTACAGTGTATATTATTGGTGAGTATAAAGTAAATCATACTATAAAAATGATTTAAAATATAAACTATTACCCACACAACAAAATTTATTATATAAACTGTAATCTTTAAAAACATGGAGAATAAATACAAAACAACTAAACTATAAGATGTAATTTTTTCTTTAAATAATTACATTACCATTGAATTGTAACTCAATAATTTAGAATCAATTAATTTCATTTTTATTCATGTTGTACGACTCAAGCGGCATCTATGAGGGAAATTGTAGGGAGAAAAAAAGGAGCAAATCGGCGTTATCAGAAAATGAATTTTTTTTTTATAAAATATTAAAAAAAATATTTTGATGTGTTAATTTTAAAAATAATTTTTTAAAAATAAAAAATACTATTTTTATGTATTTTGATAAAAAATTTTTTTTAAAAAAAACAACTACAACCATACTTCCAAACATTATTCACATGAAAAACACCAACATATTATTTACGTTGTGGCAAGATTTCATCAAATTCTCATTGCTGGCGTAAGAAGTTTGTGATTGTTTATTTCCACGAAATTTATGCCATTAGGAGAAATTGTCAGGTGGTTTCTAAGTCCATAGCTATATAAATTAGATATTAATTAATTTTTAGTGTGTTTTTTTAGAATAATTTTTCTTCTATGTTGGTATAAGGAAACAATTAAAGAATATTAGAATATCCTTGACCATTTAAAAAATGAAGCTTTTTCTAGTCACTGATGTTGGAAAGTTGTCGAAGTGATATGGTTTCTTTTGTTCTGAGTAATTAAATGGCTTGTTTTTGAAAAATAAAGATATTTGGAATATTAATAAAAATTATTTTTTAAAGTATTTTTTATTTAAAAATATATTAAATAATTTTTTTATTTAAAATTTATTTTAGATATCAACACATCAAAATAATAAAAAACACCTGAAAATAATAATTTAAAACATAAAAAATTTAATTTTTTTTAAAGCATGGTTGAACCAAGCTCCCGAGCACCTCTATGTTTAGCAATATTAATAAAAATTACCTTGAAATAATTTATTTGGTGTTTTTAAAAAGACAATAATATAATTTAATGGGAAAATAGTTTTGTAAAATACTTTATTGTGAAATATTTAAAGAAAAAAATACAAGTTATTTTTTTTATTTAAAACATTTTTTTTCAACATTCAAGAAATTCGAATGTTTACTCACTTTTTTAAATTTAAAAGTTGAGATCAGTATTTACCTCTACATATGTTTGTTTTAGTTTTTGTGATTGAGATTGAGGTTGAGTACAGTCTAATTATGCATAAAACTCAACCACAAAAACTAATTTTTCTTGTTTTTTTTTTTTACTTTTTCTGGTGGTTCTACACACAAAACTCAACCTCCACCACTAAAACAAACACTTATAAAAATGTAAGTTAATTTAAAAATATCACTTGTTATTAAATAAAAATAGTTTAATCGATCATAGCATACCTTTTATTCATCGAGTTGAGTTTTTTCTAAGTGAGAGAAATATTAAAAATTAAAAAAAATATAAATATATATTTAATGTAAAACAAATGTAATTTTAATATAAAAAATATTAATATATCAATTATAAACCACTTGTCTCTTTAATAATATATCAAGCTTACAAATCAATCGTATAAATTATAATTGAAACACTTAATTGAAACTTATCCATTAAAATATGTTCAAATAAACAAATTTCATTTTCCCTCTTTTTTATGAGAAATTTATTTTCAAAAATTATCTCCGTTGGGCGCTTGCAATTTAATTGTCCCAATTGTAGCTGGACCTCATTATTGGATCTTCTTAAAGTCCAAAAACACCCATTTTAAATTCACAGAATTACAAATTAACCTGTCTCCCTTAACCAGAGAAAAATATCAAGCACGTCACTACATCCATCCCTCACACGCAGACCCCAGCCTCTCAAATCCCTAATTCTTTTCCCCCAAATTGAAACCCTAATAAAACCCTAATAAATTCTTCCATAAAACCCTAATAATTAAAAAAAATATCAATGGATCAGCTTCACGATCACGAAGAGGATGAGCACGAGCACGAGGTGTACGGTGGAGAAATCCCCGATGAAGGAGAGATGGATGCCGATGCTGACATGTCGTCTAGAGCTGAAGAAGACGAGTACCAAGACCCTAACTCTAAGGTCAGTTCGATATTGATAATAATATCTCTCTGACATTTTACTCTATTTTGAAAGTTTTTTTCTGGCTTGGATAGGATTTAGAGGATATGAAGAGAAGGTTGAAAGAGATCGAAGAAGAAGCTGGTGCACTACGCGAAATGCAGGCTAAGGTTGAGAAAGAAATGGGAGCTGTTCAAGGTATATCTCTATTTTTTTTGTTTGAATTATTTGATTGAGATGTAGTTGAGGTAATCGGGTTGCTGAAAATTTATGGTATTTTTTTTATTGGTTGCTGAATGAAAATTAATTTTGTAGTTTTGGTCGATTTTTGTTCTTTGTATTAATTTGTTGAAGTGTTTTTTGCATCGTGGTTGTGATTTTCCCCCCTTTAGTCGGGTGTTGGGGATTCTTTTGTTAGTTTGATTTGGAGACTAGTTGAGGTCGCTTGGGGATGCTTTATGTGTGGATGATTGTGTGTACTGTGATTTGTAATGAAGTAAAGAGTAAAGTTTTGTATACTTTATATTATGTTGCTTGGTGCCAAATTTTAGTTTTATTGTTAAAAACTCATGTGCTCTCTTGTTCTGTTGGATATGTGTGAAGATTCTCCAGGTGCTTCTGCGACTCAAGCTGAAAAGGAGGAGGTGGATTCACGATCCATTTATGTTGGTAATGTGAGGGTTTACTATCCTTTTCTCTTTATTTTGTCATATTTATATGTTTTACATGACTGTGTACATGTATGATCTGTCAATTTTTTTCCCTGTCTCTGTTTCTCTCTCTGTTGGTGTTTATATATTTTGCAGTGTCAAACTTAGTCTTTTTCCTTACTTTCTTGTGATGATAAATAGATGGGGTTTAACTGTATTTCATATAAAGCATTCAAGTGAGGATTTGATGTATTAAGAAGTTTTGATGGGAGATACAATGTAGATTCAAAACTTGGGTACTTGATGCCATTCAACATACAAGTTTAGTTGCTCAGTGAATTGTACTTCATGTTTTGTTTTATCTTTTGTCTCATTCATGAACCTTTGGTTCTCCTTCACACCTTCTAGATATTGGTCTAGTGTCATGGATCCTCGTTCGTGAATTCAAATTCTTATTAATTGCATTTGATTTCTTTTGTCTGTTTCTCATTAATTAGGTTTGTATTGTTTTGTAGTGGAAAGTTGCATTCTTTTGCGTATTCCATGTTTCAATTAGTAACAATCTAAAGAACCTTGTCTGACAGAAAACATCATTGTTGTTAACTTGTGTTCTTAACATCAGGTGGATTATTCTTGTACCCCTGAAGAAGTGCAGCAGCATTTTCAATCCTGTGGAACTGTGAACAGAGTGACAATTTTGACTGACAAGTTTGGTCAACCAAAGGGGTTTGCTTATGTTGAGTTTATAGAGGTTGATGCTGTTCAGAATGCTGTCTTATTAAATGAATCTGAACTTCATGGCCGCCAGTTAAAGGTTTATGTTTTACTTTATTATTTTTTTACCCTTCTTTACACCTATACTGATAAAGTTCTCCCTAAAGAAGAGTTTGAATTTTAAGACCTCCACTATAAAGGATTGCTACTTTACTGATTCATTTGGAGTGCGTTTCACTCCTTGTTATAATCAGTAATTACTAGCTCCCAAGTTTCCAATATGATTTTAATTGCTGATATGATTCTCGCTCAGGTCTCCGCTAAGCGAACTAATGTTCCTGGAATGAAGCAATATCGAGGAAGGCGCCCAAGCCCTTATGGGTTCAGGTCCCAGAGGGCATTCATGCCTGCTCCTTTCTATCCTGCATATGGTTATGGGTAAGCACCTAAAATATTTTTTTTCTTTATAATCATATTTCATGTCTTGACTGTTCTTCCACCTGATAATTCTTTGATATTTGAACTAGTTGATATACTTTTTTTTTTTTTCTTGAAACCTTTCATTTTACCTTTTCTTCTCAGAATTAAATATTTGATTATTTTCTAGCAGTACAGCATTATGAGAATTAAGATGTATTTAATCCAATAAAAGGGTAGAAGGTTTTAAACAGTGTCCTTTTCTTCATACCTTCTCTAACAAGTTATATGCTGCCCAGTCCACTTTTTCATTCTGTCATCTTCCTTGCAGGGGTATTAGTTTTGGATTTTTTAGGCAGCAGATATTACTGTTAATTGTTATGATGTTACAAACTGTGTTATTGGACCTATGAAGTAGTTAATTAATACAATTAGGTTGTTTAGTATAACAAATCCTTGCTCACCTTAAGCGGATGCTAAATCATGTGTCCTTTGATTGAAGATTAGAAAAAATTATTAGTTCACTTTGTGATATATACCATAGTTCTCTTTTACGAATTTTTTTTTATTGTAGCAATTTTTTCTCTTCATACATTTGAGATGGTTGACTGCTCAAATGTGACCTCTTTACAAGCATTGAGGGATGAGAAGTCTAGCTGCTAGGTTGGCCACTACAGCTGTTCACTAGTTAGCAGGAGTCCTTTCCACTAATGGTTGGATTAGGTCGAAACTCTACAGTTTCCCACCTAGACATGGTTGTAATGTCCAACATTAAAAGTGGTGGATGCCATCTGTCTAGCAACCTTTGAAAGTGACCTCCTCTGCCTCAAAAGAAAATTTAATTTCTTCATAGAAGATCAAGTTAAGGATCACGTGGAATATAGCCAACCCCGACTAATTAGGGATTGAGGCCTGGTTGTTGTTGTTGCATAAGAAGGAGACCAAGTCAGGAAAACCTGTGCCATTCAAACCATGGCTGGCTTTTCAACGGAGGATCGTTTGTTATAATATTGTTTACTTTCCACCATGTTTGTGGTTTCATTTGGTGCATTTTGTGGCTTGTGCTATAGATTACCTTCTGTAGCATTATATTAGTTTTCCATATTTCCAGTAATTCATTTATTAATTATGACCAGCTGCATCAATAGGGGAAATGTGATCATTCGTTTTGTTGTAAGTACTAACCTTAATAATCTTGTGTGCAGAAGAGTTCCAAGGTTCAGGAGACCTATGCGGTACAGGCCATACTAGGGAACATGTATTCTGTTAGTAGTGGCCAAGTAATGTGAAGACAGTTGGTGACGACCATATCAGTATTGTGGTTACTTGAGGAACAGAAAGACTAGTGTATCATCATTTGCATGGCAAAGGCTGGCCAGATTTTTCTCAATCAATAGCTTGCAAGAGTTCTGGATTCATGTTCACTGAATCCTACATTTACTTGCCTTTGATGGACAAAGGGTGCTAACCGCGCAAAATGTTGTGGAAATGATTTTCATGTACTTGTGACTCCATCTACGGTTTGAGTTTCTCGGTGAGGTTGAGTTGAAACACTGGAGGATTCATAACTGACATTTATGCTTTTATACTTTATAACTCAAGTCGTTTGTTTTTCAATTTATAGATGCCACGTTTTCCCCAGTTTTCACATTAATGATCAGGGCAATTTACCATGTGAGGCATGCATTGTGCCTGATGTTTTGGGCATCCAATTTTTGTTCTCTTACTCCCTGCCATTTTCATATAGAAATTTATTACATTAACTGTACAACTTAATGATGTGGGAATCAGACTGTTGCATGGGAATTGGGAAATTGCCATGTAGTCTGGTGATTTATAAGCTTGTGAAGATTATTGTTTTCTAATCCGCTGACAAGATGCTTCTTCTGATCCAGAATGTAGTCTGTGATCTTGCTGAGCTTCAATCAAATGAATATGCTGCATTAGTGTTGATCTATGAGATTCAAATTCATTAATTTAAAGTTGCGCGGGGGCGGGGGGCGGCGCGGGCGGGGGATTATGGTGCAAGAGTTGCTGATCCATACAAACAAGACTGCTCCGTAAACCATTGGGAATGGTTGCCTGTTCCGCTGAGTCAGACTGTTCCCTTTTCTTCTAGGATCCATACAACCAAGCCCAACGCACTTGATCCTCGACCAAAAAAAAAAAAAAACCTAGTCATGTGACCTTCTACCCTAGGCTTGCACGCTTGGACTTAATTTTTTTTTTTTTTGTAAGTAAACTGAGTAGATGACGTGTTATTTGCAACCCATATTCAGAAATCAAGAGAGCCGCCAGAAAATCAAGTCATGGGTGTTTTATACCCAAACAAATCCTCCATTTGTCAACCGTTTTTTTTTACCCTAAAACACCCTAAAGATCTAAGTGAGCTAGTTCATGCCTTCAAATAACTTAAAAATTGGGACAAAAACCAAATAATCAACATGAAACCAAAAACTTTATAATATCAAATCTACTTTCTCATGTAAATCTAAAGTGAAAAAACACATTGATGAAGCTTTTATCGTCTAATGAGATTCATTGATACCAAGATTCACCATTTAGATGGTTGGAATTAGTGGTAGCCATGATTTTTTTTCTGCCACTGAAATCTGATAACTCTTCATCTCTTTTTTATTTTCAAACCATGAACTAAAAAAAATAAACTTCTTGATCAAATTTGATGTTAAAAAACTATAAGGACTTAAAAATCTATCAATTAGAAAGAAAAAGATAGAAAGTTAACACTAATTTTGAAAAAATCTCCTAGTTTCTCTGGTCTTATCTTTCATCAATTGTAAGCAACTAGCTTTTAATTTGACCATAAAAGATAAAATTATTAAGAAAAATTATGACTAAAATGAAAAAAATAAAAAAACACTGAATGAATTCACAGTGAAACGTAAGAGGGATTGCAGTGTATTATAAGAACCAACGAAGCATGTTCATTTAAATAATGGTAGTTAAAGAGATATTGGGTTGATGTTGAAGATATATATATTCTCACAATTTTTTAAAGAAAAAAATGAATCTTGATTAATATTCAAGCTAATTCAAAAAAATATTTTCAGAAAATAAAATAAAATAATACCACTGCACTTTCAAAGTTGTGGATATCACAATTATTTTACGATGGATTAGCATAATTTATGCGGATGAACCCGGCGGCAAAGCCTATATACACTGTGCATTCTCTCCAGCTTAACTGGATCGGGCGAGCTTAGAATCATGGAATTTGGATTTGGACCAAACTCTTAACCTTCCCAGAAACTCAACCCAACGTCCTTGGGTTGATGCACATGCTCTAGCCCAGCCCCTCTAGAGCTCATTAAACCCCACTTGCCTGTTAGCTCCTTTGACGCCCTCTCCCTCTCCCTCTCAATTCCCTTGAAATCCAAGGCCTAAACTCTCAAGTGATCTCGAATTCAGGTAATTTTCTAGCCTTCCTCGTACCTCCTTCAATTTCTAAAACCTTAAACTTTGTCTTCCAGGCTTACTTGTCCAAATACTTTTTTTTTAGCAAAAACTTCAATGGCTTCTTTTAAAGAAGCCGAAAATAACCCCGAAACCCCATCCTCGTAAGTACTCCATATTCACTCAAAGTATTATTGTTGTTTTCTTTTTTAACTCGGGTTTCTTTAGTTTCTTCTAATCTTTTGTGGGTTTGAAATAATTTCCAGGCCTAAGAAGATATATAAAGACCCAGATGATGGGAGACAACGGTTTTTGTTGGAATTGGAGTTTGTTCAATGTCTTGCTAACCCCACTTACATCCATTGTGAGTTCATTATTTATTTATTTTTTCTCTTTTGTTTTTCCAGTTGCTGTTAATGTTCTATTTTTAACTGGGTTCTTGAAAGTTTGCATATTTTGTACCCAAAGTGGGGAATTCGTGGGGTTTCTGCATATAAATTTTATGCTCTTGTTGCGTTTAGAACCTATTAGATGGATTCGGATTCAATTGTGCCCAAGCTTAGCCTCGTGTTATGTGCTCGCTTTAATGCTGGTTAGGAATAAACTGGACCTCGATTGAATGTATTGGTGGATCATGCATTGATCCTGTCGTGTTCATGTTTCGAATTAATTAAAATAGTGATTAGTGGAGAAGGAGAGAGTTAGTTTTGTGTGTTTTTGTGTATGCGTGGGTGTCCCTTCTTGCCTACATCTTTGTCTTTTAATGCAAGGAGACTTTGGTGTTTGCTAGTGTTTTTGCTTATTGTGAATTTTCCCCTGATGTTGGATTTTCCTTTGTTTTCCATAATATGTAGATTTGGCTCAGAATCGCTATTTTGAAGATGAAGCATTTATTGGCTATTTGAAGTACCTACTGTACTGGCAACGACCAGAGTATATGAAATTTATAATGTAAGCTAATCTCTTAAAAGTATGACTGATATTACTCCAGGCTCTGTTCAGTTCAACGAACATCAAATTTGAGATAAAGTGAATGACAAGTCTTTTGATGAACTGTAATGAAATATTTTGGTTTCTCTTTCTAGCATGCTTGGCTTGCCTTTTGATCAACGTACTCACCAACTAGAATGGTTTCAGGTATCCTCATTGCCTATATTTTCTTGAACTTCTCCAAAATGCAAACTTCCGCAATGCAATGGCACATCCCGGCAACAAGGTTTGATTTTGGCTTTCTGATCACCCTCTTTCTTGCCATTCTGATTTTTTTCAATCTTGACATTGGTTCTATGTGGTAAATAGATATTTAAGATCAACTGAATGCATGATCTTGTCAATTCACACGTATCTTGTTTTTATTTAAATCTCTTATAATGATTACGGCCTCACCGAGATTTGAATTTCTCCTAGTTATATATACTCTTACTGTAAATGCAAAATGGTCTTTCATGACAGAAATATCTTTCTTGTTGCTTTATATTTGCATGCATGTTGGTAGCATCTGGCTCAAGGTTTATTCTCCTGGATTTGTAAGCATTTGATGTGACTGACACTTGGTTGATCTTGCCTTCCTTTCAAGGGTTATATTACAAAAAGGTGATAGTTTGTCTCGCCATGGTCTGAGTTTCTTATCAAGTATTCTAATGGAGGTCAATATTAGATGCTTCGAATAGTCTGTTTTTTGCGTTTTGAGTTAGTGATGAACTAGCACAGATATTCTATGTATCCCAAGATGCCTTTTCTGGAATACCAGTTAAAAAGTGATTGGTTTTAACAATAAATTCTTATAATCTTTGTAGTCGGAAGAAATCTGTATATATTAGCACAACATGTGCATAAAATTGAGTTATTTGTTCAAGGATAATTCTCAACTCACTTGTTGATACTTGGAACTTTTAGGAATTAGCACATAGGCAGCAATTCTTTTTCTGGAAGAACTACAGAAACAATCGGTTGAAGCATATTTTACCCAGACCCCTCCCTGAACCCGCCGCTGCACCCCCTGCTCCAGCTCCTCCACCTCCACTTCCTGTTCAACCTGTGCCACCTGTGCCTGCGGCAACTCTTGGTATGCTGGCTGCTTCTGGTGCAGTCCCTTCTCCCATGCCATATGGCATGCCTACTGGTTCTGCTTTTGGAAAAAGTGATATCAGGAGCAGTGGAAGTGAGCGAAGAAAGAGGAAGTATGTAACTTGCCTTTTTTCTGATTTAGCAGTGGAAACATATTAATTAGACGCATCCTCTCATTTCTTTCACAGATATCATGGTTTCCAGCATTCTAATGCATATTTCATTTGGTTATTGCAGGAAAGAAGTTTAATTTGAAGTTTGAACTGCTATCTATGTTAAAAGTAGTGGGACCAATATATC
This sequence comes from Populus nigra, assembly GCF_951802175.1. Classification (NCBI taxonomy): domain Eukaryota; kingdom Viridiplantae; phylum Streptophyta; class Magnoliopsida; order Malpighiales; family Salicaceae; genus Populus; species Populus nigra. Next base: position 12,250,020 of record NC_084867.1, read on the forward strand.
TGCTAAGGTAGCTATACAAAATCATCCACTGGGTCTATAATACTGAAAAGTGTCAAAGATTCGATGGGATTTTCTATTCATTTTGCTTCTTTTTGGTTATTGGCCAAGTATTTCATGAATTATTGGTGCTACCGTACTGGTAAACGAAAGATGATAGAGTAATCAACATCATTGTCCGAGGATTTGCTGAAACACTAGTACATTGTATGAAGTTGACGAAGCCTATGTGGTCTAATCAGCTCCAGAATTCTTAGATGGGTCGGAATGAAAAGCAAAATAGCGTCTTTTTTGTTTCTTTTTTTCTCCCGGTAGTGAGCATTGTACTGATGTATTCTTTGGATAGAATCTGTATTATATGATTTAACTTGCCAGGAAGCAAAATCTTAAGAGTGTAGTGCCAAACAATGAATTCTGTTTGTAAGCATGTTAGAGACTTTAGTTATTTGAATATCGATTTGCGTCTTTACACGTTTCTCTTGCTATATATATATATATAACTGTTCTCTTTGATTTTTTCCAGCAGGTTTTTTGTACTCGTTTTGATTACAATCGGATGTGATATGTTGAACAGTGAAGGAGAACCCTTTACTGTTCTATTCCCACATGTGGTCGTCTCTTTATTATTTACATAATTGCTTTCAACTACATGCTAAATATGAAGTACCATTAAACTAGATTTGACCCGGTCTTAATTGGATTTGCCTTAGGTTAAGCGAAACATGGATTAACTCAAGTTTTTAACTGTTTTGCATTGGATTAATTCTTCACAATTTCTTTTAAATCCCAACCAGTCTAAGCTCCCTGTCCGACTTGTCAGGTTGAGTCAAGTTTTAAATAGTAGTTATGACCGACTTGTCTGGTTGAGTCAAGTTTTAAATAGTAGTTTTCTAGATACAGTGCTTACAGCTTATTCACTAGTTAGGGTCATGTGTTTGAAATTTTAACATGGAATGATATATTTTTTTATCCGATTACATCCTTCAAAGTTGTTCGTTTTGAAAAATAAACCTCATTATTTTTTTTGGTTTTCTTTTAATCAAATTATCCATATATCATGATCTAAGTAGGAGGTTTGATCAGGTGTCGTGGAATTTTTTCAAGTCATTTTTTTTTAATTTTTTTCAATTTTGTTTTTTAAAATTTAATTTTTTTAAAAAAATTAAACTTTACTTTTTTTCTATTTTTTCTTCTATTGAATTTACCTTATTCGCATGGTCCTACTCGCGAGTTTCGGTGGCCTCTCTAATTTTTGTTTTTTTATTGATTTTTTTTTAAATTTTATCTTTTTATGTTTTGATTTTTTGGGATTGATAATTGTTTTTTTTTAATTATTTTATGATTATGATTTTTTTAATTATTTTTTAAAATACATTGACAAGATTGAATATTATTTTTTATATTATAAAAAAAATTAACATGTTCTACGCAAAGCACGGGCCACCTATCTGATGGCATCTATATTAGATTTCCAGTTTATGAAATGCGAGAGGCATTATTTTCTTTTCGGAATAAAAAAAGGCCTGTAGATGGCTATAGATGGGACTTGGGAGGCCCTTCTTTTAGGTTTGAACCAGAAACCTTATAGTGAAAATCTCAAGTCAAAACAGTTGGGACCATAATAATGAAAGCCGACCCGTGTTCCGTGTTCATCCAAATTAAATTAAAATACTATTATTTTCATATTTTTAAATTAAATATTGTTTTAAATTTGTATTTTTTTTAAGTAAATTCTAGTTTTGATCGGATAACAGATTAACTTTCTAAGTAAACTTCTAAATAATATTTTTTTTTCAAAACTCAATCTAAGCAAGGTATTGCTATTAAGGCAATCCAGCTTTAATAATAGTAGTTGAAACGTCTTTCCTGGATACTATTTATTGATTTGTAAATACATGGAAGTTCTAAACCACTCATTTATAATAAAAATGTAAATTTTCTTATGAGAAAATACTATGATAAAACAAAAAATCAGCATCTACTAAAAATTAGAAAACAATCAATGCTACCTACCATAGGTGGTGCTTCCCCCCTTGAACCCTAAGAGATTGCAGGAGAAACTCTAATGGTTTTAAAACCTGTCATTTTCCAATCATAGGGCTTCCCCCCTTGTAGGGAAGTAATTCCTTGAGCATCATCATCTACAGAATACAAACAAGAAGAGGAACCTTCAAAGAGCAATGCCGTAGCAATCTGTCATTTTCCAGAAACCCACGGTCAAGAAGAAGGAAGCAAAATCATGGATAGAAATATAGCATCTGACTTTTCCACACATTGCTCCTTTTCCACACATCTAACTCGGAGAGGTTTCTGTTTTGAATTTTATAGCTCTGGAGATGGCAACAGTTCCAGGAGGATGATGGCTGGCTCTAATAGCGTATGGTTTCAGATTCAATGAATCATTGTAAAGAAAAAGACTTTATTAGATATTATTTTTCCAAATTAAGACTTTTTTTTTTATATAAAAAAATAATGCGATATGGACTATGACAAGGGCAAGTCTTGGTAGCTTCCATGGGGCAATAGGGCAATAGGGCAATAGGTGACTAGACAGATCTAGACACCTAAGGGCTAATGGCGTAGTAACTTGGCGTAAAATGTTGCAGAAACTCTTGGAATGCCTTTATTTATGGGTGCTTGTCGCCCCCATGGTTTGCGTGCATAGATATTTAAGAAATACTCGATAAGATATGATGTAATCAATTTTTATTTATAAATTGGTTCTTGTGTTTTTTTTAAAAAAACTACAGTTTAGTTTTCATAATGTTTTTTTTTTTTGCAATTAGGTTCCTACGTAATTACTCTTAATTTATTATGTTATGTAATGGTGTTATATATATATATATATATATATATATATATATAAACACTTACACGTGTATAAAATTTTAAAAAAATCAAACTAAAAAAAGATTTTATATTAAATAAAAAAATAAAAAAAATAAAAAACAAAAAGATAGAGAGGTGAAAAAACCAAAATGAGCAATAAAAAAGTTATATACATGTTAATAAGAGCTAAGCATGTGGCCATAAAAAAACATTTAATAAAAGATTAATGTTTGGAAATACAGCTGAAATAATGTTTTTTAAAAATTTTAAATTTTTTTTGTTTAAAAATAATTTTTTTTATTTTTAAATTATTTTGATGTGCAAATATGAAAAATATTTTTTAAAAAATAAAAAATATTATTTTAATATATTTTCGAGCGAAAAATACTTTGAACCACAATCTTAACAAGTTTACCACTAAGTTATGACATGAAGCTTCTAACCAATCAATTAAAAAAAATTATTAACATCATTCACTTAATATATGAACGGTTAAACTGATTCCACACCCGCCTTTTAGTTCCATTAACTAATATACTAAACCGTGTGGGGGATTTACTGTTCCCCCACACACAAAACACTGTGGATTACAATAGTAATCCACAGTGATTCTTCTCTTTTTTTTTAGCTTTTCCTTTTTTTTCATTTTTTTTCAAATTGTTTTTTCAACTTTCTTATTTTTTCTTTTTTGTCATTTATTTTTTTTTCAAAATTATTTTTGTTGATTTTACCTTTTAAAATTTTTGCTTTGTAATTTTTTTCTTTAAAATACTATGGATTGCTATGATGTTTTTCCACTTAGTTTTTCTATTTTATTTCTTTATTTTTTAAAATTATATTTGTCGATTTTTTTTAATATTGAGCTGATTAAGAATTTAGCTTTATAATTTTTTTTTAAATACTGTGAATTGTTGCAGTGTTTTTCCATGTGATTTTTTTATGATTTTTTTCAAAATTATCTTTGTCGATTTTTTTAAAATATTGAGTTGGTTAAGAATTATAATTACAATAAAACTAAATCATATGAGGAAAGCGTTGTAGTTTTTTTCACAAAACACCGTGGATTGCTACAATATTTCTCTAAATGGTTTTTTATTTTATTTTATTTGGGAAAAACGTTATAGTTTTCCTCATAAAACATTGTCCATTGCTGCAACGTTTTTTCTCATGGGTTTTTTTCCTTCCAAAATTATCTTTATTGGTTTTTTTTTAATATTAAGTTGGTAGAGAATTTAGCTTTGTAATTTTTTTTTCTTTTTATTAATTGAAAAGCTAAATCATGTAGCAAAAACACTATATTTTTTCTCACAAAACATTGTAAATTACTACAAATCATTTTGTTCAGTCTCTAAGTTTTGGATCACCAACACAATTTTTTTTTTCGTCATGAAATATTTGCTCCATCATACCTTTAATTTTTATTATTTATCTAGCACTGGTTCACAATTATAACACTATTAAATATATTTGTTTTATAAACCCGCAGCAACCCGCAGGCATGTCATCTCGTTAATAACTAGAAAATGTTGAGAAAATAACTGCAGCTTCAAGCCCAATGCTGCCATCTAGATTATTATGAATCATTGTCGTGATCATACAAATTTTGATATCCCATTATCAATATAATTATAAGAAATGCTGAATGGTTTGGTGAGAATACTGTGCACCACGCCACAGTAGCTCCTCTCGCAGTTTATTGTAGTAGTAATTATGTTTTTATCATCCATCTTTTTTGCTTTGCAATTTGATCCTTGTATAGTCAAATTAATAGACAATTGCTTCTAATTTATTAAGAAATGACAACATCCAAAGATAAAAAACCAAAATGAAAAAATAAAAAAAATACATGCCAGTTTAAATGGTGATGCAAAAGGTTTACTTTGGTTCTCATACTTTTATATATATCTTTCCGGCCCCTTTAGTTTTAGAAACTTTATTTTTTTATTCTTCAGCTCCTCAATTTGATTGCTGATACCAATTTCGACAACAAAAAAATATTGATGTTGGTGTTAATAACTTTCATTCAATTAGATGAATTTCATTGGGATTTTTTTGCATTCACCTTGTCTAAGAGAATAGATCCCGGTCCCAAGAGTTTGTTTTTTTCAATTCAAATTAATTTTTATTTTTAACCCATTTTTTATGTTATTTAAAGCCATAAATAGGTTTTTTTATAGCTCTTTTAGGTGTTTTAAAGTGTTTTCAAATGTATATTTTTATTGTTATATAACTAAATAAAAAATAATTTTAATTTTTTTATCAAATCTAGTAAAGTGCATACTCCAAATCACGAATTTAATCAACTCAAGTTTATAGTTAGTTACATTTTTAATAATCATTTACCTTAAAAAATATATTTCATACAACTCCTTACCGTCTAATAAATTTAGATGCTAAATCAGAAAAATCTTGAAATATATCATTTATAGCATAGCAAACTTACATAAAAAGCACAAAACAAACAGCAAAAATACCTAAAAATGAGAAAAAAACAATATAAATTATAAATCAAATAAAAAAACACAAAATCAAGCAATTTGAACATTAGATCCAAGATTGTTGGATATAAAATGGCCAAAAGAAAGAGAAAAAGAATAGTGATGCCGCTGCTGAATTTTTACTCGATTCTAACAAAAGAGTCAATTACAAGGGGGAACCCTAGCATGAAGGCACTCTCAAATTCTCAGTACAATGTTAATGTACTTTAAGCTTTGTCAACGTTATTAATAGATTTATTTGCCCAGAAAAAAAACGTTATTATAAATTTGTGTTTCCATATTTTTTTTAACTATGTATTATTATTTAACAAAAATCTAAGCTATTTGATTATTTAACAAAAATCTAAGCTATCTGATTATTTAACAAAAATCTAAATTTAGTCAGGGTTTTTATTAAATTTGTGTTTTGTAAATAAAAATATTTTTTAATTAAAACATGTCAAAATAAAAACATTAAAAAACACACAATAAAAATTAATTTAAAAATCAGGTTTTACCGCATTAAGGAGCTTAAGAATCCTTATCTTAGTTTAAAGATAAGACTGTCTTGTGTGACGTGGCAAGTAGCAGACCTGCCAACTCATGCCCATCCCATACACCCTGTAAAAAGTGTTAAAATAAAGCTCCTTCCTTTTTTGAACATTATCTAACCACGTCATCACATACGCGGAGAAAAAAAGACGCCTCTTTCTCATCAGTGCCGGCTCGTCGAAAAATATTTTAATTTTTATATAATTTTAAATTATTTTAATATATAAATGTTTGAATTAAATCTTCTTAAACTTTTATTCGATCGTACCAATTAATTAGTGTAGTTGATAACTCAATTTCATTACTATGGTAATTAATTATTACAATACTACTAGATAACTAAATAATTTACTCTGCATAAACTAAAAGTATACAATAATGACTAAGAAAAATCATGCACGTTGCAATGCATCGTGAGAAACGTTGGAACAAGGGGCGGCGGTATTTTAATCGAAGGGTCATGGATGAACGTCCATGCGTGGCAGTAAGCTTAGTCAACACACCATATTTCTGCACAAAAACGTGGAAGCCATAAAAAAAAAATGATTCTCCACGTGGAAGTGGAAATCTGTTTCCTGAATTTTTTTTTTTGGACTGTCTTGCCAGCCTGGTCGCTGTTTTTTTTTTTTTTCCTGTTTTGATTGTCTTCTGCTGTTATTTTTAAGATTATCATGTACTACTAAACATTATTTAGTGAAGATAACATGTGGGACTTGGATAAAATATTGCAATTGGATTATATTTACAAGGATTAGGGTGTGTTTAGTTTTCTAAGATGAAAAAAAATTTAAAAAACATTTTAAAAAGTAGATTGAATCATACAAACAGATATATCCTTGGATAAACTATTATAAAATGTAACTCAATTGACATGAGATCTAGGTTAGCCTATGTTTCAACTAAAATAGAGAGTGAAATGATCTAGTACGATATATTTAAAAGCCTGAGTTAAATAATAATTATTTAATTTTTTTCTTGATTTTTTAAATAATATTATTTTTATTTTTATTAAATAAAAAATTAAATTAACTCTAACTTATCTAATATTTTGGATTACAAATTAAGAGCCTGGGCTATTATTGCATTGTATTTGTGAAGATAATACACCTATGAAAAAAATTATTTAAAAACACGGTTAAAATTATATTTTTTTAAATTTTAATTTTTTTAGTTAAAAATTATTTTTTTAATGTTTTTTATATTTAATTTTAAAAATATTTTTTAAAACATAATAAAAAATTATTTTAATATATTTCTAAATAAAAAACATTTTAAATCATAAAACTATCACAATCTAATATCTAATAAGACAAAAACAGGAATTCCTAGCTGAATTTGAAATTGAATCTGCATGACAATTCCAATTTGAACGCCGTGAAAAAATCAGTCCGGACTTTAATTATTTTTGACAGACGTCTTGAATTTTAATCCTTAAAATGCATGGTCCCCACTCTTTATATATTTTTTTAAAAAACAGGCATAAATCTTTTGGTGACATGAGAGGATATCAATTTTTTTTATACCGGATCCTTAATTTTCAAATTTAATTTTCCTAAATTAAACTGAAATAGCTAGCTCCTGCCAATAATTTATATTAACGAGAAAATGATCATAATTTGTTTGTAATATTTTTCATTTTGATTTAATACCTTTAACAATAATATCTTTTTTTTTTCATAATCATCAATAACAATACTTTAAATTGGAAAAAAAAAAAACCTTTTTTTCCAACTCCAGATTCAACATGACAAAACAAAACAGACTGGCTTCAACCATCAAGAAGAAAGGACATCATAGTAATTTCATTATCATTGCCCTCAAATTAGACAGTCTAATCAACATTTAGTGCAAATTTAGGGTTATGTTTGCAGTTTGCACAGTAGTTTTCAGTCAATTTTGAAGAAAAAATATTTTTAGAAACATCATCAACTATACTTCTAAACAGGCCACTACTCTTCTTCCTTGTCCTCCTCTCTCCTATGTAAAAGGAAAAATTTCATGGTTATCCAGCTACCAAATCCTATCTCAACTTTTCATTTGGGCCCACTACTTACCTCCCGAGTCTCCGCCTCCCCTTTAACTCCCTTATAAGTACACCACCTCCCATTCACAAGTCTCTCTCACTAATCACCACATAATTCTTGTTAGTTCTTGTTTAGTCACTAATCACCACCTCCCTTTAGTTTCTTTTCAAGGACAAGTCTTTTTCTTGAGTTTTCTTTACCAGGGTTCTTTTTGTTTCTTTTGAGGTTTATTATTATTATTATTATTATTTAGACAGCAGCCATGAATGCTCTTGCAGCTACAAACCGTAATTTCAGACATGCTGCACGCATTCTTGGTTTGGATTCTAAGGTTGAGAAGAGTCTTTTGATCCCTTTCAGAGAGATCAAGGTATAATAAAAAAAAGAACAACTTTTTTGGGTAGAAAGAGATAAAGTTTCTGTCTTTTGATATCTTGTTCTGGTTTTTTATCATCAGGTGGAGTGCACAATTCCCAAGGACGATGGAACTTTGGCGTCTTATATTGGGTTTAGAGTGCAACATGATAATGCTCGTGGGCCCATGAAGGGAGGAATTAGATATCATCCCGAGGTGTGTGTGAGATCATTGCGTTTTTTTACTTTCTGTACTAATTTGTGTTTCTTGAAGATTTGATGTCTTATTAGGCCATAGTTGCCCTGTCTGATTTGTCTAGTTAAGGGCAAGTTTGGATTTTTCAAAGGGGGCTTTGTTAAGGTATGGACGAAACATAGGTGATTATGGCTTGAAAAGAGAAAAAAGGCCACCATTGATTCATACCAATCTTAGCTGGGATCTGAATCCTGATTTCCTCTGGACGTTTGGAAATAAAGAAGCTTATCAATTTAGTGTATACAGATTTACCTTGGTCCTTTACGGGCCTTATGTTGAAAGGAATTTGAAACAGATATTTTTACCAATGCAGTTCCATGGATAAGTTGTTTTAGAAATAGGTTGATGCTGTTGTTAGTGCTTGCAAATGTTATATAATCTAGAATTGTTTTGGGATGTTCTGTCTTTGTTTGAGCCACGTCTGTGTTTGAGCCACATAAACAGAATATGGTTAGGACTTAGGATTATCTGGACAGAACAGCTTTTATATCTTGTGAAGTGTTTGGCATCCTTCTTGACAAAGAATTTCTGCCTACTCATAAACGTTCTAAATCAGATTTCTCCTAGGGTAAAGTTAGCATGGAAAAAAAATTAAAAAATTCATTCATACTTTCCTCTTATTTTATTCCTGCGCCAAATTTTCCAGAGCAAATGTCACCTGAATTATCTTTGGTCTGTTGTATCTTAAACAATTATTGGATTGATTTTGCTTGAAGGATATTGACTTAGAAATTGATGCTGATGGTTTTTCTTATTTTGTTCTTGAAAGGTTGACCCCGATGAAGTAAATGCCCTTGCTCAACTAATGACATGGAAGAGTGCTGTAGCAGACATTCCATATGGTGGAGCAAAAGGAGGGATTGGATGCAACCCAGGGGATTTGAGTAAAAGTGAGTTAGAACGTCTGACTCGTGTCTTCACTCAGAAGATCCATGATCTTATTGGCGTCCATACGGATGTTCCAGCACCAGACATGGGCACAAATGCCCAGGTACATTCCACTAGTTGGTTTTTCGGAAGTCTTTTGATGCATTCAATTTATCCAATTTTATTGCTAACAACAAATCGTAATGATGGGTATAACATATGTGAACAGACCATGGCATGGATATTGGATGAGTACTCGAAATTCCATGGTCACTCGCCTGCCGTTGTGACAGGGAAGCCCATAGTAAGTGCTAAATACTGGCACGTCTAAGTTTGTTTTCTTTTTCAATAATATGTAATAGCCAAAAAGAATGGCTTCTCTCTCCTTATTTCTATTAAATCCATGCCTGTGATGCTAGGATCTTGGTGGATCACTGGGCAGGGAGGCTGCAACTGGCCGTGGAGTTGTTTTTGCTACTGAAGCTTTACTTGCTGAACATGGGAAGTCCATTAAAGGTTTGACATTTGTAGTTCAGGTAAACTTGAAATAATATATAAATCTCAATTTTAATTGCTGGCTACATACCTGCTGTTTTTGATACTGTCATGTTGAAAAAAAACTTATCAATGAATCATCTAGGGTTTTGGAAATGTGGGGTCCTGGGCAGCTAAGATCATACATGAGAGAGGTGGGAAAGTTATCGCTGTGAGTGACATCAGTGGTGCAGTTAAGAATCCAAATGGAATTGATATTCCAGAACTGATCAGGCATAAAGAATCCACCGGTAGTTTGAAAAATTTCCAGGGTGGAGACTCCATGGATGCTAACGAACTGCTTGTACATGAATGTGATGTCCTTATCCCATGTGCTTTGGGTGGAGTTCTAAACAGGTTTAGCATCTTCCTGAAAATTGTTCCTTTTCAGTATCTAGTACAGTATTGCATGTTTTTTTTTCCTTCTCATCCTTGGTCACTGAAGGCTTCTTTATTATGTTTAAACTTCATCATTGCCCTTGTGATAACACATGAAAACACATGATGTAAATTAGATGTTAAGTTGGAAAACTGCTGGTTAGAAATTATTGAGCCTTTTCCATCCGTGTATCAGAAATTTTTTAATATTTTGTTCTTTTAATCATATTGACAAACAACAACTAACTTTTCCTGAACATGGTTGGCCTTTAAAGGGAAAATGCTGCAGATGTGAAGGCCAAGTTCATAATAGAAGCAGCAAACCATCCTACTGATCCAGAAGCAGATGAGGTAGCATTGAACTTGTACTCCTGTTGTCTTCCATGAAAATCAAAAGGAAAAATTATGATTGAAAATTATTCTGATTTATGAGATGTAAATATTGCAGATTTTAGCAAAGAAAGGAGTTGTGGTGCTTCCTGACATATATGCAAATTCTGGAGGTGTCACTGTCAGCTACTTTGAATGGGTTCAGGTAATGGATTAAAACGAAAGGAAAAGGCATTGCTCTGCAGAGACTGAATACATGATATCGCAAAATTTATGAAAAACACTTCATGTTGTATGAGTCTGCATATGACCTGAATTCCTCTAACCTGGTTGCCAAGCATCTAAACTTCAGCAGACTAGCAAATGAAATTAGACAGCAGGGAAGTGAAGCCAAGATCCTCCTGAAACTTTACACTAGTGGCTTGGAAACCACGAATCTGATTCCCAAGCATCTGACGCTTGTGCTTGTTCCATGCAGTGAAATACTGCAATGGTTTCATCTTATTCATCTAGTTTGTGAAGATCTTATTCATCTAGTTAGTGAAGAATAAGCTAGTTTTTTGCCCTTTCTAGTTCATTTAGGTATGCATTTTGGATTGTGCTTGTTACGAGTAAGTTTACTTGTGAGGGGATTGAGGACATCATCTGGGATCCGTCTTGAACTGAAAACGCAATTTACTAACACATTGCAAAAGATGCTAAAACAGAATTGTTAGTTTTATGGAGCATCTGTTTAACATGCTCCAATTTGTCTAATTTTGCAGAATATTCAAGGTTTTATGTGGGATGAAGAGCAAGTGAACAAGACGCTTCAGAACTACATGACTCGAGCCTTTCATAACATCAAGGTCATGTGCCAGACACATGATTGTAATCTTCGGATGGGTGCCTTTACCCTGGGTGTAAACCGAGTTGCAAGGGCCACTCTGTTAAGGGGATGGGAAGCATAAGTCCTCTCCTCAAGTCTCCAGCTCCTTTTGCCTCGTATCTTCTTACAGCTGAAGTTGTTTTGCTCTCATAAAGTCTTCATAGTTTTCTATTTGGATTTTAAGTGTATTCGTTGAGGGAATTATTTTCTTTTTTTGTTCCCAACTTGAAGCTCCTCCTATCAGCATTTACAAAAATTAGTTGTTACCAGTATTACAGCTCTTGATTTTGAGACTGAAAAACATATGTTGTAATCTTCGACTGGCCTTGTGCTCCAGTTTATGATATTCAAGAAAATAATTTTGCTAGCTATCATACTGGCTTGTTTTTTCACGGGTGGCCATCCTTATTTGTAAAACCATTCAATGGTACATGTTAATATTCTGTTAATATGCATTTCTCTAAATATTTGGCTATGCGTTTGCTCAAATTTCATGAAACAACAAGATGACTTGTAAAACCTGCTTCAATTCGCTTGGCATCCAAAGTTATCCTGCCTAATGGAGATGTTAACATTAATAAATGGTGATCTTCCTTTTCTTGGTGGCAATGTCTTAAAATATTATATTCCCTTTTCATTGATTTGGCCATTTCTTTCAGCAAGAAACATTCAAATGCCATTCTCAAACAAAAATTCTGCCCGTGACTGTACTGACAAAAAGGGCGAGGCAAGATAATCTTCTTTATTAGAGAGCATGGGCTCCTTCCCTGCTATCTATCCGCCCGCACATTACTACCAAGAGAAACAACAAAGGAAAAGAAAAGTCTCTCTCTTTTAACATCTATGGCATCCATTTCCATTTCTGCTTCATTGCATAGAACCTGCGGTTCTCATCGTGTCACCAAAAAACAACGGCCTCAAGCAAGGACTGCAAGGTCTTTGGGATCAAAGCACGCGACCCGTGCTGTTACTCTAAATGTTGAAGGCCAAAGAGGTGTTGGCATGTCTGAACAACAGGAGAAGCCTGCTTTAGCCACTGGTGGATCAAATAAGGCCAACGATAAATTGGAGAATGGTTTGGAAACTAAACATTCTGTTCCAAAATTTATCGATGAGCGTTGGAAGAAAGGGACCTGGGATTTAAACATGTTTGTCAGGGATGGCAAGATGGACTGGGATGGTCTTATTGAAGCAGGTGAATACACTCTACTCCATCTGAAATGTGAAAATCATCAAACCTTTGCCTTAGTGAGTTTCTTTATGCATATTTGATTCTGATACAGCCATTCTAGTTTAACTATTGCCTCTTCTCTTATAAATTACTAACTAGGACGGCAAGAGTGTACTGTAAGCCAAATACCATTTCCCACTAATGATTTTGTACTGTAATTTTTTTCCAATATCTGTTGGTCTTGCAGAAGCAAAGAGGAGAAAAATTATTGAATTGTATCCAAATACATGTACAAATGAAGAACCTGTGCTCTTTCGGAGCTCCATTATACCTTGGTGGGCATGGCTCAAAAGGTCATATCTTCCAGAGGCAGAGCTTCTCAATGGTCAAAAATCTCTCTTCCAATCCACTTTCTTATAATTTAGTCTTTAAACGATACATGTCTCACAGTTTCATCAGTTCTGCAGGTAGAGCGGCCATGGTAGGATTCTTCGCAGCGTATATTGTGGAGGGATTGACAGGGCTTGATATGGTTGGCCAGACAGGAAACTTCATTTGCAAAACCGTACTTTTTGTGACTGTCACTGGCATAATACTTTTTAGGCGAACAGAAGATTTCAAAAACCTGAGAAAGCTGGTTGATGAAGCAACCTTCTATGACAAGCAATGGCAGGCATCATGGAAAGATCAAAATGCACCAAATACTGGTGCTTCTGATAATAAAGTAGACAAAATGTAGCTAGACAGTTCATATGTATCCATCGTTACCCAAAAAAACAAAAGGGAAGACTGCAATTAGTACTGTTTTTTTGTACCTCTTTCAATGTCAAACAGCTGCAGCTTTTATATATTTCTGAGTTCCAGCAAAGGAACCGGTTAGTTTTTCAGGAATCCTGATGAGTTGATTAAGATTCCTACTGGGAAATCACTCCTTCCTTGTTTCTTGCATGCGCTAGGACACAGTAGCGCTTGACTCGACGAGGGTCCTCCTTTTTGTCTTTTGAGATAACTGCACCAACAGCAGTAGGCAGTAGCTAGCCAGGACCATCTCTACATCTTCTCCTCTTTATTAAGCTGCACCAACAGCAGTAGGCAGTAGCTAGCTAGGACCATCTCTACATCTTCTCCTCTTTATTAAGCTGCACCAACAGCAGTAGCTAGCCAGCCCTATCTCTCAGAAGGACAAGAGATTGATGACATGCCACTTACTAGTCACAGTCGTGACAGTGGAGGCCCAAACATGGTTATGTTATTTGATATATGTCTGCAATTAATGACTCTACAATGGCATGCACCTAAAACTTGTCCATTAAACTAAGAGATTCCCATTTCTAATTAAGAATTCAATAAATAATAATAGATGTTAACATGAAAAACAAAATTATAGTTTCAAAATCATTTTCAATAAAAAAACCAAAAGTAGTGAGATTTTAAAACCAATCAGATTAAAAACTAAAAAAAATTGTATAAAAAAGTTATTCTCCCTGTTTAAAACAATAAAAAAGAAAATTAAGAAGAGAAGAAACAAAGCTTAAAAGTTTTTCATTGGAGGTTGATTTTAAGAATATTGAACTTATTTTCTTACTTGTACAAAAAATTAAGAAAATAAGAATTTTTTTTTGAAATTTTTTTTTTTACTTTTGATTTTGTTTTTTTGAAAAGGCTAATAGAAAACCCAATAGATACAAAAACATTTTTTAATGAATTTTGAAAGGACCCGGCCATGTTAAAATAAATCTTGTTGCCTTTTTTTAATAGCCCAAGGAAAATGTGAAAAGAACCAGCCCCAACCCATCAAGCACACATGGCTTAAATAAATCAGTGCAGCCCACAGAAACAAGGAAGATATAATCTTGGGACCCAAAGCTCAAAGAACACAGCCCAAAAGAAAGAAAAAGAATGAAACAAGCTTTCCCAGAACTGTTCATCATTTTGACTAACATATGCACTCCCAAGGAAAACAGATCAAGCAATGAGCATAGAAGATGGTCAAATGTACACTCATGGCTAAACAAGAAACTTGATATGAGAACCATTCTCCATGATATGCAAAAAGATGCCAAAATCCTATCTACGTACTACCAGCAAATATCTAAGGCTATGCATTCCAAAACGATAATGGTTCCCTAACAGCAGAAAAACTGGACTTGATCAGTGAAACCAAAAACAATACCATCTGACCTAATCATATATATACAAACTCTAATCATGTTCTCGTACCATAGCAATCCAAATACACAAGAGGAAAGCCTAGGAGTTCGAAGCAATAAAGGGAAAAACTTACCAGTCGTTGTGCTGCTATTATTTCTCTGCGCCTTCCTTCTCTAATCCAAGCTATTCTTTAGATAAAGGGAGGCCGTTAATGCTCTTTAGTACTGCTTTCGTCTCCTTCAGGTCATAACTACTGTCGTGGCCACTTTCTTCTCGCTAAAACAATGTTGGTTTCCTCTCTTGGAACTGCTGTGACTAGTGGGCTGAGCTACTTTTGGGGCGAGTTTAATTCTTTGAAGGACTGTAAATATTTAAAAACAAAAGGATGTAACTTGGCTGAGATTCTGAGATGTAGGTCTGGTTTTGGGTCAGTGAATGAAGGAAGGGATGAGTGGTCGGGTTGCGTCTTGGATTTTTGAAACTCCAAGGTGGTATTTTTTGAGGTTTGATGGTTGCTGACAGTTCAGAACTTGAAACTCCTGGGTCGTCCCCCTTTTTTTCTCCTCTTTCGCTAAGGTTTTATAGGCCAAATAGAAAGGGTATCCCTAGAAACCCCCACTAAATCTGATTTCCCCCTATTTTCAGAAGGAATGAAGCCTTTTTTAACACCAAATCAAAACAGTTCTCGTGCTCAGAAACAATCCTCATCTTTTTGGATCGTGGGAGCATTTTAAGTACGAAGGAAACTGAAAAAACCAGTGAGACTTGAAGGAAGTAATTTGTGCTGTGATTTGGGGAGGATTTCGTGTGTTTTGGTGGGAAAATCGAGCTCAACGAAACCTGTGTAGGTGGTTTTCCGGCAGCTTCTCTAATTAAAAGAAGAAAATGAACGGCGACCAACATGGTTCTGGCCCTGTGGCCTGGTGCGTCTTATCATGTTAATGACGGTTTATTTACTAGAAAGTAATTTTATTTTAAAAAATAAATTTTAAAAAATTAAATTATTTTTAGATATTTGATAGTATAATTAAAAGTAAGTTGGAAAATATTTTTTAGTATTTTGTTATGTCATAAAAAATAAGCTGGAAAATAACTTATTAATGTTTTATTTTTTTTAAGTTTATTAAAATAATGAAGAACAAATCTTACAAATTAAAAAGTTAAATGAGAATGAAATTGAAAAAAATATAATTTCATAAATTATCTCAAATAAAATAAATAATAATCAAAATAATAGAGATCAAATCTAAAAAATAAAAAAATTAAAAGATGAAGAAATTAAAATTATAATAATTAACATTTCATAAATTATTTCAAGTAAAATAAATAACCATCAAAAGAATGAGTATCAAATTTGATAGATAAAAAATTTAAATTAAAAAATAATAAGGAAAAAGCAAATAACAATTATAAAAATGAGAACCAAAGTTAATATAAAAATTAAATTTTAAGGGATGAAATTAAAAAATAAATATTAAAAACAAAATATATATATATCAATTAAAAGTTTGAGGACTAAATTTGATATAATCAACAAACAATATGACATTTCTAAATTTTTCATAACTTCCCGAAAGTATTTTCCGCTCAAAATAAAAGAAAAACACTTTCCTGAAAACCAAGTCAAAAATTTCTTTGACTGAAAAGTGTTTTCTATTGACCGGAAAATGTTTGGAAAGTGCTTTCTCAGAAACACATGAAAGTTTAAAAAATGCTTTATTAGTAACCACTTTCCGGAAAATAAACACACCTTAAATTAAAGTAATTTTTTTTTTAATTTGCTTTCAACTTTTGAAACCTTTTGATTAAGCTTAAAATTATCCTTTATCTTTGATAATATTTATAATTTAACCCTTGAAATTTTATAATTGGACTCTTAGATTTCCATGTGCCTTGTCACATGGTTTTTAATTTCAAATTTTTTCAACTCAATCCTCAATTAAGTCTTCAAACTTCTATTTATTTTAATTTTACTTTTAATTAAGTCAATCAAGCATTCTAAAGTTTAATTAAGCCCTTGATTTCTTCATTTTTTGCTATTTTGTCTACCATATTTAGCTTTCTTTTTAATTAAGCTTTTATTTGTCAATATTGGACTGTGAAACTTTGCAATCTTATCCATGTTGGTTCTCAAATCTTCAATTTGTGTAGTCTTGATCAAATTTTCAATCTGTTTTTCAATATTTCTTTAATAAAACTCTAAAATGTTCATCCACCTAACATTTTGAACAATTATACATACCAGATTGATCTAAAGTATTATCTTTTTTTTAAAAAAAAGAAAAATATATTTTTTACATGAAAAATAAGAAAGTTTGGGGAAACCCAAAATTGAATCATAAAAATAATAATAATTATTATTATTAATGTTTTTTTAAAAAATCTAAACTCCATTAGTGTTTTACTGTAAGTTAGACTCATTGTATTATGGATTACTATAATGTAATAACATCTTTGTTCATTCAAATGAAAAAATAATTTGTCTTATATTTTTATATGATTTATTTGCTGTTATAAAATTGATTAGGATTATAATTGTCCACTAACCATTTTTTTATATAGTTAAATGATATAAGTGTCCTCTAAAGAAAATAAAAAAGTAAGAGAGTGGTAGGGCTTTCACATCATTTTATTTTTTTAAAGCAACAAAATTACTTCATCACTCTGACAATAAAAAAAAAACTTAAAGGAGTTTAATGGTATTGTGGTTATTTTATTATAATATATTTGAATTAGGAAAAATCAATCTTTTAACAAATAAAAATATTAATAAAAAAGAGCCCTTAATGTTGGTTCTGGTGAGAGCATCAGCTTTATACCTTAATACCCCTGCTGTTTGTGAAAAGACAATGTCATTAATACCAAGTGGTCCAGCCGCACCAAATCCTTAATAACACCGAAAAATCCATGCCATTTTTCGCTTTCCTCCACATCACAAAATCTAAAAAGTCATCAATTTCTTTTATCTAAAAATATTATTAATATGTAAATTAAATACAAAAAGTTAATGAAATTAATGAAATTATTGTAAGTTGTCCTGTTGAAATACTTTATAACCAAAGTTAGGCCACATTACCTTATGGTTAATGCGTTGTCACCGCGAGAAAAAAGAAACATTTTGATTGTGGAACACTCCCCTCCCCTACTGTCAAAACGCAAAAATGCCGTCCCTCTCCAAATCGGCATCCTCTCCGCAACCACTCCTCCATCACGACAATTCCGACGCCGAGCGACGCCTCCGCGAGGCAGAGGAACGCCTCCGCGAGGCAATAGAGGATCTCCACCGTAGAAACGCAGTGCATGGTCCTTACCCTCCTTGCGATCACGGACCTGATGAATCCTGTGCCGCTCATGCAATTGGTAATCTCTGTCAAAGCTTCCTTCTCTCTTATGGTGTTCGCGTCGGTATCGGCATTTTGCTTCGTGCTTTCAAGCTTGCTAAAGGACATTCTTACTCTTCTATTCTCGACCTCAAGGTATGCGGCTTAAGTGTTTCATGGCAGTTTCATAATTTTGCAGGGGATGTAAAATTAGGGTTTTTTGTTTGATTTACTGTGTTATCGGTTGAATTTAGGAGAGAATTTGCATAAAAAATGTTCGAATTTTGGATTAATTTCTTGCTGGTGATGGCAGTTTCGTAATTTAAACGATTGGTTTGGTCTATTGTGTTATTGATTGAAATCATCCAGTGGATTTTTGTTGCATTATTTTTGTTGAAATTTTGATTATTTTTTTTGGAAATTTGCTTAATTTGGTGTAGAAATGGATATAGAGAATGCTTTATTGGCAATGTGTGAGAATTTGGATTTTGTATTGCAGCAACTTGTCTCGGAGAAGGATTTAATAGTGAGAGAGGAGGCTTGTCGTGTTGGGTTACTTTTTGGTGGATTTACTGGATCGTATCATGCACTGAGATGCTTTTTGAGGAAGTTTAGAAGGAAAGAAACGCCAATTAATGCGTAAGTTGTGAATTAATGTTTGAAAATTTACTGTATTTTTTTTAGTTTATGTTATGATGATTTATAACTGCTTTGATAGAACGTATTCTTTGGTTATGACATTGTTTAAGGGGGTGATGGAGCAGATTTTTAGCAGGTTCGGTTGCAGGGTTGTCTGTTTTAGCATTAGATGATTCAAACCGGAGACGTACTCTTGCTCTTTACCTCTTGGCTAGGGTAGCTCAGGTATACGAGTACAGTTTGATATTTTATTGGTAAGCTTTTGATCTTTATTTTTCCAGTCTAACACTAGATCCTCTCATCAGTCTGCTTATAATTCTGCAAAATCTAAAAACAAGTTTCATCTTTGGGGAAGTCATTGGAGACATGGAGATGCTTTGCTCTTTGCAATTGCTTGTGCCCAGGTAAATCAAAGTTCACCTTGATGCATGAGACCATGTATTTGTAAGAACATTTCTGTGAAGTCATTATTCAAACCTGCTTATGAAGGCAGGAAATGAGAATTGGTTAAGCTGGTAAGGTTTGCTGCCTAGAGACCGGACATGGACCACTTATTTTTATATGGGACAAAGAATTAATGATGTGAGTGGAATAAGAATTGGTGGAGGAAGTGGAGTTGCATCTGAGCTATCTAGTTGATACTGAAGCATAGTAACATGGCTAAATGGTCAGCCATGTTTGTGTGGGGATGGAACACTGTTTAATCAAGTAAAATAAAGTTAGCCTGATTGGAATGATAATGGAAGATGAATGAGATGATTGAGTAGTAAGATGGGAAAGCAGAGGGTAATAAATGTATTTAATTGAATTACAACAGTTATGTAGGAGAGCTGGTTTGATGTTTTGGCTTCTACAAAGACATT
The DNA here is from genome assembly GCF_951802175.1 of Populus nigra. NCBI lineage: Eukaryota > Viridiplantae > Streptophyta > Magnoliopsida > Malpighiales > Salicaceae > Populus > Populus nigra. The sequence continues at coordinate 12,269,630 of NC_084867.1, forward strand.
GCTACACCAGTGAGGAGTACTGTAGTTCTGGTTGAAGATTTAGCAAGGGCAAGGTGAGGAACTAGAAGGTTTATTAGCAAAGTCAATGTACAATCCTAAGTCGTAGTTTGTAGAGGAAAGAGTGTAGTGATGTTGCTGGCCTTGAAAATAGATAAGGACCTTCTCTGATTAAGTTGGTTGATCGGTTTATAGTTTATGATCTAGGTTCAAGAATGATTATTAGAGAGAAAAATGGCTCGAGTTAGTCTATATGAATCTTTTATAAGAGGAACATTTTTTCAATATTGAGCCTGATTTAAATCCATGAAAAACATGCAAGCTGAGGATCAGCCACCACTTATTAATTTCTTGTAATGATTTATATACCGGTAATAGTAACGGTTGTGAAATGCACATCCCAGCCTGCAAAATTTTAATTTCTTTGTTCTCTATGTTTTGAGAAAGTTATTTATTAATTCCATCACCTCTCCATTCATCTGCTTATATATGTTACATAACATTATCATGTCATTTCCATTATTGTTTTATTAATTTCTGAATTTCTTCATGTCTGTAATTATGGTTTTTCAGGTTATGTATGCCTTTATAATGCGTCCTGAGAGCTTGCCAAAAGCATATCAAGACTTCATTCAGAAGACTGGACCAGTTGCAGCGCCTGTATACAAGGCTGTAAAAGAAACTTGTAGAGGTGGCCCACTGGATGTTGCCTCATTGTCAGCTTTTTTATCTCGCAGAGGGAAACTGGGCTCTGTGAAGTTGGAAGAATTCCCTTCAATTATTCCTTGTTCTGTTGTTCATCCGGGCACAAATTCATGCTTAGCTCAGAATGCTAATGCAGCATCAGCAACGTTCAGGAAAACATTTCCACTTTACTTCTCACTGACTTTTGTACCTTATGTTGTTCTGCATCTGCAGAAGGTAATCTTTGACTCAAGCTGATTCTGTATGATTTTGGTTTTCTTCTTTATTATTCTTTTTGTGTTTGTTATTAATGCTATTATGCCATCTTCAGGCATTTAGGTTGCTAGTGCATTCAAAACTAGAAAAGAACCATTGAAGCAATTAACTAGTTGTGGTCTGCCTAAGCAGAGTCTTGGGAGGGAAACAGGAGGCAGAACTGCATGCTAAAAAAAATGAAAAGTTATATAAACAGTTGTTAGAAAATATCTAATTTACAATTTACGGTACATGGAGTTGTGAATAGTTCCACCTCTTAAGATAGTCTCACATGCTTTTCACATAACAATACATGTCTTGGCCACATCTTTTTTTGTTTTTTTGTGGCGGGGATTGTATTTCTGTTCTGTGAAGGATGATGGTCGATGTTTTCATTTCTGGAACTGATGTTTCTTTTGTCCAATATTATCCTTTCCTTCTAGTTCATGGATGCTCCTGCTCGGACATGTTGGCTAGCTCTTAGAGATGCTGTTCGCTCAACGACATTCTTATCTGCATTTGTTGGAATTTTTCAGGTAGCTGTTAACTCATTTGAGTTTTCTTATGTTAAAATGGTGAATATGTTCTATTGTTCTTAGTAGTTTGTGGATGATGCAAGGGGGTGATATGCCTTCATCGAAAAATATCGACAAGAGACCACAAACTTGTATATTGGATCGCAGGTGGAATATCTGCCCTTTCTGTACTACTGGAGAAAAAATCTAGACGTGCTGAACTTGCCTTGTATGTTCTTCCAAGGGCTGGAGATTCACTGTGGTATATTTTAGTGAACCACCACGTGCTTCCAAATATTAAGAACGCTGAGGTATTACTTTTGTACAATATGGCCTACTTGCATTGGCTCAACAAACTCAATTCCAGATACAGATATCTATTTTACCTACTTTATTCTGGATGATGCTAGCTTCTACTTGATGCTCCCTGTTGATTTTCTGTTTATGATGCTATCCATTATCAGGAAAAGGCAATGGCATGAATATGCTCCACTAAATCAGCTGATTGGCATCTCTTTTGAGTTGCACCTCTCTTTTTGTATTTTGCTATTGGTAAAATAGGATCTCTTCTCCTTGTAAAAAAAAATAAAATTCAACTGAGTGGTCCTGTTGCAATTTGTAACTGTAATTAAAGAACTTGTTTCACAGCCGGGAGACAAACAGGAGTCAATTAATGGTTGGGGTTTGGGCTATGCATGTTTTGTTTTGCACACAATTTATGTGCGCGGGGTTAACAAATTGATTTGCCCAAGGGTTGCTTCAAATGTGTACGAACACTCACGGAGACACTAAAACTTAATGACCCCCTTGAACAATGAATGCCACAAATGTTTTGCATGCTTTCCTGAATCAATATTTGAACTTATATGGCTGAGTGAGACTCTGGTTTGGCGATTTTGCAGGTGGCCCTATTTTGTGCATGCATGGGAGGAGTTATGTACTACTTGGAACATGAACCAGACACCATGGCTCCATTCTTGAGAGGCCTGATCCGACGCTTCCTTGCTAGTAGAATAAGCAATCCGGGTGGTCCATTGAATCGGAGTGCTTCTTACACGTATTTACAGACTCTTGATGCCATCAAGAAGCCTAAATTACAGGAAAGTAGAGAGGCTGAAGCTTCAACTTCTCAGGAATACAATCTTGAATCCATTGAAGGGCTCTAATCTTCTCCGGTGGCCCAATATTCTTTTCTGATTCAATTCAAGCATTTGTTATAAAGCAGACGCTTTCTGCCCAATATATTAGAATAAATTGCAAGGGGATTAATGATATTCGCTGTCTTCGAGTCATGACCCACTTGCATGTATCGAGAGTAGATTGTGGTTTCATCTAGATACAGGCATTGGTGTCCTTGTAAGGCCGTTCCCTTCAGGGAACTTGTCGAGGAATAGAAAATGAAGTTAGGGAGCAACTTGTAATAATTCTGTTTACGAATTTCCTATTGTAAATAAAACACTCTCTCCTCTCGTTTTCTCTTTTCTGTGCTCGAACATTTTCTGTAATCTCAACATTGAAATGACTATCAGTAATTCAATTTGCTTTATGTCAATTTGGTGGTTACTCAGATGTTGGTCAACTCTACTCGTCTCTGTTCCTTGTTGCAGAATTTCTTTTGAATTTAGCCATTAAAAAAGGCTTAAGATTTCTTGTACTTCCACGGTACTTCCTCCCCTTTTCTCTATGCAGCAACCACCTACATAACTCCTACTTGCCAAAACATCTCATAGAAGACAGCGGCACTACGGATCTAAGGTTGCTCGAGGCATCTCAAACCGGAAATGCAGAGCCCTAGCACCAGTTGCCGAGAGAAAATCCACTCATCCTCGACAAAATTGCAATATTCTCTAAAGAAAATCCCTCACACATTGCTTCGATTGGCGCCCATGTTGACTTTGTTAAAAGAGATATTAAGACTAAAACCAGCGTTTGCCAGAGAAATAAATCAAGAAGGCTTCAGTGCAGTGCGCATGGCAGCAGCCGGCAGCCGTGTAGAGATTGTGCGGGAGATTAGAAGGGAAAGAGAAGATTATTCCTCTTCATTAGGCATCCATCAAAGGAAGGGCAGAGGTAATAAGTGTAATGCTTTCCAGTTGCCCTGATTGTATTGAAGATTTGACTGTTCAAAAAGAGACTGCTTTGCACCTTGCTATCAAGAACAACCAATTTGAAGCAGTTAAAGCACTGGTGGATTGGATCAGAGAAATGAACAAAGAAGATACCATCAATGGTCTCCTGAACAAAACCAGAGTGCTAAGTTATGGAATTAGAAAAAAAAAAGAAAAAACTATGAAGGCAATTACAATAAAGTTATGATTTTGCTTTTCACAATAAAAATTAATAAACCGGTCTACAAGGACAAGATGGTTTTTTTTTTTATATAAAATACATTTTTCATTATCATATTTGTAAAGGATAAATTAGTTTTTTTTTTTTTTAATTTTAGATGCATAATAAAATAATTTAAATATAATTAAAGCTTTTCAAGCCTGACTTACTGTTTTAATTGGACAATCAATCATTTATAAGACAGCATGCATGTTTGCTACATGATGAGTCCTACCTCACACCTCAACTATAGCTTCTGTTGAGCATCCCCAGTCCCCATAGACCACCAGTGCTATGACTTTGAGCTGTTCTAATTGGTGTGAGGTTCTGATTTAGATTCCAAAATCTGTTATACTGGCTCTAAGGTGCTTCTGAGGAAACACCTGCTCTCTCCAGTGCTCTAATGCTACTCTTGATTTTGTTTTTGAAAGTTCTGAATAAAAGCCACCTAATTCTGCCGTTTTTCCTGGAGCTATGCCTAAGATTTGAAATAGTAATGTTGCGAAGGGACAGAAGAGCAAGTAGTTGGCTTCCTCTCAAGGTAAGGATTTTACTGCTAGCAGGCTTAATGAATTCTGATGAATGACCTTGTAGCAGGATTGGTTGGCTTGCTATACCGTGATCTTTCATATTATTCTTCTTATAAAAAAAGAAAGAAAAAAAACTCCCTCAGAAGGAAATGCTGACAAGTGATAGTATCAAACTAAGGTCGGTTGACGACGATCAAAATCTTTCCTACAGAAGGAAATGGTACCAGCACTAAATACACATACAAGACACATAATGGTGGTAATCAAGGATCTCAACAATTTTTACTCGAAATATTCAGTAGAAGAATGTCTTACAAGTGTTTATTTATTTTTATTCAGAGAGTATGTGTTACAGGTTATTGATAGGAGCAGGTCCAATTTTTAATACCATATTTAATTCCAAGTTTTCCAGTTCAAACACTCAAGGTATATGATATGAGTTTCATTTATTTTTCACTATAGACAAACCATAGTGACTACCTTATGATTCATGCAGTCATCATCTGAGGCCTCGCAAAAAAAAAAAAAAAACAGACAAGGATATCTTCTGCCGACGAGAATTCTTCTTCAAACGTTATTTATAGTCTGCTTGCTGAAAAGACCCTTAGCAAAGACAATCTGTTTCCATCCTAGTTAAGGTTACTACATAATATAATGGATACAAGGCTGTTTGAGGCAGCTCAAAGAGGAAACATCGATTATTTGCAGCGGTTGCTGACAGAAAATCCATTAATCCTCAACATCACACTGCTGTCTGCTGAGAATCCCTTGAATATTGCTGCTGATATGGGGCATGTCGACTTTGTGAAGGAGATTATAAAGTTGAAACCAGTTTTGCCAAAGAGGTAAACCAAGAAGGCTTTAGCCCTACGCATATAGCAGCAGCCAATGGCCATGTTGAGATTGTGAAGGAGCTAATGAAAGTCGACATCAAACTCTGCCGGTTAGAGGGAAGACAGAAAATGACTCCTCTACACTATGCAGCTATCAAAGGGAGGGCGGAGGTGATCAGTGCAATGCTTTCAGATTGTCCTGATTGTATTGAAGATGAGACTGATCGAAAGGAGAATGCTTTGCATCTTGCGGTCAAGAATAACAGATTTGAAGCAATAAAGATATTGGGGGACTGGATCAAAGACATGAACAAGGAATACTTGTTGAACATGAAAGATGAGCAAGGGAATACAGTTTTGCACCTTGCAAGCTGGAAAAAACAACGCGAGGTAATAAATTCTTCTCCTGTCTGTTTCCTTTTTTCTTCCCGGTACTTACTAGCTCATATGGTTGATAAGGTTTTCTATTCCAGCTAGTTGCACTTGTACACTTGATCTCTAGATAAACCTACTAAGTCCTAGGTGATGCAGAAGTACAGAATGCCTTGATTACCTTTATTTTCACGATCACCCATCAAGGATGGATATCCAAAGACCTTCTGTCTATGTGATGCTTTTCCGGTGAAGAAGAGCAATCAGGTACTGACTTTGACAGGGCCATTGGGCTATTATTCAAAACATTTGTATTAAAATAGAGCTTCTTTCTTAGACTAAGAAAGGTCAAAATTGGATAGTTGAACCATAGGTGTCCATCTCCAGATATTTCTTCAAACCTAGGCCCTTGTGAAATAATTAGAATAATCATTAAACAAGATTTTAGATGGCTCATATTCACACTTTTTTCAAGTGGAACCTTTTGAGTTCATACTATAGGCAGAAAGATTAGCAACAGCCCCCACAGTAAGGGGAATGCCTATGTTTTGGTTGTTAGGTCGGCCCACCATAACATAAAAATGTGCACCATCTATATTACAACAAAAAGAGATCAACCTATAAATACATGTAAAGATCAGTCCATTTTAAACAAAAAAGGGTACCCTGTAGAATCTAGTCCCAATGATGCAGCGGGGGCCTGGCCTTTTCGACGCTGCTAACCAATGCTGAGGCTTAAACTTTCTGAACAGACCAGGCGAACACATGGGATGCAGAGGAGTACCAAGACCAGGAAAGCAAGCCGTCTTCACATTCCTAATAGTCTGATCACCAAGGACCACGTATCGATGTTTATTCTGAAAACTGAAGGGGTCCATATATATCTTGCCCCGTCCATTTTAGGTCTTTGGTTCTCAGGTATCAGGGGTTACAGGACTTCATCTAAACAAAGAGCTGCTTTTTTTTCCACGTTAGTAGTGGTTATGCATCATATCGGGGGTTCTCAGCTAACGAGATTCGAACCTGAGTCTGGCAAATGTTGGGGATGGCCACAATGCCAATTGACCCAATTTACTTGTGCATGGCCCCTGCAAATAGTCATCCAACTTAGCAACTGCAGTGATTTGACTGCTGTCTTAACATATAAAACTAAAAAATATGCAAAAATGAGATAAGTTGTCCTTGCAGGTGTTAGAAATGCTACTTGGAAGTGGAACTGTAAGTTCAGGCTCGTTGGAAGTGAATGCCATTAACCATAGTGGCCTCACCGCCCTCGACATGGTTCTAATTTTCCCAAGCGAAGCAGGGGATAGAGAAATTGTTGAGATCCTTCGAAGCGCGGGAGCAACAAGAGCAAGAGATATCATCCAGTCTACCATTTCCAACAATCAAACCTCTACTGACAACCCCTCAACACCAGAGAGATGCCTGTCAAACGGGAATAATTTGATAGAATACTTCAAGTTTAAAAGGGGGAGGGATTCACCTAGCGAAGCGCGCAGCACACTACTAGTTATAGCTGTTTTGGTTGCAACTGCAACGTTCCAAGTTGGAGTCAACCCTCCAGGAGGAGTTTGGCAAGATACAAACATTCCTGACCATACTAATAGTACCAGCAGCAGCAATGCTCACTTTGGAGGTCAGTCCATTATGGCTACCACAAACAAAGTTGGCTTCATGCTGTTTGTGTTTTTCAACTCAGTAGGGTTTTCCATGTCTCTTTACATGATCTATGTCCTCACAAGTGAATTTCCCTTGCAATTTGAGCTTCAAATATGTCTGCTTGCTATGTATGGTACTTATGGAACCGCGTTACCATGCATTGCGCCGTCCAGCCTCAATCTACCTGTCCTGTTAACCACAACAATATTGTCTTCAACTACGTCCGCTTTAGCACAAGTAGCACGTCCACTTACAACAATGCTCAAGAAATTTTTCAAGGACTTAACTCATAGAGTCGTTTGAAAGTGGATGGATGCAAAATAAGGCTTCGAATATGATTGTCTTGCTCACATCACCAAGCGAGTCTCTTGCTGATACATTTACACAAGGTAAGAAGTTGTTGGCCAGGTATCCAATCGGCATCATCTGAAACTAATGTATAGGATAAATATATTTTCTTTTGCACGCTTTGATATGTGTGAGCAAGCGATTTCTGTGCTTTCTCTCTGTCACAAACTAGTTGTTGTCTTCACAGGTTCCCCTTCCAAGGGGTAAGGTATCTTTCCTTCGGTTTAAGTAAAATTGTTTGTTCATGTTTTCCACTTGCTACATTGCGTTAATAAACATTCCACCAGAAGGTCTGTTCATGTTCTAACCACAGCTTCAATTACATCCACTGTAGCTTAGCTGGCAAAACAACTTCCAAAGCTCGGAAAAATCGCTGGCAACCAGACACGCAGGTGCTTCAGTTTGTGATGAGGCGTTAAACATAAAGGTCTTTCGGTCAACTGAAAACACCTGCTAGTTTGAACTTAAATTTCAGTTTTTGGTGAAATTGTAGCTAGGAGTATGATGGAAGCATCTGAAAACACCTGCTAGTTACTAGTCAAGAGTCGGTAGTCTACCACGTTGAGTTAATAAGGAGCTATCTGTTGTTTATGATTTACTATTTGGTTTTCCAATGCCTATTTGAAACAAAAACAATATAAACCCTAGAGGAAAAGCTAAAAAAACCAAGAAGATTTGTTCAAATGGACATTGAAAATGGCTTTCGATTTCTTCTATTACCAAGAAATTCTCCATCCTCTTCTTATGTAATCCCCTAGAAAACTCCTTTGCCAAGACATTCCAAACGGGAAATCTAAATTACTTTTAAAAGTTAGTACTAGGAAATAAACTCATCCAGGCAGAGCATCATTTCCTATGGAAAATTCTCTTACCTTGAGACATTGGTTTTTAAGATTCTGCACGTAATATGTTTGTTCCTGGAGAATGCTATGCTAACCAGACCTCTAACAAGCAGCAGGAACAATCTCATTTCTTCCTAGCAGACGCCAATACATCACCAAATTGATACAAGACAGGGAACATTGATTGTTTGCTGCGGTTAGTTTTAATACTCAATATCCCGCTGTTGTCTGCTGGCAAGTGACAATCCTTTGATTCTCATATGGGGCATGGTGACTTGTCAAGCAGATTACAGGGCTAAAGCCAGTTTTCCCATAGAAGTAAATCAACAAGGGTTTGTCGCCATGAAAATTATAGCAAAACCCACATCAAGCACCGATCACAAAAAAAATAGCACTAACAACTAATTAACCAATAATTAAACTCCAAATTACCAATTATTACCAATAAAATATAACTATAAGGGCATCATCAACCATGTTCTAAGCAAGAAAATAATAAATTGGCAAAAATCCTTGTTCAACACTTTCTTTTAAGGCTTAAAAAAAAAGCTTAATCACCACCAGCTTTCTGGTAAACATAGGTAAGGCCACACTTACCACAGTAGTGCCTATCAAAATGATTAGCCATGAAAGTACCAGCACCACACTCAGCATTAGGACACTCCTTCCTCAACCTCTGGACCTTGCCGCTATCATCAACCTTATAGAACTGGAGTACAGCGAGCTTAACCTTCTTCTTCTTGTGCTTGATCTTCTTGGGCTTCGTGTAGGTCTTCTTCTTTCTCTTCTTGGCTCCACCCCTCAAGCGAAGCACCAAATGGAGAGTGGACTCCTTCTGGATGTTGTAGTCAGCAAGTGTACGGCCGTCCTCGAGCTGTTTTCCAGCGAAAATGAGACGCTGTTGGTCCGGTGGGATACCTTCCTTGTCTTGAATCTTGGCTTTGACATTGTCGATAGTGTCTGAGGACTCAACCTCGAGGGTTATTGTCTTGCCCGTCAAGGTTTTCACGAAGATCTGCATCTTCGCTTCTTTACTTTCAGAGATGCAGAGCAGATGCGGAAGATTTAAGACTGGGTTAGGGTTCGGCTGGAGTATTTGAGGAGGAAGGGGTATATTAGGGTTTTAGTGATGTAAGGTAAGGGCATGAAAGTACGGATGTAGCCATAGAGCTGTTGGTTATTTACAGGGGCTAACTTGGGAAGAAATTGTTGGACTCTCTCTTTGGGCTGGTTAAGTGGATGGTTGAAGCAGCTCAAAACAATTATGGTGTGTATGTGACTGTGTATTATATGAATATTAGAATATGTATATATTATATTGAATTAAAAAAATATAAATATCTTTAAATAAAGCTTTGCATTATATTCGATAATATTCATACTTTATTTATTTATTATTTATCAAATAAAACAACTATATTGAAGTTAAATTGTCATTTCTACTTCGAATGGAAATGGGACTACATCCACCTGCAACTTGATGGTGTTTTAAAGGCTTGGAGTTTAAACCCATTTAATCTAGTTATGCACTAAGATATGGTAATTCCAGGCTGTCCTCATGGAGATGTTTGGTGAGATACAGACAACGAGACCACAACAACAGTTGCTGCAAACTAGCTTCGCAGGTCAGCCATTTTTGCTACCAGAAAGACAGTTGCTTTCATCCTCTGTCGTACAACTCAGTAGGGTTCTTCATGTCTCTACGTGATCCTCACAAGTAAATCCCCCTTGCAATTTGAGCTAGGGATGCCTATTCGTACTTTGTATTTTACCTGTGGCTTTGTTTTTTCAAGCATGAGACCAGCAAATCTCCATCTTCAAGTCCCGCTAACCAGGACAGTCTTGTGTTCAGCAATGTCCACGACAGTCTTGTGTGCAGCAATGTCCATTTTGGCGAGGTCAGTTCGATCACTTACAGAGAAGTTGAGGAAGTTTGTCATGGACGTGGCTCCCAGAGTCATTTGAAAGTGAATGAATGCATAAGAAGCCAAAGCCAAGCTTGTAGAGTTACTTTCGTGTTAATATCATGGCACAAGCTTCAGACAAACTAGGGGGCAGGCTGTAGAATGGAGCATTCAGGATACCAAATCACTTAGTTTACAACTTACACTGTGTCGTCGAAATTTTATGGGAAAAGAGTCTTTCTGATATGACAAGTAAAATGTTGGCCAAGTATCTAGGCAGCATAGAACTAATGTATAAGACAAGTTTCATGAATAATATACAAATATGCAGGTCTGCTTGTGTGTTTCTGAATAAGGGACTGTTGTGCTCTCTCTCTCTCTCTTTCACACAACTGTTTCTTAGTCTTCACAAATTCTCCATTCCAAGAGGCGTAAGAATCTTTCCTTATACTCAGGTAATTGAGCTTAGACAAGGGAAAAACAATGATTAAGATTTTGGACGAAAATTCACTTCATAAGTAACATAATGGGATTACTTTCAATAAGATGCTTTCTCCATTCATCATCCTTCATTACATAAACAAACAATATGAGATCAGATAATTCTTGATATGCACTTAATTGATCAACACAAGATACAGCTTCAATCGAAACACGGATATTACATGGTTTAAAAGCCTTATTTTTCATCAAGAAATTTTGAAATTTTGTAAGTTTTCTTACCAATTCTGCACTCAATCCCGCTGAATTTACAACTAAATACACGTTTCAATATTGATCCCCCAGCACTTGACCTCTTCATTTCGTTTACAACTTCTCTCTTTAAGACATCGCTAACATCCCCCAATGCCCAAGCCAACGATATATGAGGGCGTGGATCCTATTTGCAACATCCAACAAAGTACAAGAGTCTTGTAAGATATATACAATCACACTTAGTAACAGATGTTCATGGGAATTACTTAATAATTACGCCCACCTTATAAAATTCAGGAAGATTGTGGAGCTTATACACATCATTAACAGACTGAATTTGCTTGGTAATCTAAACCATTTGAAACAGAACCAATCATTGTTACATAAAATTATACAAACTTGTAAGGTGAAGAAACAAATACACCAACAAAATTTGTCAAGCAGCATACCTCAGCTAATCCTCCAGTTAAAACTTCTAGTGAAAGAAAGGTGCGTGTCTTGTCATCATTAACAAAAACTTCCCACTTATTAAAGTCAATCCAATATCTGCTTCGACAAAACATTGTTTCAAGGAAAAAATTTGCATTACCACATAACAAAAACTTATGCTTAAGCTTATCAAAACTGACCCTTTTTGAAACTGAAGCTTCTGCCGAAGCATAGCAACGACTGAATCAATCTGGTGAACTCGAATCGGCACAGTTCTTCCTAAGCTAATATGGAACTCTCTACCTAATGCAACTTGTTCAAGCTTGTGATCATCTTTACATAAAATATCAAGAGGAACATCGGCATCAACAACATGAAGACCAGGCACAACTAATGATATCCTGTTCAAGAACTGAACCACTTCCTTCTTCAACGCAGGTGGTATATTAACTGAAATCACATAGTTAAATGAACAAAATTCTCTACTACTCGTATAATTAAAAAAATTAACAAGGGACATATGTAGAAGAAACCTGGAATGTAGACGTGCAAAGCATAGTTGCCTTGAACATGAGGGAAGCTTCTAATTCGACTGGACTGACCATCTAGCATGGAATCCAATGCACCTTCATTGACAAACATCAAACAGTTGGTGAGCAAAATAAGAAGAGGACTGATTCTAAAACAATGATGAAAGATTTGGTTGGTTACCGAGAGGATTAGGAGGAGTGAGAAGTGCGAGAGGAGGAGGTGGTAAAGCTATGGCCTCTGCTTTTGGGTTTGAAACAGGAGGGACTGATTTCGTTGTTGGTGGAGAAGAGGAATCAGAGTCTGAATCAGATGATGCGTCGCCGTATGAAGCTCTCAGTATTTCCATTCTGCCAAGGAGAAAGAGGAAAGTTGCTGCTAATCATAGCCACGCTATTTTTAGATTGAATTTTGCACACCGTCCATTTGGTGAAATGCCATAAGGAGTACTTGCAAGTTTACATGTTTGAAATAAACTCTATGGCCATGGCACATCCTTCGCACTTCAAAACACTAAAAAAACAGGGATCTTTTTGCTAGTTAATTGATTTTTGTTATTATGGTTCTCTGTCGGTACAAAATTTCAAAGAAAATATTATTGAAAACCACCAAAAAAAACCTTGGATAAAAAACTAGAAAAAACCTAGATACAGAATATGCAGACAAATAAATTGGTTATTCAGTTTCATCAAAAAATCAAGGTACGCACGGTTTAAAACGCCAAAATCAAGTGAAGGAAACATACCTGGAAAACCCAGAAAAAGATTTTGTTGAGAGAAGAACCAGGTTGCTTTATTTCTTCAAAATTTCAAATAACCCGCCATTGACAACCCTTGAATCAAGGCTGTAAAACAAAATAAGAAAAAACAAAGCCACTTATCCAACAATGGTTGATTGGGAAATGAAACGATAGAAAAAAAGAAGATTAATGCATGTATCAATACCCTGAAAAATAAAAAAGAGAAACCAAACCCAGGGCCGAAGGAATTTGGTTGTTTGGCGGAATACGTGCCTATATCTGCAAATTAGATCTTTGGTAAAGCAAGTGCAGAGAAGAGAACGGGAGAAATAATTGAGGAGAGAAGATGGGAATGGCCTCACAAATGTCTTCTTTAAAGAAGAAAAGATAAAGGAGAGGGCCATACGTTCATAATAACATTTAGCAAACTTATACATATACCGCGCGTTGCTGAGCGACAATTCTTAGCAGCATGAACTGTTATGGCAATGGCAATTGACAGTTAAATCTGAAAACATTTGAATATAGAAGTTTGCTAAAAACAGACAAATAATTTTGAGATACAAATCAGCTTGTCATTTCGTAGAGAATCAGCGCTATTGCAATGGATAATAGCAATGGTGGTATTCATCCACGTAGAAGATCACAGTAATAAAGCGTTTCCGGTTAATTCGTGTTTTTAAAAAAATTAATTTTTTTTATGTTTTAAATTGATTTACTGATATAAAAAATAATTTTTTAAAAATAAAAAATATTATTTTAATATATTTTAGAATGAAAAACACTTTAAAAAATAACTAAAATCATACTCCTAAATTGACTTTAATTTATATTAAAAATACAATATTAATCTAAAAAATAAAATAAAACTTCAAATATTTGCTAAGATTATATTTATTGAATTCGTCTTTCTAATGTTTTTTAATTTATTTTTTATGAGATTATCTTAAATTATAATTTAAATTATTATTTTAATATGTTAATTCGATTGACTCGAGTTTTTTTCTTCCAATTATTTAAAACAAAGTTGTTGTTAATTTTTCTTTTCATCAAATATATTTAAAAATTAATTGATTTTTAAACAAATTTGTTGTTAACTTTACTTTTTAATTACTTATATATGATTGTGTGTATGATTTATGGTTAAATTCCATATTTATAATCTGGACTTAGTATTTATTTTTGTATTGTGAAATAATTATAAAATATAATATTGTAATTATACGATAATACCCTTTTATTATTAATGAAAAACTTCAAACTCACTTCAAATCCCAAAAAAAAAATAAAATTTCCTGTCATGTATTCGGATTATTGCTATATGTTCATAAAGATAAAATTCAATTGTTTTTGAATAAAAATATAGTCAAAACAATGTCACTGCTTTATCTATCATAAAAATAAAAGGAGAAAATTCACCACCCACTCATATATCTAATCAACACCACAATTTATTTTTATTAAAACAACTAATGCTTATAATTGAAAATATTAGTTTTGCGGTGCTCCATCATATTAATTACTCCATGGGTTTAATTTTTTAAAAATATAACTAAGAGAGAAAAATCATAAGTGATAATATTTTTATTATTTTTTATAGTTCATAAATTTTATATTTTCTCTACTCTTTATGCTGTATTTTCATTTAAAGCGAACAACAAATAATAACTAATGGTATATTATTAGCACTATAAAAATTTTCATTTATTTTTTTTAAAATAAATTCTAAAAATTAATTAATAGTATTCCATTATCACTATAAAATTCTCCGAGAAGGGCGTATATAATTTATAGTATTATAAAATTGATATCATGTATTTTTTTTTTCTTGTCTAAGGGTTTTGGGCTAAAACTTCTAGCTCGATCAGTTCATATTAATTTGAGCCAAGCCCTCCGAAATACTCTATTATTCTCTCGTGGCCTCAAAGAAGGCTAAAGCCCACAAAAGATTTAGAGGCAGCCGCAAAAAACCCTAATTCTAATAACTCCTATAAAGACCTAGACACCATTACTTCACTCCCCGTTTCTAGTGCTCACTCTAAAAACCCTAGTCTTTTTTCTCCGAAGTTACACTTGCCGTTTCTTAAACAAAATTTGGTATTTCTAGAGATAGGTGAAGAAAAGAGAAAGATTGCTATGACGACTCACGAAATTCAAGCTCAACAGACCGGAATGCAGGGTTTTTCTTTGTATTTATGGAGAAAAACTTTGCGTGTCGATATTCCCGCTGAACTGAGTGATCTTTCTCTTTTGATTTCGTGATTTTTTTTTCCTTTTTTGAAGTGAGATTACAAGGAGGATTTTCAGCTCCCTCTTCTGATTTAAAGTTGAGGAAACTAGCTGGCCGAATCGAACCAATTTATTTACAGCCATCACTGAGTAATCTCTTTGGTTTTTTTTTTTCAATTTTCAATTTTATTTTGATTTTTTAAAAAAATGGTTTTTATTTTTGTTTTCTTTTGCTGGTGTGGGAATTTCGGAGGTTACAGTGATGAATTACAGCTCCCTCTTCTGATTTAAAGTTGAGGAAACTAGCTGGCAGAATCGAACCAATTTAATTAACGCCACCACTGAGTAAACCCCGTTTTCCCTGGATTTGATTTGTTTGATTTTGATTATTTGGTGATTAGATGTTGTTGTTGATTATGATGAAGCAATAATATTATAATCCAACACTTGATCCGAGACATTAATTGTTCAGTGATGCCAAAAATTGTATGCTTCTGAATCTGGTAGTGATCTGTTCCTGTTGGCTTTTGTTAGAAACTGAAAGCATTAATTACATTGTTTGGCTAACAATAACACTAACAGTTCTAGCTTAAAATATTTGCTAATCTTGCGTACCATCAGATTTGTGGATTTTGCAAGTGAGCTATGTGTGTCCTCCAATTGATTTCATTGTAGTATTTCTTGCTTTTCTGTGAGTCATTATTCTTAATCTTGATAATGTGTCGTGTTGCTCCTATCGATGCAACATGAATTCAAGGTTGAAGTTGCCTTTCAAGAATTCAACACAAGTCTACATGATGCTGCTGTTGAGTTGTGATTTCGATTGTTTCTTCTGAATCATCAAGTGATGAAATTGGAAAATCTTAGGACACCTTCCTACATAGCTTTCTAAGCTATGGATGAGAATAAAATTTCCATTCTGATGATGATTTTGGCCATCCTGTTTTAGCTACCTCCTAGTTATGTGACCCGCAACTGCACTAAGCTTTATTTAAAAAAAAATATTATATTGGCATGTCTTTTCAATCTATTTTTGTAGTTAAAAAATTAAATTCAAATAATTTATTTTATGAATACACTTTATTAAGTAAAAAGTAATTAATAATATCTAAAAATAAAACATAATGGAGGTTTTATATTAAAATATGTAATTTTGAAAGATTTTATCTGGTTATATGTATTGAATCTATGTATTAAAATAATTATTTATTCAAGAAATAATTTAAAGTAATTGAATAATATAAAATGGAAAAAATATCATTCAATGTTGCTTAAGAAAGTAAAGTTATTTCAAATTTTAAATGCATAATAAAAAAAATAATTGTTATTTAAAGGAGTATTTTTAAACAAAATAAAAAAGATATTAATTTAAAAATTATTTAAAATAATTTAGATACAAAACTTTGAAAAAATAATTAATTAAAAAAATAATTAATTAAAACAAATATCAGGCGTTACCGGTCTATTTTATCATAGCCCCAGAAACATATCAGGCGTTACACTTTCAACTACCCAGAAACATACAACGACGAGTGATGGCAAGTCCCACAACGATGGAGAATGCTCCCTTCGCATAGGTCTTCCATGTTCCCTTCGATTAATGGCATGTTGCTAGCCGCAAATGACCTCTTCTCATGTCCTGACCTACGACTTTTTCCATGATTCGTGAGTTGTCTCTTATTAAAGACTTGAGCTTGGTATTTCTGTTATAGACTCAAATTTACTAAACCATCGCACGTGGACTGGGCTCACACACTCAAGTGATCAGTTGAAGTTGTCAAATCTGGTCCATACTGACAGGGGATCGACTCCAATCTCCAGCACGAGCCTTAGGCTAGCAAAATGTATGCGTGTGAAGTTCTGAAAATGACCCCACACGGTCTGGGCTAATAAAATATCAAGGAATCTGCTGTTGATCTTAGTGGGCTCTGGGGCCAAGCTGTTAGACATCATTGAGCGTTGTAACGTGGGCCTAAGTTGGGCCTATTTTATCCACTTACCTATACTCCTTCATTTAAAATATAATCCATTCATTGTAGATAGTGGCAAAGCCCATGACTAGATACCAACTCTGTTTTTTCTTTTTTATTATTATTTTCATGCTGTGTTGTTTTTATTTATACGCTGCCCTAGGATACCACCATAAATTATATTCATTCATTCATTTTTTTTTAACTGTCAAAACTATTTTTTGGATTATTTCTTATTTGTGGAGTTTTAATTTCTTCTCAATTAAATCTTAACCAAACTATTCGTATTTATATATGAAGAATATCCTTGTCACAATTCTTTCTTAAATTTAAATTTGATACAGTAATACGAACAAATTCATATACATAGTTTGGGTTAAGATTTTGTTTTTTGTATTTAATGCTAAGGGCACACGTGTCAAGATCAGGTCGTTTCATGAAAAGAAAAGGTGAAATCCAATACAAAAATGTGCAAGTCAAAGTTATGATTTGGCCACTAGGGCGCAGAAAGCTAGCTAAGAGAGACTTTTGGCGCAACTGCCCAACCGCCAACCACGATCATGGGCTAGGAAAAGCGAGCTAGCTCAGGGATTCGGTCACATGATCCACATCCATGCTAATGCTAGTAGGCATCGTTATCAGATCAGATTTGGAGGTTCATCTTACTAAGAAGCTAGGTTTTGAGTTACATAAATTAATTTAGATTACTTTAAATTAATTTACAAAAATTAAAAAAAAAATTAATAAATAATCTATGTGAATATAAACTTTACATGCTATAAATAATGAAATTTAAAAGATTATTTCAAAAAAAATTTTATTTTACATTAAAAAAATACTATGTTAGTATGTTATTCTTTTAAGTTGAAGTATTTAAATCAAAAAGATTATTTGTCATGCATTGAAAAAATATAACTTTTTTCTTGTGAATATAGAGTATATATACTAAATTGTTTCAAATCCTACATGAAAAAAATAAAACATTCTTCTAGTATTTATATAGTAAACTTTGAAAATGGTTAATAACCAACTAAAAAAATATAAAAAAGAGGGGTTTCTGACTAGAAAAAAACACATTAAAAAAATAGATCTCAATTGAGTTTTACCGGGTCGCTCAAATCACGAATCAAATAAGCAAGTCAATTAGGTTTTACAGTGTTGTTTTTGCTCATCCTGATTTTTTAATTACCCGAACCAATTTAAATTTAATAACTATGTTTGTAGGGTGAAGAGCGTGTAGCCCCTTGAAAACTTGTTTTTCAATTGACAATATTGCTAGTAGTTTATGTGTTTATTTTTAAAAAAGAATTTAAAAATAAAATCTTTTTCTATCATATAAATTATAATTAATGTTATTGTGCTTCTGTAAAAGGCAGGTGTATATATGGTGCGTGCTTAATGGCTAAATTACTTCTTATGTTTTTATTTATTTATCATTTCTTTTTCTTACTTTTCATCTTTATATAAGCTATTTTTTGTATCCAGAGAAACAAAAAAAAATGAAAAAAAATGCTTCTTTAGGTTATAAAATAATATAAATTATTTCTTGATATCCTATTAATTTAATAATTTAATTAAATTTTTAAGTTGAGATGATTCTTTAATATAATATCAAAATTTTATGACTAAGCAATTACATGTTCGAATCTCACCACTCTTATTCTATTTTCTAATTAAAACTAATTAATAGCACATGGTAGTTTGAGTCTATATAAATTTCAAACCTAAAAGACATTCACTTGAAATAATGTGTTAAAAAATAATATAAATCATATTTTATGATTTCATCTAATAGTTTAAGATTTTAGATTAAAATGATTCTTTGACAATCTAATAACTAAACCATTATAATTAATAACCACATTTAATTGCACAATAATTAAATTGAGTTAGGGCAGGGGTACGATAAACTCTGAACCTGACCAACATGATTTAACTTGTTCAATTATTATTTTTTAAAATAATATTATTTAAATTTTTTAATAAAATAGATTCCGTTCAACTCTTGACCTAGACTTCTAAGCTGGGTTTTCTAATTTTGATCACCATAAAAAAAACCAATTAAAACACTAATTGCATGCATCCATAACTCTACACCGAGTACATTTTAAGACAATCAAAGACATAGATTTAGTTTTAAAACACGAATCATACCAGTATAATAATCAATATATAAGAATTATTTCAATCTAATATAAAAAAAAGGGGAAAAATAAAAAATGACAATCTACACGCGTTGAAATTTGCCCTAAGTCTAACCTATATAAGAATGATGATAATTAATGGATTACGCACTATACAAAACCATGTTCTCTTAACTTTTTGCCAGCAGAATCATGGCCAAACGTGGTCAAGAAGAAAACTACGTCTTTCCTTAGAATTTAATTTACATTCATCAAATCCCATAGGCCTTATAGAATCTAAAACAATAAAATGCATGGTGCAATGAGAACAGTACTAAGAACTTAGCTAGAAAAGTCAAGAAAAGTTTCGTTGCCTTTACTTTCCAAGCCAACAATTTTCTTCCAAACTTCATCCTTAACCATTCACTAACTCGATTGAAATTATTACATGATAAGAACAAGCTATAGCCCCATGAATCTGAAATATTTTAGTTGGAAGTCGGTGGTGCAATATCGTGAAGTAGTGCTTAAATGGGAGTGTAAAATTCTACCACGTACACAACGACATGTGCACCATTTTCAAAAGGTAAAAACATTCACGAGGGACCCCATATCTCCATCAATACCCAATATAAATATCATAATGTCCTTCCATGGGTGATCACAAGTCTCATAACCCGACTTTGATCTCACGTTGCCTCTTCCCACGCAACTTGAAGAAGCATAGCCACTAGAAAAACAATGCTGCCCACTTTATTTCATTTCACGCTGTTTCTCCTTTCCTTTAATACTGCTGGAGGTTCCTTTGCTCGTAATACTGGTGGTACGTCCAAGAGCGCTGCAGGTGACAGAAAGGTGGTCGTCTCTCCTGAAATGTCTACAGGACCGAATGGAGAAACCGGTTCCAATTCAGGAGCTACTGGTTCCGAACATGGGCCTAACTGGGACTATAATTGGGGGTGGGGTTCTAGTCCAAATGAAGGATGGGGTTACGGGTCTGGCTCGGGCCGGTCACATAATGGGTTCGGGAGAGGTTTTGGGTATGGGTTTGGTTCTGGAAGCGGGTCCGGATCAGGGTATGGTTATGGGTCTGGAAGTGGTGGCGCTCAAGGTGGCGGGTATGGTGCTGGAAGTGGGTCCGGTAATTCTGCTGGTGGTGGCATAGGTGGAGGAAGTGGCGGTGGTAGAGGTTCTGGGTATGGGTTTGGTCCAGGAAGCGGGCCGGGCTCAGGTTTTGGGTATGGGTTTGGTCCTGGAAGCAGGCCGGGCTCAGGGTATGGTTATGGGTCTGGAAGTGCTGGCGCTGATGGTGGCGGGTATGGTGCTGGAAGTGGGTCCGGTAATTCTGCTGGTGGTGGCAGGGGTGGAGGAAGTGGCCGTGGCTTTAATGGCTATGGGACACACTCACCATCCGACTCCCGACGAAGAACCAACCATGGGTGATGGAGTTGGCTTGGAGTCCATGCGTGCAGGTCTTTGTTAGGCCAAGCGTGATGTTTCTCTCTGCGTATTTGTAGTGTCTGCATGGCGTGTAAGCTATCTTGATATGGTGCATAGCTTGAGAGAGTTTGCACCATATTTTATCATTTACTGCATATATGGATATGCTTTTAGTGATATAACTATGTTTATTTTGCTCTTACAAATATATATATGAAAAACCAGTCATTTTCTTACTTGATTTCTGTTGATTATTATTCTCTGAATTATTCTCAATTTTTCCTCGATTTGGAATGCAATAATAGGAAGTACTGCCTGTTGATCATCCCTATACTATATGTTCAGCTTTTGTTAATTATGTGGTCTCTAATCATATAATTTCCTTAATGAGCCCCCTAGCTAGACTATCTTTCTGTCTATTAATTTAGTTATTCCTTCCAATTTGTCCCCTAAGATTGTTAATTATTAATTTTGGACCGCAATCTCTCACTGTCCTTTAATTTTCTAATTAGAAGTTAATTTTAAAACTTAATTAGTTTATTTAAAAAAAAATAAGACTAACTCATCAATTCGCCTCATCTTAATTATGATCATCTGTGAACTTTCATTTGGAGAAAAATATTTAACTAACTTAATGAAACAAACATTCCTTAGCAACATATAGGAGCTGATCTGTAATAAAAACAGTCAGAAAGAAAGAAAAATCTTCCCTTCCATATTCTTCATCATCTTCTATTATGATACCCTCACATCTACTACTCCCTCCTTCTCTTAAAGACACAAACATTTATGTACAAAATAAAGAGTACTCATGTCTCCTAGGTAGGTGGCATGGGAAACCTCGCGGGCTACATTGACTCGAGTAGATTTAATAAGTTATAAAAGAAATACAACTACATTAACAAACTGCTGGGATTCTGTTTCTGCCTGTGTCGAGTCTGTCGACATGTGAGCCCACTCATTATCCTTTCCCAAATCCTGTTTCTATGTATAGCCATGATCAGAAAGGCCTCTTTTTTCTTTCAGTTCTTTTCCTATTGATTTCAAGAACAAGCCAGCACTGTATGACATGGGATAGTATATCAAGAAAAGCCGAGGGATTTTTTCTTTTTCTGGACAACAACAAGCAATCCTCCATGATTTTTAAATTTTGTTTTGGCAAAAGTAGATGGATGGTAGCTTGTAAAACCTGGAAATTCACAAGCTATTCTAGGGAAGGACTGAAATGGAAAAAAGTTCTGAAACCATAAGGAAAGTTGTCCTAACAACCTGTGCTCACTCTTCTAGGTTAGAAATCGGTTCTCATGGAGAAATATAGATGTCAGATTGAATGTCACCACTCAGACACCAGCATAGAAGGACATGTATTGGTTAAGTGAGTTATTAGATTTGTCATAACGCAACCTGTCCCAATAATCAAAGTCGAGCAAATAAATGAGTGCAGGTAGCTGAATATTTTGGACTCCATAATCTAACTTGATTTTCTTCAACCTAATTAATTAGTGGGTCATGGTTCAGCTGGACATTTTCTGCTCCAAGTCTGGACTTATCAGAACTGGACATCCGTACATGTCCACATCCCTATCTGCCATTCCTGAAAGCTAAATACAGTCCCGCTCAACGGGTTGACTAAGCCATGACTAAGGCTCCAGCTACATCAACTACCAGTCTAGAATCGACAATTTAGAACGGACTGGATTAGATTTCAAGTTAAATCAGAAAAGAAAATTGACTTCGTAACGTTTGGTTGACTTGGATTGATCTGGTTATTCGCGGGTCGACTCAATGATCAGGCTCTGGGCTCTTTTCCGAGCCGGCCCTAAAGCTGGCAACTATGCTTGAAAGTTGAGGAACCAATTCAAATTACTAATTAAATTAGGAAAATCTGGGAACTAAAAGTTTTTACAGTAAAGGCTAGCAGCATAAGAAACAACTTGTATAAATCAAAGATTTAATTATATAGAAATTAGCTACTGTCTATGCTAGATCAGCAACTAAAGGACAGTAGCATGTCTAACCTGCATAGATAGGAACCATATTCCTAGAATGCCTTCTAATCACACTAGAAGTTAGAATTCGTGAATCCAAAACATGGAGGCATCACCAGAAGATAGGCATAGCGCAGAAGTTAGCAAGCATCAGGATCGAAAGAGATGAACAGCGGCGGCAAAGGGAGTGAGCACATAGGTGATCTGACTTCTAAAACTAGCTTCCACCACAGATAGTGAGAAACTGTAAATCATTCCAGCTTGATATTGGCCCATTCATCTTCATTTCGACTCACCTGTAGTTCAGGATCACTAAACTTCCTACCGAATCAGCAACGATCACATTCTATATATGCCTGGCATTTCCAGGACTGTCATAGGACGAATGTTATATTGCACATACATAAATGGAGAACAATCATCTACATTATTTAGAGACACTCAGAAGTTTAGAGCGACAACAACTATATCTTGGCTAGAAAATTCCCAGAAAAGAAAATACAAGAACACAAGAAAACTATGGATTTTGAGTGGATATACAGAAAACTAATAACCAGACATCAACTTTTGCTCTCAAACTTGAATGGAATTACTGCTACCCAGAGCTTCAGGGACCTAAATATTTATATTAAGATAAGATCTAAGATAATTGATTCCATCAATACTCAGAATTCCTCAAGTCAGAGATCATAATTCTGCCAGCTTCTGTTTCTGATTTCAAATCGGATTTTGTCGCAACATTGAAATCTCATCACATGTTCGCAACACGAAATGGTGGCATCTTCTCTTTTCTTCAGAAATATCATGATCCATCAAAATATATCACCTCGATAAAAGGAGTTTTCTCTCCAATCTTTGAGGCAACTTAGGTTGATCCAAATTTCTCTTCAACTTGAATTTGAAGACAAGTTTACCGAATTCTCCTCTTTCTTCCCAAAATTCTTCAACTATGTATAGGCCATCATAAACGAATATCGGGTTCAAATTTTTGCTCCAGCCAGTACCTTTTAAGGAAAATGTTTTGGAACTCTTAAGCTTTACTTTGTAAATGACTCGTACAGGAGTCTTACGATCCATACTGTGCTTCAATGCAAGATTTCCCAGTTGAAGCTTCTGATCTTTAACTGCTTGCCTGCCTCGAACTGTTGGATTTCCACCATGACCGGAATAAATGAGGACATCACACGATTCCATGTTATTGGGATAACGCTCAGACACGACAATGCTAGTGGCCAATGAGATCCCATTCTTTTTCATATAATCTATTCCATTATAAAAGTGACAATGAAGGCCGATTACATTTAGTTCAGCCTGAAATCGAAACTTGTCACCAATGTTAACTCCAAGAACCGGACCCACCCGTTTGCTTGTATCAATCCATTTTTGGTGATCTTTAATACGTATTGCTGCCTTTCTAGGGACATTATAATCTCTCTCCATTTTTGGCTTTGCTAAATTTTCTTTCGAAAGCTTCGCAAGTGTTAGATGAAACAATCTCAAGACTTCTTTCACTTTATCGCAACTAGCACTTGATCCTCGATGTCCACCGGTTTCGTTGTTGCCCAAAGTACCATCAGACCTCATCGACCTAAAATCTGCTACAATAGACTTCTTCTTGTTTTGTGCAAAGATTTTCTTGGAAACAGAACCTAAATTCTGATTTCCTGCATAACTATTTTCTGAGGCATTTTCTTGGGAAACGAAACTGTTTTGCTTACCGCAACCGTGGGATGAAATGTCATGAGAAACAGAAAACAGATTCTGTTTCACAGCAGAACAAACCTGCCTGGCTGAAAAGTCTGTAACTATCCCTGGAGGATGGGATTTCTTCACTGCAGTTTCCACAGAAGCTTTCTGCACAGGCTTAGCAGCAGAAACATCATTTGGTAAACAGACTTTGGAAGCTGAATGCAAATCCCGTCGCCCAAAACCACTAGGAAAATCTCGCTGGACAGAAGATCCTTTCAATATCCTCGGAGGAGGGTACTTTCTTCTCGCAGCTTGAGTAACAGGATTTTGTGGAGGCTGTACGTGATCAACAATATAATCTTCACCATCTCTTGAGTCCATCACAACTGGAAATATTCCGCACACTTTGGGAAATTCACGAATCGCATCTACTCTCCTTCGCTTAAGCTTTGATGAACATCGAGCAGAAGTACTGATCCCATACATTGTAGGTTTAATTTAACAAAACCACGATTATTCTGGTTGTAATAATTGCAATGTACGTGTATTAGAACAAAAACAAATACGGCACAAAAGAACAGCAATAAAAACAACATATATACACACGCTTAGATAAACATAATAAATTGCACTATAAGGCAAGAATCAACATTCTCACAATCCAAGAACGAAAATCTACATTCTAAAAGAAAAGGTAAAAATTCACTTCAAAACAACTACTTCAAGAACCGAAAAAATCATGTAAAAGGACTGAAAACGAACCTGAGGTGCCCGTTGAAGCTGACAGGTTCTAAGTTCAAGATGTTGGCAAAATCTTAAGCTTCTTGGGTGCTTTTATAAGCAGGAATTAAAGGGTTTTTTTCTTTTTTTGCTTCGATAACTTGAAAGGACAATGAAAATCAATAGCATTGAAGTAGTGAGGGAAATAAGACGGGACGGTTATGGAAATGAGTTTTGAACGTGGAGCTCCTAGGGCTAGCTAGGTCGTGTACAGTTTTCATGACAAACGTGTAGGGGATAGGCTATGGCCACCTTTGAGAGGCATGGCACTTGTGACTAGCAAGTAAAATATTGATGAACATGTGGTATAGGATTAAGGGTGATAATATCGAATCATGGATAATTGGTTAGGTGAATTATGTGCCATTTACTTCTTCCAAAACAATTATGTGCCATTTGTCTTTAATCCCATGTTTTACTCGTGAATTTTCATGTTCTTAAAATCTAATTTCCTTGTCCATATCCCCAGAGGATATAAATAAATTGGCTTTTAGATTAAAATAAAAGTTCACATGAATATGGAAAATAAAGTGATTAGAATAATTATTAAAATCTTATTATTATGGAATGTTTTGATTCTTGTTATTTGTAACAATGCATTGATGATTAATTATTTTCATCAACTATATATGAAAATCAAAGGTGAGGTTATTAAGAAAGAAAACTTGTAGTTTCTATCTTCACTATTAACTATATTTTATAATTGTTTATCTATATATAAAGATAGTTTTTGTAGTTATTTGAAGTTATTATATCATTTATTTATATTTGGTACAATTAGTTAGATTATGAATTGACGAAAAAAGAAGAAGAATAATAGTTGGGTCATGATGCATTAATGAAATCTCTTAGAACTAAAATTTATAGAAACTTGACAATATAAAAATATTTTTTTAGTAAACATGTTTTCTATAACTCTTCTCATTTATAAAAATCAAAATAATCTAAATTTTCAAAACATTTCTATAAATTAAAATATCCCAAATTTTTAGTTTAATACTAGACCGTGTCCACTTATTATGCTATGAATAAGATTTCAAATTAATTTCTAACTCTAGAGAAGAAAGTGCCGACATTACGAATGTGTTTTTTCATATTATATTTTTTTTTAAAAATTGAACAACAAAAAGATGATGTTTACACCTAATAAAACAATTTGAAAAGCATATGAAAAAATAAATAAAATAAAGTGTTGTTAATATTAATTAAAGACTAAGTGAGAAGCGATCTTCCTTGTAAAAAAATATATAAATGTACATGCAAATATTTTACTTCAATTGTCCTTTCTAATTTGTACATTTTCTTTTATTTATCCTAGTGGTTCACTAAGATTTCTACTTACACATATTTTTTTTTATAAATACATTATGCAAATATAGAAACAAATTAAAATATTACATATAACTTAAAAAGAAAGTTTAACTAAAAAAAAGTTAAAAGATGAGAGAGAGGATATTAATTAAAATTTATATTTTAAAAAACAACTAATGAAGATTTAAGGGGGAAAAAAATTAGGCATTGTTGGGCATGTCAAGTCAAGCTTGTGCACCTAGTCAAAAATTAAAAAAAAACTTAAGCGTGTTTAGTTTAGTTTTTTAATAGACTACAAATCTTCGACTTGATAAACAATATGTCATTATTGGAGGGATTTTCTAGTCATCAAAGATCATGGTTCTAGTACTTCGACCAAAAAATCTCATTTGTAACTTTTTTATTTTTACATAAAAGCAAGTTGAAAACATGGTAGAAACCTTAATAAAGTTATTTTTAATCTTAAAATATTATATAATAAGTTCAAAACCCAAAATTAAATCAGATCAAAATAAAATTTTCCTACATGTTTAAATAACAAAACTACCTTCATCAAATTCTCTCTTTAAGATGAACCCATTTACACCAAGTTTAGTTTTTTTTTTATATAACCTAAATATAGCTGACCAAACTCTTCTCTCCTCACCCTTTTCCTTCACTCTTTTTCCCTCTTAACAATTAGAAACAAAAACATGAAAAAAAATAAAGTTTTAGTCTAAAATGTTAAAACCTTAAACAACAAGGACCAAATATATAATTTAAAATTTGAAAGACCAAATTGAAATTTTTCATGTGTTTTTTTTTTAAATAGCTATTTTGGTTAATTTTAATCCTTTTTATTTTAAAAAAATTCATTTAACAATAACATAATTCAATTTCATCAAATCATGCTTCAATTTAATATCATCATATTTTATGACACATCAATATGCTAGACCATGTAAACTGAAACACATAAAACCATGTCAACATAACTTGGAAAGACAACATTAAAAAGAAATAAAGTTCAATGACTAAAGTGTAAAAATTCATGGACCTAGAAAGATGAAAACAACTTTTTTTTTAATTGATTTTGGTCCTTATTCTTTTAATTTTTTATTTGACAACCTTAAATTCAATTTCACCAAATCAAGCTTCAATTTAATATTAGAATATTTTATGAACATTGAATATGCCATAACATGTACATATAAACAAATCCCAACATATAAAACTATATCGACAAAGTTTGGAATGAAGAAATTGAAAAGAAACAAAGTTAAATGACTAAGTGAAAAAAAATCAAGGACCTAGGAAGGAAAAGGTCACTATAAACAATGATGTGAATAGTAAAATATAAGAGGATGAACATGAGGTAAATATACGGAAAAAAATCAAATTAACAAATGAATTGAAAATAAAAAATAAAAATCAAGAAAATGAGGAACTTTTTTTTTAAAAAAATCAAGATTATGGATCTAAGGATGAAATTGAAAATAAATTAAAACTTAATAAAAATGCTAAAAATAAAAATTAGAAATCAAAACATTGAGGGTCAAACTTTAAATATCAAAAAAATATTGAACTGAAGGGGAAAATCTAAAAAAAAAAAAATCAAATTCACAAAAGAATCCAAAAATAAAAAATTAAAATGAATTTCCAAAAAACTTAATGACGATGAATGAAATTTTAAAAAATAATTCAAAATGATTGAAGCAAAAACCGGTTTAACCTTTAGAATTTGTTATTCAAGTCATGGGATCGAATCACAACATAAAAGACAAACTTAAAAAAATAATAATGTAAAATTCAAGGACCTAGGAAGGAAAAAGTAACTATAAACAATGATGTGAATAGTAAAATATAAAAGGATGAACATGAGGTGAATGTACGAAAAAAAATTCAAATTAACAAATGAATCGAAAATAAAAATAAAAATAAAAATCAAGAAAATGAGGAATGTTTCTTTAAAAAAAATAAAAAATCAAGATTATGGATCTAAGGATAAAATTGAAAATAAATTAAAATTTAATATAAAAAGCTAAAAATCAAAATTAGAAATTAAAACATTGAAGGTCAAATCTTAAATATAAAAAAATATTGAACTGAAGAGGAAAATTAAAAAGAAAAATTAAATTTATAAAAAAATAAAATAAAATAAAATAAAATAAAATCAATTTCCAACTAACCAAGTTCTTTTACATGGCACCATTTGTCTTTAATTCCATGTTTTACTCGTAAATTTTCATTTTCTTACAATCTAATTTCCTTGTCCATATCCACAGAGGGTATAAATAAATTGGCTTTTAGATTAAAATAAAAGTTCACATGGATATGGAAAATAAAGTGATTAGAATAATTGTTAAAAATTAAAATTTGTATGATCATTAATAATTATTAAAATCTTATTATTATGGAACGTTTTGATTCTTGTTATTTGTAACAATGCATTGATGATTAATTATTTTCATCAACTATATATGAAAATCAAAGGTGAGGTTATTAAGAAAGAAAACTTGTAGTTTCTATCTTCACTATTAATAACTATATTTTATAATTGTTTATCTATATATAAAGATAGTTTTTGTAGTTATTTGAAGTTATTATATCATTTATTTATATTTGGTACAATTAGTTAGATTATGAATTGATGAAAAAAATAAAGAATAATAGTTGGGTCATGATGTATTAATGAAATCTATTAGAACTAAAATTTATAGAAACTTGATAATATAAAAATATTTTTTAGTAAACATGTTTTCTATAACTCTTCTCATTTATAAAAATCAAAATAATCTAAATTTTCAAAACATTTCTATAAATTAAAATATCCGAAATTTTTATTTTAATACTACACAATGTACACGCATTATGCCATGAATAAGATTTCAAATTAATTTCTAACTCTAGAGAAGAAAGTGCCGACATTATGAATGTGTTTTTTCATATTATAATTTTTAAAAATTGATCAACAATAAAAAGATTATGTTTACACCTAATAAAACAAACTAAAAGCATATGAACTAATAAATAAATAAAAGTATTATTAATATTAATCAAAAACTATGTGGGAAGCGATCTTTCTTATAAAAAATAATATTGATGCACATACAAATATTTTACTTTAATTTTCCCTTTTAATTTATACATTTTCTTTTATTTATCCTAGTGGTTCATTAAGATTTCTATTTACAAATAATTTTTTTATAAATACATCATGAAAATATAAAAATAAATTAAAATATTACTTATAACTTAAAAAGAAAGTTAAACTAAAACAAAGTTAAAAGATGAGAGAGAGAGTATTAATTAAAATTTAGATTTGAAAAAACAACTAATGGGGAGGGGGTATTTCTGGGCATGACAAGTCAAGCTCGTGTACTTAATCAAAAAATAGACTACAAATCTTAGACTTGATAAACAAGATGTCATTATTGAATGCATTTTCTGGTCATCAAAGATCATGGTTCAAGTACTTGGATAAAAAAAACTCATTTCCAACTTGTTTCTTTTAACCTCAAAACAAGTTGAAAAAAACATGGTAGAAACTTTAATAAAGTTATTTTCAATCCTAGCTAAAACATTATATAATAAGTTCAAAAACCCAAAATTAAATCAGATCAAAATAAAATTTATGGTTTTCGATCTACTTTTTCCTACATGTTTAAAGAATAAAACTACCTTTATCAAATTCCTCTTTAAGATAAATCTATTTATACCAAGTTCAGTTTTTTGTTTATAACCTAGATATACCCGACCAAACTCTTTTCTCTCCTCACCCTTTTCATTCACTCTTTTTCCCCTCTTAACAATTAGAAACAAAAACATGGAAAAAAAAATAAAGTTTTAGATTAAAATGTTAAAACCTTAAACAACAAGAATCAAATATATATAATTTAAAATTTAAGAAGATCAAAATGAATTTTTTCATGCCTTTTTTAAAAAATAGCTATTTTGGTTAATTTTAATCCTTTTTTTTTTAAAAAAAACATTTCATTTAACAATAACATCAAATTCAATTTCATCAAATCATGCTTCAATTTATTATCATCATATTTTATGACACATCAATAAGCTAGACCATGTAAATTGAAACACATAAAACCATGTCAACATAACTTGAAAAGACAACATTGAAAAGAAACAAAGTTCAATGACTAAAGTGAAAACATTCATAGACCTAAAAGGATGAAAACAACTATTTTTTATTTTTATTTTGATCCTTATTTTTATAATTGTTTATTTGTCAATAACTTTAAATTCAATTTCACCAAATCAAGCTTCAATTTAATGCTAGAATATTTTATGAACATTGAATATGCCATAACATGTAAATATAAACAAATCCCAACATATAAAACTATATTGGAATGAAGAAATTGAAAAGAAACAAAGTTAAATGACTAAGTGAAAAGCAAAATCAAGGACCTAGGAAGGAAAAAGTAACTATAAACAATGATGTGAATAGTAAAAAATAAGAGGATGAACATGAGGTGATTGTGCGAAAAAAATTCAAGTTAACAAATAAATCGAAAATAAAAAATAAAAATCAAGAAAATGAGGAATTTTTTTTAAAAAAATAAAAAATCAAGATTATGGATCTAAGGATGAAATTGAAAATAGATTAAAATTTAATAGAAAAAGCTAAAAATTAAAATTAGAAATTAAAACATTGAAGGTCAATCCTGAAATATAAAAAAATATTGAACTGAAGTGGAAAATCAAAAACAAAAATCAAATTCACAAAAGAATCCAATAAAATAAAATAAAATAAAATATAACCAATTTCCAACGAACTTAATGATGATGAATGAAATTTTAAAAAATAATTAAAAATAACTGAAGCCAAAACTCAATCCAACCTTCAGAATTTGTGATGCAAGTCATGGGATCGAATCGATGGATTGCATGCCTTACATCGAAGGAATTAGTCCGTCGGTAAAACTGTTTAATGGTGTAGTGATCACAACATAAAAGACAAACTCGAAAAAATAATAATGTAAAATTCTAAACCAATTAAAATAATTAGGGATAAACTTGAAAAAATAAATTAAAAAAAGTAATTTAAAAAATATAGATTTAAAAAGAAAAAGAACCAATTTGACAAAAAAAACCAAATCATTAGGAATGGAATTGGAAAACAATTTCAAGTAAGAAAATGATAAGAACAACTAAAAATAACAATCAAAAGAATGAGGTAAATATTTGATATAAAAATAAAATGTCAATGGTTGAAATCTAAAGACAAGTTAATTCAATAAAGGATTCAAGACCAAAAACATCACAATTAAAAAAATGAGAATCAAATCTAATATAAAAACAAAGTACCAAGCAATAAAATTGAAAAAAATTAACTCAATAAATGATTAAAGACCAAATACATTACAATTAAAAGAATAAAAAAACTAATTTAACTTAACAAACAAATAACTAGACATTTTTTTTGCAATGGCCAACATTGTTTTCTAGGAGGAGAGAGGGAAAAGAAAGGGAAAGAGAAAAACTCATTGCCAGAGCTTCTTTGCATGCCGTCGAAGAACACGCATGTCACCACCGTGACGAGGTGGTGAAGTGCATCGAATGCCGGCCCAAAAACCATAAATATCTTATTCTGCTCACTTTTTGGTGATTGAATTCCATTTATCGCAATGAATTTGGGGTGTAAAATAATATATAAGTTCCCCCCCTCTCTCTCCTTTTCTTTGATGTGTTTGGGAATGTAGTTGTGGTTACTTTTCAAAGTGTTTTTCACTCAGAAATGCATTAAAATAATATATTTTTTTAAAAAATTATTTTTGATATCAGCGCATCAAAATAATTAAAAAACACTAAAAAATATTAATTTTAAAAAAAATTAAAATTTTTAAGAACACAGATTGGATCGCGTTCCCCAATAGTCCCTTAAACTTCACGTTCTTGTATATTTCATACACTATAAGATATATATAACAAATGCACCTTTATCAAAATATTAGTCATGGGCATAGATGCTATAATTTTTTTTTTCAATCCGAAACTTCAGCCAATATTTAAGAAAACTTGAATTTTCTAGCCGGATACGATGATCATAGCTATAAGATCATTCGACGAGGCGATTTAATTAACAGGTACGGCGGTCCAACGAAACAAATAAAACATAGAAAACCTAAAGAAACCATCAATAAAACTTGAATAAAATACGTATAGAGTAAAAAAAAAAAAAAAAACCTTGTCTATCGAAGGCTATGTGACCCTCTTGCTTCCCTCCAAACGTTCAGAAATCCTTACTGCTACAATGAAGCCCCAATATCCTTGACGCAAGCACTACTTATATACTAGCACTGCAGCAGTGATAGCCAAGGCAGAGGCTGTTTCCTTCCCTTGCGAGAATTCTCTCCCCTAGAGGTTCCCGGATTTTATCAGAGTTGTTTTCCTTTTTAACCTGTACTTCCTATTCAATTTCTATCTTTAATTGGAAAGTGTTTATAAAACAAAAGCAAAGCAGCCTCAAATTATTTCCTGCATCCTGAATTAACACCTTATTTTTAGCTAGGGTCCTGTTTCCTAACCTTTTTCTTAGAAATGGGCCGTAGTACCAAGGACAACAGCTCTAGCCCAATACTTGAGATGGACTGTGCAGGACTATGATTTATATATATATATATATATATATATATAGAAGTATAAAATTTTATTTTGAAATTATATTAGAGTCATTTTATGTTTTCGTAAAATTTTATTTTGAAATTATATTAGAGTCATTTTATGTTTTCGTTTTTATCTTTTCAATAAAATACTTTCTTGTTTCTTGTGTCATTTCCTAGTTTTATTTATATAAAAAAATTTAAAAACACATTCATTCTCTATATTAGTACATTAGAAGGAATAAAATTATTTTGAATGTAAATCTCAAAATTAAAATTCAAGAAATTAAAAAATGAACATATCTCTTTAATCTTTAATCACCAGCTAAATTCCTTCCTTACAGTCATTAACCATTGTTAACAATTGAAATCACAACACAACTCTATATGGCTAGTCTCCTACATATGCATAGATTGATTGCGCAGTGCTAGCTTCAATTGCAATATTTTTTTCTCCATGCATTTGGAAGGCTAAGCAAGATTCCGTTTTCTACTGATACTGCTTCCGTCAGCAGTCGGTCACAGTCTCTAGAAGCCTGGATTACTTGTCCCATTGAGGAACTTGGGCAACAGGGCATAAAAGCTCATCTGTACATAGCATTGATTTGCAAATTTCCAACCAAAAAGCTAAGGAGAAACACGACGAGGAGCATAAAAAACTGAGCTTGAAAATGTGTGCAGTGCCTCAAATCATAGGAAGCCAGATGAGAGTTTCGACTCCATCATTTCAAACCAGAATGCTTATGGAAAATATCCAAGCTCTCACATGTGCATGACCCTACATGACTAGCACTACTAAAAGCCTGCTAGTTCTTTTTTTTTTTAGGTCCAACTTTCCTAACCGTCCTAAATATTATCTAAACAGCAAGCTGTTTTTGATGAGTGGATTCATCTTCATTGAAACAGCAATGGATTTTCAGTGGTCTTGCGATATTTAGAGGAGTGTCTACTATTTGCAGAGGAGACTGAATCGACATGTCTCTCTGAAGGTAAGAGCAATAGAGGTGGAATGTGGCTGGTGTCACATTCAACTGGAAGCCCAGACCAAATAAAAAATCCACTTCAAGAAGATTCATCTCTCTTGTGCTGATCCCTCCAACTTTAGCATAGAATGCATTGTTGTAATATCTGACCAGGCAAGAACACGAAACAAAGACATATCAACGCTAAGAAAAATAAACTTTCTACATTAGTTATCTTATGTATGGTTTCCAGTTGAAATGAATGTCAGACAAACAATTGAACCACCAGCCTGCAACCACGATTTTGGCAGTAAAGCACAGTGAGTATTGGCAGTGAACAAAAACAGCCGATGCCCGAGAGGCTGAGTATTTTAAATGGCCCAAAAAGGAAAAATAAAAGGAAAGGAAAGAAATGCTTCTAGATGCTGTGGCTTTAAACAAAATATAGAGCTTTGATTGAGCTGTCACTAACCTGACCCCTCTCTAGGATGAAAGTGAAACATGCTTACAATTTGATGGAATTTACAGGCATGCTTAAACAGACAGAGGCAATAACACCACAAACTTAGGTGGTATAGTCAAATCAAAGCTGGATTTTTACACATGGGTGTCTTCTTTTTCTTGGCTGTGGCCGATTAAGATGGGATTTTTTCCGATCCCATATGCACCTAGTTTTGTGTACTGCGTTTTCGTTAATTAAGGGGATCTCATCGGATCACCGGCCATCATTCTATGTTTTTGGAATATCAAGTCTGACTTCTTAAATCAAAATGCTGACGTGATTCGGCATGGCTAATTTCAAGCAAAGAAAGTATCTTATCGCTTGAGAGTTTTCATGCGTATGTATACACAAGTCTAAGCTTCGGATCTTAACTGAGATGCAAGGTGCAAGATTTTCATCACATGGAATTTCATTTAATACAAAGAAAATCAATAATTCTTTTTTCAAATTCGAACTTGGGCATGACTTGAACTTTGAGGCCTAACCTACCCTTTAATGTCTTTTAACATTTCAGAGTTGAATGTCATCAAGGTAAAATAAAGAAAAGGAAAGATTCCAATCAAGAATCCTTGTACCAGGACAGCTATCCATTATCTTTGATGAAGAGAAAAATATAAACTCCCTAGTTGGATCATCATACTTGAATCCACTTATCAAAGTTGATCCCAGATCAAGAAGAACAACTATAAAAAATAAAATAAAAACTAAATTAAAGATCAAAAGGAACTTAGCTCAAGAACTGGATTCTGAAGATTACTTACATATCATCCATGAACTTGACAGAGACCAAGACACTTGTGATGAGCAATCTATGCACATTGAAAGAATTGAGAGGAAAACAGGATTGTCTCTGAGAAAACCGATCAAGATACACATAAGCAACAACAAAACAAGAGGGGCTACAATTTGAATACTTGAAGATTCTCTCAAGATAGTTTTGAATGGATATAGTAGGTCTGGTTAGGCCATGAAAGATTGAGGCTTTCTGGGGGTATAACTGATGGCTAATATCATTAGATTCTGCTACTCTTTGAAGAAGAGAAGAGAGGAAAGTTATGACCTTAGGCATCACTGCAGTCTCTGCTAATTCTGCCATTCTTGTTTGGTTTACTTTGGTTGTTGTGTGTAATTAGCTGTGTTTTATAAGACACCACCTCCTGCCTTCCCTTTGTATAGCGTGTCAAACGATTTTATTGCTATTTTTTTTTCTTTCCAAGTTTACTACTTATGTAAGAGGGTGTCTTTATGCATCTCCCTAGCTTTTCAAACAATGATATACATATTATTTGTCCACTTGGGAATTTTAGTATTGCATGATTATTTAGTGCTCTAGTATTATTTAGGAATATTAGTATTTATTACCTAATAATGACATTAAAATCTTAATTTTTTTTTATAGAATTAAGACTTATTAAGTTTTTTTTATTTGGTTTGCGAAGTATGAATAAGATTTTCCTCATCCCCACACAAAACTCTTGCAAATCTCCTCAATATCCTCACAAGTGCCTTTGGGAAGTTTAGCAAAATGCACTGTATACATGATCAGCATGGCTTGCAGAACTGGTTAGGAAAGAGTTATCCCCCCTGCCAACGAAAATCTGTCCACTTTCCATCTGGCTAATCTTCACTTGTCTTACTCAACAATGTGACAGAACGTGTACTTGGTTGCTCGCTGGTGAAGCAAGGGCACCACAAGATATCTCCCAAAATCAGTGGTCCTAGCTAGTTAAACCACTCTCTTTAACAACATGAGTGGCTGGGAACATGCTGAGATTCATTAGGGGAGAAAAAGATTTTGGTCGTAGGACCACGCACATTCTGATCACCGGCCGGAAGCATCACAAAAATATCCAAACAACTTTGTATAGATCAAATCTGATCAATAGAGGCATCGGAATCGTTATGACAAACCATAACCGCATCAACATGAGAAGCTTCTTGGCCTCCTGGATCATTAAATTAACTGTGTTTTATCCACCATGGAAATTGCCTCATCCCCCATAGCAACCTTACCTCACTAGGACTCTGCTCTCTTATGGTGGCTTTGGAGGATTCAGGGTTTCGAGTAAGAAACATCTGGTACAGAACCCACCAGTGTAATATCTTCATAAGAACAAATTAAGTCTTTCGCGTGCTACTTCCTCCCTCACATCAACCTCCAGCACATTATCCATACCATCCATGCCACAAACATCTTTCCCATCTGAGGAAAAGGATTCATGTCTTTTTATTACTGCATGCGACCAGATCAATTCCTCCACAGTTATGGTATTCTCAAAAGCCAGGTTCTTGCCCATGACTCTCGCACAGTCCTTGCTTGAGTATGGATGTCCAAGTTATATAGATTTTTGTGGTTGGAGCAGTAATTAGACATCATTATAACTCCAAATTTATTAGTTTTTTTAATAATTATTGTAGTAAACCCATGATTTTGTCTTAACATCAAAATCATGATAGAGATGTTCCAACAGATAATTGGATTCGACAAGTGATTGCATATCAAAGGTGGGACTTGAGTAATTATTAGGGATAATTGGGAGTTGAAAAATAAATAAATTTGTCTAACTTGTAATGACATCTAACTAATGCTGCTTTCTCTCTTTTGGTGGATGAGGTTGGCAAGAAAAGGAATATCGTGACATTTACGTCCCCACTGGTTTTATATCTTGTTTCTCATGGCACCAAAATTGGGTTGGAATTTAAGCTTGAGAGGGAAAGTTGATGTCAATGCTGTGTTTGCATAGTCCTGACGGGCAAGGAAATCATAGTTAAATTTCTGAATATGAGTAGAACGTGTTGTGGACTCAATTATGAATCGGTTTTACACGGTAAAATTAGTGAAAATGACCTGCGAAGA
This sequence comes from Populus nigra, assembly GCF_951802175.1. Classification (NCBI taxonomy): domain Eukaryota; kingdom Viridiplantae; phylum Streptophyta; class Magnoliopsida; order Malpighiales; family Salicaceae; genus Populus; species Populus nigra. The sequence goes on from NC_084867.1 coordinate 12,306,745, forward strand.
ATCTCATGCTCGAAAAAAACCTGCAAAAGTGCCAAAAATACTATAAATTAACTGAATTGCATCGAAAAAAACACTTTTTTTTTAGATTTTCGTATTTATAAAATGAGGGTAAAAATGATAAATATGATAATTAATTTTAATCCCCTATCCTCTTGTCCTATGCCTGAACAATATCACATGAAAATTGAGGCTTGGATATAGTCATGCATTGAGAATTCGATTTGGGATTATATATATAAAACAGAAACCATAGCTCTATTAAAAATGGTAATGGTCCCATCAAACAACTAGATGATCTGATCTAGAATATCCATATACCAATTCATACCCTAATTAATTATTATTTATTTAATTTTTTTCAATTTCTTTCAACTAGAAGGTTAACTTAATTAATCGAGTGCCTTACTTGCGTCGCATAAAGAGGGCAATCATTTTAGAATTCCAGCTAGCCTTCTTAACTAGCTAGCTAGTAGAATGTACCTACATTACTACAACATTCTTGTACTTGTGATTTCTTGTCTTCTGTATTTCTTTTATACCTCTTTCTAGGCTAGGTGCCTGGTTTTCTTACTGACAGCTTGTTCCTTCTAACAATGAAAAACAAATATATAATCATTAATTCAAAACAGCTGTTTTCTTCCTTTTGTTTTCTTGGAAATCTTGATCATACAAGGGTTTTTGTTCTCCTTGTGGCCTGACTAACATGAAGTAACCAGAGAAGAAAAGAAATAAAATCCTTCGATCTGCTGTGCTTGATGCTTTTTGCAGTTGTTGTTAGCATAATTGGGGTCACAGGAGAAGCCTCAAATCAACTCAAAATAGATTGCAATATCCTCAGTTTCATCCCCGTGAGACTACTTATCAACTTATTTTTAATTTTTATATATAGACTCGATTAATTAGATTTATTGTTCAAGACCTTAATTAACAATAAACCCCATTTAATCAGATGATTAAGATGTCGAAATGATCTTATAATTATGCTATCTATTCAAGTTAAATAATCCAGTTATAATTTCCTAATGTCTTACTCGGTATTTATATATAATTAAGGCAGGAAAAGGCAAAAAGAAATCATGTGTTTCTGCCATCCACCAGGCTTGGAGTATAATCATGCTTGTTTATAAAACTTAGTGGTTTAGGTTAGGACTAAATTGGTTAACCACCAAACTATCATTTATAGCAGTTCTTGCTTCCTTGCACTCCAAGCTAACCATTCTCACCTTTTCCTTTTCTTTTTCTTTCGAGTACGTATAGTCAATTACATTTGCATAACATTGCACGTAAAATTATTAACATTAGTATATTAATTAGTAATTAATTAAATACCACACAGATTAACTAAGAAAAAGTCGATCTACCTCCCACTTTCAAAGCTCCTTAACATGCTCGCCATGCCCTGCCTTATCTGCGCCGGCATGATTCTCTAAAACAACATCACTTAAAATTATTTTTGCTTCACTTTTAACTATCAAAATTTTGCTTGAACGAAGCATGGTATTCCTGTAGCCTTGGAGGGTCACGTTAGTAGATTTCAAACATGATATTTTACTAGTTAAAACGGCTGTTTATTCCCTTTCAATTGTTTTAATTGTTGAGCATTTAACATGACCTGAACATGGAGGAGGATTTTTTTTTTTATTTTTTTATCGTTGTATCTTGATCACTCGTGCTACCCACGTTGGTGAGGTATGTGATGCACGTTCTACTGTATTCAAGGGATTTTGATAATGTTATTATTTTGTGCAACAAAAATATTTAAGTGCTAATTAAAATAAATCAGCATAACATAATATTTTTAAGAGATTGTTAACTCTTAGTTTTCTCCAATATTTCAATATTTTGTCTTTTAAGTATTTACAAAATAATATGAACTCAATTTTATTTTTTTTCTAAAAAAAAAGGACGACCTCAAAATTATCAAATCAATCTCTCCACCACCATTTTAATAAATAAGAGCCTATTTTTGGAATTTTCAACATTCGTCAATCACATAATTTGTATTATGGAATAACTATATTTATGAAATCAAGAAACATTTCATATATGTCAGGTATTTTTTTTATTTTCATCATAATAAATCTCATTAATCAGGGCAAAAGCCCTACATTTATAAAAGCTCATCTAGGCCAAATACAAGCACAACAAAATTACAAGCCCAGATGAAGCAGGCCGAAATCAGAAAACGAGGCCCTTTAACTGTGCACGGAAGCATCAGCAAGGATACTTCCTTTGGAAATTCTTGGTTAGAAAAAACAAATAATAGAAAATTGTTAGGCTTGATGGCGTTATATATATATATATATATATATATATATATATAACGCCATCAAGCCTAACAATTTTCGTCCTCTCCAAGGAAAAAACCCTAGCTATTGTCCGTGATGTTCTCCTAATATCATTGGTAAACAACCTTTCATCTTTCTATCTTCTTCCATTGTTCTATGAATTTGACTGTTTCTTACTTGTTTTCTCTATCAATACCCTAGTTTTATCCTCCAGTTTGGTGAGTTTTTATCTTTTTAGAACAAAGATTTGATAATTATACCTATTAATTTAAGAAATATTGATAATCTGATACTAGCAAAGGGGGAAATGAGATGCATTTGAATACGGCTTATTTCTTGATTTTTTATTTCTAAGGAAAGAAAAGAAAGTTTACTCGTAAGCAAAACTTGGTACTAGTAAACAATCCTGATGCTAAACTGCAAAATTTTATGATCAGCCTAGCGAGTATACCTATTCAACTAGAAGAGCAAAATAAACTACAGAAAAACTTTATTTCTTATATACCAACCATTCTGCCCAAACTACCTTTACACAAACAGTAGAGCACGCGGCCATCAAACACGTTTAGGTATCTAGATATCTGTATCCTGGAAGCCTAGCACACATGGCATTCACAACATAGCCTAGCACACAAAAGCTTAGGTTTATCAATATAAACAGGTAAAGTCTCAGGACAAGAATAATTAACCTAGGACGATGTTTGCCTCTAAATGATGGTTAAGGACTTAGCCATAGCATTTGATTGGATCATTGCATCCTTTCTCAGCAGATTGCATAAATCCAAATCGGCCACCCTTCGCAAGATACTGCTGGTGGTATTCTTCTGCTCTGTAGAATTTTTTGGCAGGTAAAATCTCAGTGACTATCTTCCTGTTCAAGAGCTTCTGCTGCCGTTCCAAGGACTCCTTCGCTGCTTTCTCCTGCTCAGGGGTGTAATAGTATATTCCAGACCTGTACTGTGTTCCCACATCATTCCCCTGCCCATCAAGGACCAGCAAGATATTAGAATATGCAATATGAATAGACCATAAAAAGAGTGCATTGAAATCAGACTTGTATCACAATAAAATCCCTTGAGACAACGCAGATTAATATTATGTCATAGTAACATTGGGATAAATAAAGTGACATCAGCTATTGATGGCGTGATATAATAAGCTAACAATGAAACAGGAAGACATGTGTTGACCACAGGCATGCCGGGACTACCGCCTAGAATATACATGTCCGAAATGGATCATCTATTCCAATGAAAACAAGTGATAATACTCATTAATCCTACTATGACAGAGAATGGACTGGATGAACAATGGACTCGCACAGCACCATTAAAGTGCAACCTGATAATGCATATCCTCATTGGGTTGCCCTTAACGCAAATCAAGCACCATGGCTGACTCACACAACCAACGAGGTACACTCAAAAGTCCAATGCGTGACTATTAGGGGTCACTGGATGTTGAAGTTTTCAACATGCACAGAACTCTCTAGAAATTCATCTATAATTTCGATGGCTCCCCTTCCAAAACGATACAAAGTAGATACTACACCAGACTGTCCAAAATCAAAGTGGATTTGACAACTAATTTTCTTCATTGTGGACACCAAGTTAGCAGGTCTTTCCATTTCATTCTTCAGCTACATCATATTACATTTAGTTAGATTCTAAAAAACCTATGTGTGTTTCCTAATAACCCATACCCGGGCACCTATACATTCCAGGCAAACGAATTAACACATGGTATAGAACGTTATTGACTTCTTTAGAAACTAACGAAAAATAGAAATAATTAGTAACATGCCAACAATAAGGAGGGAAATGCCAAGCAATTAGGCCCAAAATCACCTCAACTCAAAAAAGATAGAACTTGAACTAAAAAAAAACAACTATCTAAACAAATGCTAAGCAGTCAATCAAACAAAAAGTGAATTATCCACTGAAGAGCTCACCTAAAACCCAAAAAAGTCAACCACCAAAACCTCCAAAATATCAACCAACTTTAAGAACTTAAAACATGTAGCACTACAAATTAAGCAAGAATCCAAGAAAAATAACAAAACCCAATTACAAACCAACCCCGCACAATCCAATCAAAACCCAGTTCACATCATCACCAAGCCTCAAACTTTCACACACAAAAAATCAAATTTTGACAACCCGTTAAAAAAAAAAAGCCGATTCAAGCAAACCCACCTGGCGATTCAAGGTAGTAGGGTCATGTCTAGCCCACAAAACATCAATCAAAGTGTCAAAGCTACACTCTTTAGGGTCATACTGAACCCTAACAACTTCATTATGATTAGTAGTACCGGTACAAACATCCTCATAAGTTGGATTATGCAATAAGCCCTGAGTATAACCCACTTCAGTTTTAGCAACACCAGGGACTCTTTGAAATGCTAATTCAACACCCCAAAAACAACCAGCTCCAAACTGAGCAAATTGCTGACCAGGAGCTGGTAAGTCATCATCGGGACCTTGTGGGATTGTTGGGTCCATTGTTGATGGGTCAGGTGACCTGGGACCAAAGCCTAGTTTGTTAAGGATGTTCATTGATGGCTTGTAATAAGAGATGGGTTTTGAGGTTCGAGGGAAATTGAAGGGTTTAGAGAGAAAAAGTAGCGATTTTGATGAGAGAGAACGGAAAGGTTTTGAGAGGACGAGGAGAGGGGTGGTGGTGCTGCTGCTGGTGGTGGAGGAGGTAGAGGAGAAGTGGGTAGCAAGATTTCGGAGCATTTTTTAGATTTGGGTGCGTGACGTGCACTGGTTGAGGTGGAGGAGAAGTGATGTTGCAAGTGGTTAACAAATGGAGAGGTTTTTTTTTTTTTTTTGTAGTTTTTTCTCTCAAATTTAATTTCGATGATATTTTTTATATATAATTTTTAGAAGAATTTATTGTGTTTATTTAACAGCTCACAAATCTAACTAACCATTTTACACTCAAAATTGCCTCAGCTTTATTATTTTACACATAGTTTTAAAATCTGGTTAGGTTTAAGGTTTGGATTTAAGATTTTGATCATGTTAACAAATTGTTCAGATTAATTTTTTTAAAAAATCAAAATAATATTATTTTAATAAAAAAATTAAAATTAACAGGTTTATAACTAGATAGTTGAATCGAGTTTTAAAATTATAATTTTACAAGTAATTAAATTTTTTTAGACACAGTTACCAAGAAAGATCTTAAAATTTGAATTAAGCTGTAATTATTATATCATTAGTCATGAAAGCTGATTTATTACTTTTTAAAAGTATTTTGTATTTAAAAATATATTAAAATATTTTTTAATTTTTAATATAAATACATTGAAATTATTAAAAATATTAAAAATTATCAATTTAATATTTTTTAAAGTAAAAACATTTTAAAAAAATATCTACAAACAGATATAGAATGTTTATGATTACTTCTGCTTTGTAAATTGTTTTTTATTTATAAAAATATTAAATTAGTATTTTTTTTAATAATTTTAATGTATTTTTATAAAAAATAAATATAAAAATTATCATTTTAAATTTTTTTAATCAAAAAACACCATAAACCACATTACTAAACACACTTGGATCTTTTTATGAAAAAATGGATTTTTTTTACACAAAAGCCACGTTATTTCATTTTTTTTAAAAAAATTGAAATGAATTAGTTTTTTAAAAAAAGAAACCTAAAATGATATTATTTATTTTTAGGTTTAAAAAAATTAGGTTCCACGACTAGGAATTGAGGTAGATGCATTAATTTGTCAATATACCACAAGTGTGCTTTAGAATTAGAGTACCTTTCTAAATGCTTTATCGATAGATTTAATATTCTTCGACTAATAACCGATACGAGTTGCTTCCTCCACAGGGAGACACGACTCTCACCGACCATCATCAATATTCTTCATTTATACTTGCTAGAAAGATATCGGCCGATTCTCTGAGTTACCTGTTTCGGTTGAACACTGTTACTGGAGAAGATGGTGGACTGGAAGAATCTGGAAGAGGACATGGAAGATTTCGTGAGTCAGATTTCTAGCCATCTCATCAAGCCATCTTGTGGTTTAGATTTTGGAATGTGGATGAAAGCCTTTCACACACCATCTATTCCATGCAAGCTGACGTCGTTTTCATTCGTCTCCCCCCAGAGATCCCTGGGATCGGAAGCTAATATACAGTTAAATGCTATTTATTTTTATGTTTTAAAAAGAAAAAAAATTATTTTATTTTATTTTTTTAATTTTTATTTTAAATTAAATTTGTTTACGTTTTCTAATTGTTTTCTTGTACTCATTTCAAAAAAAATTATTTCAAGAAATTTTCAAGTAAAAAACAATTTAAAAAACAACTATTATTACAATACTAAACTAAAGATCCTCTAATTATCTTTTGAATGTACTTTTAAAAATATATTTGTTTGATTTCAACGCGAGTGATGATGTTGAAAATTATATATAATTTTCGAGTCTTAACAATTATGATACTTTTCGAGACTGGATCAGGTTAGCATGTAGGTTTTTTTTCCATATGATCCTAGATGTGTCAAAAAAAAATTTGTAAATACAATAACTCTAATGGGAATGATCAGCTTAAAAGTTAATAAGAAAAAAAATTAATCTTAATATGTAAAAAACTGATCTAAAAATATTATTAGAGCTAAAACAATGAGAAAGGATAAAATGTCCATACCTCAAAATCCATTGATGACTGATCACCTAAGAAATTTTTTCATAGAAGAAAAGAGGACGAGGATGGCTAAGATTCTGGTCGGTTTGATGATATCGTACTAATTATATTCTTGAGACTCGGAGGAAATAATTTCCACCCAAGACGGCAAAGCATCATATGCAAGGAGGATAATATCCGATTCATATGCCTGGTTCCTTTCCTTTTTCCTGTGAATTACGTTCACATGACATGCTGAGGTGGTCGCAGAGATTGCTGATTCGGTGAAGATATTGCATTTTGATTAACCACAAAAACAAATCCAAAAACGACAACATTATCGGTCTTCGATCAAGTATAAACTCATTCAGTTAAACTCATTCATCTTTGAAGCTGCATGGTTCATAGCACATAAACTGGAGTATCACAGCAAGCTGAGAAAGCAACGACTTCTTGACAGTGGAATCAATCATCCATACCCTGTTTATTCTTTGACCTATGACACCAGTGGATTCAATCAATACTTCTTCTGGTTTCAATTTAAGCAATCGAGGATAAAAGGCGCAAATGAGAAGTGAATAAGAATCCAGTTAGAACATGAACTTGGTGAAGTTGAGATGTTCAACCCTAAGCTCTGGTACTGATGGAGAAAGAATTAACATTCAAATCATGTCTACTGGGCATGAAGGTCATTATTTCAAAAAAAGGAAAGAAGCAACAGTTGATTGTGGCTGAATGTTTTTTTTTTTTTTTTTTTTTTTGAAGGGCAAAAAATAGCACTTGCCATCATTTCAGAACAGTTTCATGTGACATAATTCACTTACATGACCTGAGTCACTACAGGATCATCCTTCATTTGAATTACAGGTGACCGAATACAAGCAATGCAAAAATAATACTCTGGAATACCGTTTCTGAAATATCTAATGCATTTTTATAGTATAATACTGGTGCAGCAGCAACCATGTCGGTAGTGAACGCCCCTGGAGATAAAGAGTGTGAAATTTAAATTCTCAGACAAAATAATCCAATTTCTTTAATGATGCCAATAATTTGTCGATCAAAAGCAAGCAACTCAAGCGGTTTAACCTGTCTACCTGAGAGGCAAATAATCACCATAACCTCAAATCTAAAAGTCCATAACTTGTAAAACTACTCGTCATGTTATATCCACTAAAAACTGAGACCTCACCTGCAACTGTAGCATCAACATCACAACTAACAAGTGCAAGTTCAGGTTTCTCCCCTTTGGCACGCAATCCACCATACATCCCTGCCGCTTTGAACCCCTTCGCAGCAGTAACTTCCCCAGGAATCTACCACAAAAGTTGCAAACTTGGTAGCCATTTTATAGAAACCAAATAAAAGACACCCATATACCAGTATTCAATAATCTCAAAGCTCTTCTAAAATAATAACCAAAAAAAGAAAAAATTAGACAAAATCCCACATTGACTGTAGCACTATTCATCGAGGTAATTTGAACAAAAACCCATCATGATTTTTACGCACTAAAGTAACATTTGTGGGCATCTCAAGAACAAAAATAGAAAAAAACCATCAATGCTAACATCATTGAAAGACTAGAAAATACAGAATTAACAGTCAAGCAATAAAATCTTGAACCTTGAAACAAATAGTGGGCTAAGCTTACTTGTTGCCATGATCCTTCAGGTAGAAAAATAGGAGCAGCAGGTATATAATTAGAGGCCTCACTCATACTTGATAACGATGAGACAGTCACTGAAAATACTTTAAAGTTTCTCTTACTCAAACCAAACGACCTCAAAACCTGCAAATCATTAAGCTTTGAGGAGCTATGAAGTTCAGGGAATTTTAGAGAGATAAAGCGATGAGGAGGAGGAGCACAAATATACATCTTTTTGGAATTGGCGCCGAATGTAGAAGCTGAAACCGCCGGTGCCGCCGCTTATCTTGGTGGTCTTTTAGCTGTTTGATCGTTTGGTAACTGTCAAAGTAATTTTTTTAAAAAAATATATTAAAATAATTATTTATTTATTTTTTAAAATCAATACATTAAATTTAAAAAAATATTAAATTTTTTTAAAAACGTTTTACAACCGGAAAAACAATCTGGGCGTTATACACCGGAGCAGCAGCAGCAGCAGAGTGACTAGTGAGTGGCGGCTTCATTTTATTTTTTTTTTTCTTTTGAGAACTTTGAAGGGGTTTTGCTTTTTATTATTTTAAATTTAATTCTTTAATGGTGATTATTAATAACGTGGATTTAACGCTTAAATTATTTTCAGGTAAACTATATTTTTATCCTCGTAGATTCATCAATTCTCATTTGTACCCCTTTTAGTTTAACTTTTCTAAAAACTACCCCTATTGTTTCAAAAGATTCAATTTGCTCTTTATTACTCATAACTAACAAAAGATTCTACTGAATAAAAAAATAAAAAATGATTCATATTTTTATTTTATTTTTTCTTCTCAAATACCCATACATGATCTATTAGATATTCCTTTGCAATTTGTTCACCTTTAATCTAATCAAAGATAAACTATTCATGTCATAATTATAATAGAATCATTTTGCAATTTCTTCAATTTTAATTCAGTTAAAAATAAATCATTCGTATTGTCATTTATTTTCCATCTATCTACATATAATAAATCTTTTATAAAATTAAAGTTTAATTTTTATCAAATAAAACAATAGGATTTGTGGAATTTTGCGTCACATTAATTTATATAATAATTATTAATATTTTCTCTTCTGGTAAAGGTGATTCATTAAAGTTTTCATAAAAACATAAGAATTATAAACATTTTTAACTACTTTCTTAATTCTTAATATGCTTATATGAGCTCACATGTATAACTGTTTCGCTGTCTTAATCAATTTAATTTCCATCCAATTCATGTTTAAAATACTTTTCATTACAACTTATGAACTGTAATAGTGTATGTATTCAAAGCATGTTAGCTTTATTTCAAATAAATTTACTTTGTGTTTTGAAAACAAAGCAACCTTTGATTAAATATATCTTTATCTTTAAATAAAAAAACTATAATAGATAATATTTTTTAATAAATAATAGATCATTGAACACATGGATAATCAACTAGTTTTATTAATAAAATGGACAGTTCGTATAATTTATGGTTTTATTGATTATAATGAGAGCAATTTTACTTGTGTGTGTGTGTATAAAGTATGTAACAATGCATGATATATTATAAATAATTTATCATTGAGTATTTTAGAAGGATTGTTAAACATCGGAACCATAGTTTTCAGACCCGGCCTGGTTCAAGGCCTGGGTCCCGGGTTGTGACCGAGTCGTTCAGGTCAATTTTTTTTTAAAAAAATTAAAACGACGTCGTTTTAGTAAAAAAAAAAATGTCAACGGGTCGCAACCGGATTTTTGATCGAGTCTTGTCGGGTCAACCTGGTCATCTCAGGTTTTTCCTTCCCCTATTTTTTTTCAACTGGGCCTGACTCCAGCTCCGGGTTGACCAGGTCCCGGGTCAACCCGCCGGGCCGGACCGGGTTTCAAAACTATGATCGGAACATGATAACCATTTATATATTCATCAATATTTAAAACATTGTTATTTTCTGAAATTTTTGTTATATTAAGTTTAACATATTGGTATGTTTTTTAAATATAATAATATAGAATCGATTTAAGAAATAATAACATGACATTTAGAAAAAAAATGAGGTACATAACTTTTTTTTTTTTTTTAACGATTGTCAAGTTGTCTACCATCAAGGGACTATATTATTGTTTCCAAACTAGAGGGACTGATTAAGTATTTTATGAAAAATATAGTGACTAAAATAAATAAATTTTCCTTTTTATAATGCCTAGAGTATACAAGTTTCAATAAACCAGACGGTAAACAAAATCTTGGAGCAGCTTGCTAGCATAAGAAAAATAAAATAGAGAAATAAAAAGCAAAAATAGAGAAAAAAACTTTTAAGTACTGGCCATGGAAGCAGCAGCTTCATCATGTTCAATTCTTCATCCCCTTCGTTCATCAAGCAACTATCATAGCAAACACTACACTGAAACCCCACCTAGAAACAGCAGCAGCAGCAGCTGCTGCAATAATCTCTATCTGGGTCTTCCATTTTCTTCCACTTTCCTAAGAAACTACACTTTCCCAGGAAAATTTGTGCAACAAAATCTGTTCACTACATTTTGCTTAACACCTAGCTCTAGTAAACAAAACCCATCTACAGAATTTGCTGTTCTTCTTGAAGTTGACGGGTATGTATTCTCTCCATCTCTGTTTCTTTTTTTTTTTTCAATTGCTCCATTAGTTATCTTCTCTTCCTTTATTTTATTATTATTATTTATTTAATTATTCAGAAATGAATTATCTTTTCTTTTTTCAGGGTACTTATAGATGCATACAGGTTAGGAAATCGCCGGGCTTTTAATGTAGGTGCGGCTATTGATTAAATTCTCCAAGTAATTGCATGTGTATGACATAAAATGATCATGTTTTGAAGGAAATATTTGTGATTGTATATGTTTTAGAGTTTAAATTGTTGTTTTTGTTAATTTTTTCATGTGCCACCAGCATTTCAAAAGCTTGGACTTGACTGTGCTAATTGGACTCAGCCTATCTATCAAGACCTTGTAAGGTGTGTGTGTTTTTTTGTTCTTTCTTTCCAAGCGTTATACTGCTGCTCATATTTCTTATAAAATTGCTTTTTAAGTTTTGTGATTGAGTTGGTTTTAATCAAATGCATAGTTTCTTATCATTTGGGATTTGTTTAAGCTATCGTTTTCACTGCTTCTCAGAAAGAGCGATGGTGATGAGGAGAGGATGCTGGTTTTGTTTTTTAACCGGGTCAGTCCCTCTCTAATTTTGGAAAGTAATCAATAAATTATGCCTTCTATGTGATTTTTTTACATATTTTACTTTTTGGCCTCCTTGCAGATTGGCTGGCCTACTTCATTGCCCACAAGTGAGAAAGGCGCGTTCATAAAAAGTGTACTGCGAGAAAAGGTATCTTTTTGGAATAAACGGTAACATTATACCGAGGTCCATTTTTCTTGGTTGGATGAGGAACTCAGTTCATGTTGTAGTACAAATCTGGTGATCAAATAATGGTTCAAGGGTACACGTTACCAATTTGATTTTATATTATACGTGACAGTGAGGAAAGGAGAAGTGGAAGAACTGTGAATGAAATTTAATTATTCAATGCTCAAAGCTATGCAACTTTTCGTTCCTTTTTTCAAATAAAGATGCCTGGAAACCATTGCAAGTTTCTAACATTTTACAAATTGTTGGCAGAAAAATGCATTGGATGAATTTGTGGCATCTAAAAGTTCACTTTTACGTCCTGGAGTTGAAGAGTAAGTTTTCTCATCATAATTCACTGCAAGTAGTGTATTTTCTGTGCCAGTGGAATTGTCATTATGTCAGTTTCCTTTCTCCAACTCTCATGTCTAATCTTTTATCTAGGCAGAGATAAATATCTCCTTTGACACTGTTTTATGTATGTATGAGATATGTTCACTCAAGTTTGTTTATAAAATATTTGGGTGATTCTCTTCCAACGTCTGAATTTCATTATGTTTGTGACATTTGATGAATCTCTTCTTTCAGCCTTCCAGTTTTTATGAAGAAAGTCTCAATTTTATAATAGATGTTGATGTTCCCTGCATTGTCTTTGGCTATTCGCTGCTGACTGGCCTTGATTGTTCCTTTTCCTTTCTACTGTTTTGCTACACTTTTATTTCTAATGTTAAGAACTATTCCTAAATTTTGAGGGAGGTATCTCTACCCTTCCAAGTCAGGTCTGGCAGCGAATCATGAATGTCCGCTTTGATGCTTTCGTTCAAACTTTGATTTTCAACATCTAAAACATTTTTTAATCTTGGAATTGTGTGCCAAGGATCTATACCTGTCAATTCTTATAAAAAAAATATTATTGTTTCTTTTTTTCAATTCACTTTTATAAGCTGAGTTGTGTCAGTTTTTGACATCTTCTATTTGCTCTGGATATGCCTTTGAATATTTGTAAATCAACTTAATTTTAAACCCACAATTGCCAATTTTGGCTTGCAGTTTTATTGATGATGCATCTAATAAAGGAATACCTGTTGTCATCCTAACAGCTTATGGTAAAAGTGTGGAAAAGATTGCCAGGTATGGTATATTTATTACGAAAAGTATTCCAGAATGTAAGTAGGTTCTATAATTATTAATAAATATGCTGCCCGGTTGCTATACAAAGGCATGATACTGACATTGTTTCCTCTGTTTAAATACTTAAGTGTATCGTACTTTTATCAATAAACCTTTGAATTATCCATGTGAAGAAAGTCTACTGACATCATCTTAGAGCTGTCTGATATATCCACTAAATGAAGAAATTGACTCTAATTGTTAATGGTTTCAAGCATTGATGCCTATAAAATAATAGTAAAGCCATAGTTGAAAAAAAATGGCGCAAATGGTTGAGTTACCTATTTGAGTATTTCACTGCCCTTCTGATCTTTTTGTCAATGGAATAGCACCTCTCTTATAAGCAGAACTGTAGGCCTCACAGCTTAGAATGTTAAAGGTTTAGATCATGGTGTTCTATTCTATTAAGCATATGCTTGTAGTCTTTATCCTGTTTGGGTGATGGGCGAAATGTTAGAATGAGTCACAGCAAATTATCCTGTCAGGGTAGTGCCCCTTCCAAACTGTATTTTCTTTCTGTGGATGGAAAACATTCTGTCATGTGTTTCTCTTTAGCTAATTTATTATTGTTGTTGTTATTTGTGAGTTACGGTATAAGTTTTATGTAAAATTATAAATACAACATGCATGGAATGAGCTTGGGTAGGCCTCGTCCTTGTTCACCTGTCTGGGCTCATTTATTGTAAAAGCTTGAACCTAGCCTCATGATCATCTCACGTGGGACTCACACTCACCTAATCATAGGCTTCACTAACTATGTAGTTTTCTGGTTTCATCAACTTAATGGAACAAGTGGAATCCTTCATACTGAAGCCAGTGAATATCAGCTGTTTTTTTTATCAACCCACTATGATAGCTTGTTATCTGATGAATTCCTGCATACAATATATAAATTTATGTATATCCTAAAGCCTTCTGCCCTATTAGTTTCAGTTCTGCACATTTAGCTCACCCTAGCCCCAGTTTTCTTGCTCTTCTGACATAAGCTCCAAGGCTTCACACCAGGTATTTTGTTTGCTTCTCTGAATATTGTTAGATCCATCATAGACAAGCTTGGGCATGAAAGAATCTCAAAGTTAAAGATTGTCGGGAATGAGGAAGTTGAAAAGAGCTTATATGGTCAGCTTGTGCATCATAAAGGAATCTTGTCTGGTACGAATGAGGAACTAGCTAAGGAAGCAATGAAAGCAGGTAAACCCTTAACCTGGGCTGATTGTCACCTGTTCTGTAATATTTATTTTTTCACAGCAGATGATTGGATACTAAAATGGTCTACTACTGCTTTCTGCTCAGTTTCCGCCCAGAAACAAAAGATAGCAGAGGAGGTCGCATCAATGCTAAAGTTGAGTGTTTCCCTTGATTCTAGCTCGTCTGAAAGGTTAATCCAGTAACTTTCTTTTGTATTTGTTTTCCTTTTGCACTAAATTCTAGCACTACTTGGCGCGCTTTTTTTTTCATGGTATAAGGTTCAGAAACAATGAACACTATTTCTGATTAGATAATGTGCCGTAGAGTTTGTCTCTGATATTTAAAAAAAGAAAAAAGATTTTGAACAAGCTATCAAAATCACAGACTGGATTCTGAATAACAAACACATTACGTTGAGCATTACAACTATAATGCAGTAAGAATCAATGGTTCTGGTTCTAACAACTATAATGCAGTAAGAATCAATGGTTCTGGTTCTAAAATTTCTGCCTTTGGTGAAGCATGAAGATGATGTTGTGTTAGGACAACAAAAATCTAGGGTATCGTAGAGAAGAATGTGCTAGTAAATATATATATTTTTTCCTTATGTAACTACTTTTACTAAATCAATTAGATATCCAATATGTCACTTTAAAAAGAAGTTGATGCAGCCAAAGAAAAAAATAAAAGCGATGTTGGAAGTTTTATGAAGAATTATTAGTTTTGGACTTCCGTTATCATTCTGGGAATTTTTTATTTAGTTCATTTTAATTCTTTATAAACTTATTATGATTAGAACTACTTGTATTTTATTCAAGTAGCGATTTCATATCCTATTTTGAGCAGGATTCTTTAGGGTTTTCGTGTGCCTATATAAGCATACATATTCTGTGTATTTGGGAGGCTATTTGGATGACAGACAATTTGGTCTTGGAAGTTCCTGCCTAATATTTTTTTCTGAGTGAATCCTGAATTATTCTATTCGTGGTTTCTATAGAGGCTACATTATCAAAGCTGCATAAATTCAGGCATATGTATATGTGCAATGACACGCATTATTTGCAACAGCTGGCTTGTGCTTTCCGAGTCATTTGTTAAATTGTTTAACTTGTTTTCCTATAGCAATCCTAAATTGAACTAACGTATAATGAGTTATCCAGCCTACAAAAGACTGTAGCTGCATTGCGTGCAGGGGCAGAGTATGCTGGGGTGTCTGTCAACAATTGTGTCCTTATTGCTGGAAGCCAATCTGGAGTGGCTGGAGCTGAGCAAATTGGCATGCCTTGTGTTGTTCTTCGGAGCAGGTGAAGGCTTGTTTCTCAAGTTTTTCACTGTTACTTAGTGAAATTTACTAGCATATTTTCTTTATGTTATTATTATGAGTAGCATTTTTGGCAAACTTTCAAGTTTCATAGCATGGGTATGCAATGTCATCATGAATTGTTATAATGATCTGTTATAATTACATGGAGTTGGCTCGGATACCAGCTATCCTAGCCACATGTGTATGTGCCCAATTATAGATAGAAATAAACCTGAAATCCGAGTCTGCTGAAAATAATAGGAAACAATGCCTTGGGACAAAAGAAGTAGACTGTGTGAGCACCTTCATTCCTGCTGTTCACAGCATTTTATTTATGTCAAGCTCTTTCGGTTTATGTATGTACCAGAGGAAATATGATGTTATAACAAGAACAATTGATAATGCACTATAAGAACAAACGATTTTGGTTAATAAGAGAATAAAGTAAGGGATCAGTTACAACCTTGTGGTGATAATGAGTAAATTTAAAGGTGGGTAACTGAGAAAATTGAGCATTTGACTGATTTAATATTTATGACTTCAATAGTATTTCTACTCCTGGTGTTTCCCTTGAAGTTTAGTGAAAATAGAAGTGATAAAAAAAATAAAAATCAAGTTTTTGTTTGATGTTGTGTTTGTTCAACCAAGCTGAGTGTAAAATTTCAAGTGAATCAGTTCTCAACATCTCTAAACTGAAATAGTCTAAGAACAGAAATGCAAGTCCTTATTTCACAGATTGTGCATCCATATCCGTTCTTCATGTTTCCGAGTTCTGACGGTGATATATATAATTTTTTTCTTTTATCAATGCAATTGAATACTCTTGCATGTGCTGCTGAAAACATGCTGCCTTGAACAGTCATGTGTGCAAAGAGGCTTTGACTAAGCAGTTGCTTTTATATCTACATCCTGTGCTGCTGCTTTTGTCCCCAACCTATGTTGAATCATTCACTCCTTTTGTGATCACAACAATCATAACATGATTTCTCATTTTGTTTCTGAATATAATTTTATGTCAGTTCCTTTGCTAATGCTTTCAATTATGTTTGTAGCTCAACATCTAGAACTCAGTTCCCATCTGCAAAAGCTACAGTGGATGGGTTTGGAGGTCCGGACCTGACGATCTCTAAGCTACTAGACAAGCGGTGGTCCTGAGATTGATTCAAGGGCCTTTTGTTGAAAACTATATGAGGCCATGAGGTGGTCCTTTTTGTTTCCTGGTATATTGTAACAGTTACACCCATCAAATTAAGACCTACCGGAGCTGTAATTTTCCAAGATTTTTGCATAATACAGGTATATTTTGTGGTGTGTAACAGATAAACTGCACTACAGACTACTGTTCGTGTTCATGACATTGCCGAATCATGTCTTGGATGCACATCCTCATTATACGATTGAAAGAGGAAAAAACAGGAGAGTTCGTTTCCCTGTGTGAGAAATGTCTCTTGGCTTTGTGGCAGGTCTCGAGTATTGAGAGAGAGACTTTGAACTAAAAAGAGTAATAAATAGCAAGAAACGTTCTCTTCCCAAATAAAAAGGAAGGAAAAAGAATAGAACTTATGATAATGGCCTGTAAAAATTGAGTTTAATCCAAAAACTATACGATTGAAACTGCTCTCTGATCAGAAAAAAAACTAAAAAAAAGAGAGAAAATTGAAAATTTTACCCATCTCAAAATTGAGTTTAATCCATGAAAGATCTACTGGAGCTGTAATCTTCCAAGTTTTTGCCATAATATCTGTATTTTGTGATGTACAAAAAAATTAACGGTTCTGGTTTTTTTTGTTCATGACACTGTTGATCCTTGTCAAGGATGCATATTTCACGTTGTAAGATTGAAAGACATACAGGAGAGCTTGCTTCTATGTATGGTGTGGCTGTGCTAGAAAAATCGCCTGGTTTTGTTAGAGTTATCGAGTATGATAACGAGAGAAACTTCAACTTGTTGGAAAAATTTGTTTAATAACATGGCTAATGGATACATGTGAGGTCGAATGTATTTCACTCGTTTTTTTAGATAAAATTAAGGCTAATATAAGCTTTTTAACCATTAATATTAACATGATTTAAGTAAATTATTAGTAATTAAAAAATTGATCGTAAAAAAATATTTTGAATTATAAAACATTATTTTTTACCAATTGTTACCAATTAAAATGTGAATTGTTTTGTCCAATACAGCCCATAAATATTAGCACTTGAACAATATCTTTCATAAGCATTTTATGCAAACCTGAATTTTGTTTTTTTCAACTAAAAGATTTAAATTTATGACCAAAACGTTCAAGTTAGATTTTTGATTTATAATGACTAATCAAAAGTTGATAATGTTAAAAATTAATTATAATTATTACTAGAATTAATAGCATTTTAGCTTTCAAGATCCCCTATAAAAAAGGAATAAATGAAAAGTTTCCTAAATTTTTTTTCTTCCAATTTTTCACACTTCTTCTTACCTCATTTTTAGTGTTTTATTTATTTTTTTATATTTTGATTTTCCTTTCAAAACTAAAACTTAGGTTCACTTTGTTGAGAAATAACTGGTATTTTAATTTTAATACAAAAACTTTATTTAGAAATGCATCTAAACTAAGATGTTCGAATCTTGAAAGATTTATTGCAAATATTCTCTGTGCTAAGAGGAGTAATAATGTTTTAAAAACAAAGAATTCATCTTTGACAATAATAAATTTTTTATTATTTTTAAGTGATTCAACAAGTAAATGATTTTTTTATTTTTATTTTAAACTTAGATATTTTGTAAATACCTTTCTTAAAAATGCTATAGCTTTATTTTGATATCAATTGCAAATTTGATATATGATTAGCATGTACTTAGAATTTTTATATATATATATTTTTTTGTTGATAACATGTTTATCACGAATTATGATTTTAGTATATATTTATAATTTTAAACATGTATAAGTTCTAATATTTTGTTGGAAATTTTTTTGTTTAACATGCATGATTAAGTAAACAATCTATTATAATTATTTTAACAAATTATGAAGAGAAAGTAGGGTACACTCCAAAAAAATAATCCCAGATGCAGCAAAAACAAAGGAAAAAAAACCTCTTGAAAATGGCCTTTAAAATTGATTTTAATAAGTTTTTTATCACAAAAAAAAAAAATCAAAGCATAAAAATAAAACTTAAAAATCTAAAGAAAAAGAGAGGAGGAGAGAATATTCTCATAGACTTTGGCTGTGCAATATTATGTTTGTAACTTGGGACTGCCATTATGGAAACCGAAAGATAATTTTACCAGTGAAAGTATTGATAAGTAGGGCTTGTAAGTTCAACTATAAATCTCAGAGGGGTAATCAAATTACAGATTTCGTTTGATAAGATTCACCATACCATGCTGCATTAAGATTAGGGCCGTTAGCCTAAGCTAATAGTACTGCTGCCGCCAGTCCGACTGCTTGGTCACCAGTGCAATTATAATTGCCACTATTTCCGGTTGTAAAGATCTCACTGCCATTGCCGCTGCATCTTTCAGCATCTCCAACACATCTATCCCTATATATTTCAGCGTCTCCAACACCTCCATCCCTATATATTTCAGCACCGCCAACAACCATGTTGTTACAGCTTTCAACACTGCTGCCACCTCCGGCCTTGCAGCTATCTTCATGGCTGTAGGTACTCCCACTGCGGTGATCGCTGCTGCCCCCACTACCCCGACCACTATCTTAATTACCCTTTTAGCATTCCTAAGAGCCTCCTGCGGAAAACAACAAGTATGCCATGAAAGATTGCTAGTTAGATTCCAAGACATGAGAAACTTCAATGGTCGCACAGAACATATTATGCTCTTGTAAAAACCTGTGCAGGCGCATGCCATATAGAAATAGTTTCTGTTCCCAAGTTTAGAAAGCATAGGAACTTGTTGGCAAAAACTGAAAATGTTCTAACAAACAAGTTGCTATAAAAACATAAAGCAATATATAACAAGGTACCTGATCGGATCTAGCCTGGTTCATTTTATACTTCATGTCTTCTTTGAACTCCATCCACAATGACTTGCACTCCACTGGTGTTAGCAGCGTATCGTTTGGAGAAACCTGTTTCATATTCGATTCCTATCAGAGACCACTTTGATAAACACATGAATGCGCGCGCGCGTATTTTGAGTAGATACATTTACACACATATAGTGATATGGGTACACATCCATATACACCATTACCTCTTCCCACGTGTTGGATGCAAGGGGGTCTGGAGTAGCCCCTGTAAGCTGGGAAGATGGAATATCACCAGATTCACCCATGAGAGAGGAAAAGAGTAAATGCTCAATCTGATCTGTCAGTTTATCTAAGCGCATGGCCGCCATTGTTGATAGAATTTTCAAAGACTGCAACAAAATAACCGGGAAACCTTCGGATATATATTGCTCAAAAAGTATAAACAATTTAACATGCTAGCTGCCAGACAGTACAAAATGTAGGCATATTACAGCTGAGAGCGCATTCCTTTCAATTTCATCAATGTTTTTTTCCCTAGTCCAAAACCTTGACTTTGAGATTTCATCACGATTGAAAACCTGTTTGAACCTAGATACAATCCAAAGCTTTAATGAACCAAAAGAACAAGAAAAAGAAAAACAATTGAAAGAAGAAACAAAAGCAACAGTTAAGATAGCACTCCACCTATCCTTCATGCGCGTCAAAACTCTCTCAGCAGCTGCCGCTTCTTTCGCCTTTCTCTTCACTACATTTCTTGCTTTCTCCCTCAAATGTTCCAATTTAGTGTCAATTGCTGATCTGTGCAACTTGAAACCAACTACAGCATTTGAGAATTCTGATACAGCATTCTCAGTCTTGCTCTCAAGAAGATTTCTCACTGATAACCATGTGTCTGTTTCACCAGCCTCAAATAAGGATTGTACTTCATCAGCGAGCACATCAGTGAGTTGCTCCTGCATAGGGACATAACAAGTTTTGGTTATTTGATTGAGTAAAGTGATATACTTAGTTTAATGAGCACCGAGGGATTGCAATATCAACCAAGTAATTCACCTCACATATTGCCATCATTTCTGACAACATATCACATGTAAGCTTTTCCCGGACATTAGAAGCATTCCACTCACTTTGTCTTATGGCAGCATCTGAGAGAGCATGATAAAGGTAATACACCAAATCCAAGAAACAGAATTAGTGGATCAGACAGTGTGCCAAGCATATGCAAACGATTTCAACACCATCGAGGGATGAGTTTTAGCAGCAACAGCTTGAATAATTTGTAGTAGATGCCCGTTACTACGCCTGTCAAATTACTTTTTTCTTTTGTTTAGCTCAGACAATGAATGTCTTAGATAAAGTATTTAGTTAACTAGCATTTATCTATTACCGTGAGAACATTAACAACTTGAGATTTCTTCAAGTGCAGAGTGCAAGCTGGTCAACTTGAGGAGGTGGAGGAACACACCCTGAGAATGTTGAGTATCTAGATCTCACAATGGTTTTTAATGATAATGGGGATACAGGAGTTTTTAAAGTCCATGAGAAAAGAAAACCAACTCTCACGTAGACTGAAACTAATTTAGGGTCCTTTGGAGAACTTGACGTTATCATTCATATCAGTCTGATATGAGGGTTTCTCTAGGTTTAAACTATTTCTGTGGTCATAAGGTGCATGTAGAAAATCTGACAATTCATCAAATAGAAGGTTTAACAGTAGCATCAAAGCATTTAAGCCAGACCCTCAAGACAAATGAAAAGATAAGAGTATAGCACCTACCCTAACTGCCAAGCTAAACAACTTAGCCTCTTCAAGAGAGATATGTATTAAATTTATAAATATGTAACAACAACATATTATATCCAGAAAAGCTAAGAGTTTTTATCATACTACTACTACAATAATTGTGAAGAAAAAACATTGAGATCATATTGAAGATTTAAAATATTAAGAAGATCAAAAGAATCTCACAAAAAAGGAAAAAAAAAGTAAATAAAAGAGCCACTTTATCAATTGGAGATGAAACTGGGTTAGATACCGGTGAAGTTAAGAGAAATTCTTTTTACTAGTTGAAGTTGAATACCTTCGCATCTTTGATCAAATTCATGCAAGCAAGATCGAGCACAGCTACGGGCAGAAGCAACAAACCCTTCTCCTTCGTTCAGCAACTGCTCCAGCTTTGTTTTAAAAGTTTCTAGTGTGTTGGAAGACAAGTGTTCCAACATGGTTACATAAGCATCGCGTACCACCTACACCACATTTTTTTAGATAAGAGAAAATTGCATCAAATCACTAAAAGAAAGTACAGAAGAATATGGAGAATAAGACATCCACCAAAAAAAAATGAAGGAAAAAGAAAATCATAAAAGAACAGCATATCCTGTTGAATATCAGCTAAGACAACTCCTGTAAAAGCACCCGATGTATGACACCACAAAGAGACGAGGAAAACTATCCTATCCCACGACAACTAAAACAAAGTTCACCTCACTAGAACCATATATCCAGAGCATCAAATGAGAAAGTTTACTTCAGTTACCTAACGGGGAAAAGAGAGGTTAAATAGTAAAAAAAGAGGAAATATGCTCATTAAGGCCCTACCTCCAATGCATTTAACTCCAGTTGCTTCCGTTTTACATTTCGTACATCTTGGTCAAAATAAATCACCTCCTTGTCATATCTATTAAAAAAGAAATATACAAATTAAGAGATTCCAAATCAAGTTGAACAAGAAGCAGAGTCCAAGACTGCAGGCACACAATGCTAACGATTGGTTTGGATTATTAAGCATGATGTACACTGACTGTGAAAGATAGGTTGCTAAAATAGAACTGAGGGTTGCTCCAAACCAAGGTACTGGACCGGCTTGAACATCTTCCTTCAACTCCAGCCATTTCTGTAAGATATCAATTTAGTATTGTATGATATTCAGAAGTTGAAGTAGCTTTCAAAGAAGGAAAGAAGGAAAGAAGGTTATATTCAATTTAAGTGCCTCATCAGAAGTAAGTTGTTTGAGCTTCTCCTTGGCAATTTCTTCGCACCGAACAGAAGCAGCCATCACCTGAAAAACAAAATAGAGAGATGTAATCACATTAAATCCTGATGATTTATTCTCACACAAGTAAATGGCTTTTATAAACCTTTGGATCAGGAATATGTAGATCCTTGTTATCCTTTATGGTTTTCCATATCTTCTCTGCACAAACAGAAAATCCTGAAGCAGGTTCCACTTCCAACCTATCATCAGCAAGATCCCTTGGAGAATTGGAATTGAAAAAACGCTGCTTCAGATGAGCAACCTGTAAAATACATCATATTAGGCTACAATCCTGTAATACCAATTTGTAAGTGTCGAAGCTGTCAATAAAATGCAGTCAAGGATTGTAGACTCTTGAGTCCTCATCTGAGACATATATTTATTTTAATTATCATATGACTTATGGTCATTCATCACCATGTGATAGACTCCTAATGTCTATAAATTACTCTCTAAATTACTTGATTTTACAAGAACTGGGAAACCACACCAGTCAAAGCACAAATATGTGTGGTAAGCAGACATCAAGTAGTTTGATATCAAGTATAATATGCATAAAAGTGTAATTATTGATCAGTTATAGAATTTGCAATTAACTTCTAAATTAACAAGATGGATTAAAGAGGTGGATTAGTGGACTTGAAGCAGGCCAGTCATTCCGAATTGAACCTGTCCTACAGGGCTTGAATGTTAACTCATTCATCTTTTTGGACACACTGTCAAATCACTTGCCACACTTGCCCAAGTGTCTCCCCTATCAGTATAAATTCGACTCACTAATGGATTTTTCTACCATTTCTTCTACACACAACCTTTCTCAAACTTCATAGTTTTTCTTTCTAAATCTCTTACATATCCCTTCCATCATTCCTTTTAGGGAAGGTTCACCTATCTCACAGAAGGATATCACATCCCGCTCTCCTCACTTGCCATACATAGCAACCCCCAACCACCCAATTAAGATGGCTACCAGTGATTTTGATTTCCAATACAAAGCTACAAATCATCCAGGACCTTTAATTTTAGAAAAAAAATGCCACAACATTCTGCAGAAGAACACAAGTGATGAACTTAAGTTTTGAGGTGATTAACTGCTATTATTAGAGAAAAGGCTACCTGATCTTTAAACTTATCCTCTTCGAATTCATAGCTGGACAGGGAAGTGATTTCCACCTTCATTTCAATAATTAGAAGAAAATTAAGTTATATGCCAGTTGAACAAAAAAAAAACGTATGAAGCATATATGTCAATGGCGTTAGTAAGAGAGATGGTGATGATATTTTTCATACATTAAAATAATCACTGAGAGCAGCACTGCTATGAGTCTCAGGTTCAGCAACTGCAGCCCATATCTGCAGAAATTATGACCTCTGAAAGTGCTGGGAGAAACAAATATTTGACCCGAAAAGAGAAAGACATAGATGTAGCATAAGAAATATGCAAAAAAGTACCTTCTCTATATCTTTCATAAGAGCAGTCTCCAAAAACTCAAGTGGAGTCTACATAGAAACTCAGAAAGGGCGTGGATTCAGTATTGGACAAAAAAATGCAGTCAAAGAATGGAGCACAAGCTAAAAGGTGCTTGGATTCTTCTTTTAAATAAACTCATGGGCATAAATTCCATACCCTTGTGTGATCACGTATAACAAACAGCAATGTTCTTTTCCGGGGCTGGAATAAACGCTTCATGACCTGAACAGAAGACGGGTAATAAGTTATCAACATCGTAGCCAAATAGCTCGATTGTAGGCTGTGCTACCAAATTATTTTGGGTGCAATACTTAGCATATCACACACAGGCCTAAGTGAATGTAGCGAAACAGTTTTCATAAAGCACGTTAGCAAATATGGAAGAGGCGGCACTTTATTCAAGCACGAGAAATTGACGTATACTGGAGATGGAATAGGCTGTCATTTTTTGTTTTTAGAAGAGAAGAGGCTGTCATTATCCATGCATGTGTGTCATTCATATTCCTATATGTATAGCTCTTGTAAAGTGATAGTTATTAGCTTCTTCTAGCTGTAATTTTGAACAGCTCAATAATTACTTCACAAGTACTTTAAGGTTAAGAAAAACAGCTATCCAGTCAAATACAACTAAACTGATACAATCCAATTTGACTTTCAAGGGAATTGATTCATGGTGAATTAACTCGACAACAGCCAATCACTTGGGATAATTCTGCTTATTGCTTTTCAACATGAAGTACCTGGAAAACAAGTTTCAAAAGGGGTCTGCAGGCTGCATGTTCCAGACCAATGTCTTTGCACCACCTGTACATGATATTCAACACAGGATAGAAACAGTGTGTGAGCATGAGAGGGAATGTCTTTTCTACAAAACATTACCTTCGTGTCTCCATTTGAAATCTCTAAATTCTAGAGTGACAATTTATGAAGAGCCTGATTTGTGTGAAGGCATAATATATCCAACACACAGAAAAAAAGTTATCAACAATTTCACAATATGGATACTAACAAAAGCTCGTTCACAATTTTGTTCTTTTGGTCTTTTTCCTTGGCTGGATGCACATGCAGTTGTCTTGTAGGTAAATGTATTCCTCAAGTTCATCTGAATATCTTGTAACAAATTCAGATGCATTTTCTCAGTTATTTGGCAATCAAACAAGAGACAGAAAAATGTTTAACAGACTACAACCCCATAGGATATTTGGATTGCAAAAATGCAAATAGGCAATGAGCCCTGAATGCCCAAGGAAATCATTTCAAGGCAAAAGGCTAGAACAAGAGTTTTTTTTTCTTTTTTTTTCAAGATTTAAACATAGGATAATTCCCAGTAAACCAGTGACTAGTAGTGTATCAAATAAGCAAGTGACAACAATGATATATAAGGGCCAGCTACTGCCTAGACCAAGCCATTCATGGCCATCCTTGACTATACCCACGTGTGGACATTCATCAATTTTTCCAGGAAGAAATAGCATCTAGATATTGTAATGCTGAACTTCAAAACTCACATGTTCACCAATACAGTGTCAGCAATTGCTAAAGCAAACAGGGTACTCTGTTTCTCGAACGCAGTGTTGTCCTGAAAGCAAGATATTCACACAACGTGAAGCCATACAATGATGTAAACAGAAAAACGAAACCATATAGTAATGCTTGTCCTCGACAAAGCACAAAAATCATAGTACTAATTCAAAGCTCTCAAGTACCTCGCCTCTTGCACTGCTGTCGGTTCCCTCCAAATCCATGGCAATTGTGAAAGGCTCAATTTCACTACTCTTGGCAATCCAAATGCCCTTAGTTGTTTGACCTCTAAAACATATACAATCAGATTGTCTTCCTCCATGTATACAAAGCAACAAAGAACTACAAATATACAAACTTTCCTTTCTAAAACTATAAAATTGAAAAAACCATAAAATATCAAACCTTCCTTTGTTTGCATTCAGCATCTTGAAATCAGTACCGAAGACATGATTCATTAGGGTGCTCTTCCCTGCTCACAAAGAACGTGAATGAAACCATATACGTGTACGTAATCAACTTCATATGAACATAAGAAAATAGTAGAATTTAATCGACTTCATATGAACATAAGAAAATAGTAGAATTTAATCCACTTCACATAGACATAAACAAAGGGTCACTGCTCACTAAGAAGTAAGAACTGAAAAGAACATGAACATACCGCTACTTTGTGGGCCAATGATGGCAACGACAGAATAAGAGAGACCGCACTGCGCGAACTCGGTGGTTGTCATGAAGTCTTGGAGTCCTTCCACGTTGAACTTGCCATTTCCATCAATCAACTGCATGCCTTTCTCCATTTTCACTACCGTTCTAACTCAAGAACAACAGCTTTGATGTGCCTTCCTTACCAGGTTAGTGTTTTTTTGGGTTGCAGAGGATCTTACAAGCAGTGAAGTGGCAGTCTGGCAGAGACAATTGAAGTAAAGTCTCCTTAAAAGCAGCACTAAGTATTCTTTTTGAGTCAACCACTTCGCCAAGAAGTTTTTGGCTTTTTGAGTTTTGACCCCACTTAAAGAATGTTAAACTACTCCATGCATGGCTGCAGATGACTCCTTCGCCAAGAAGGTTTTTTTTTTTTTTCCCTATTGGCTGCTTTTGTTTTCCACTCAACATCTTTAATAACAAAGAAAATTATGTTTCGTGTTACGGACCATTAAAAAATTGAATTTGAATTCTAGGTTTTTGTATAACTGTTTTTACATATTTTTTTAATTGAGTTTTGTAAAAATTTAAATTTTATTTATTTTTTTGTTTTAAATTAATATTTTTTTTAATATTTTCAGATCATTTTGATGCACTTATATCAAAAATAATTTTTTAAAAATAAAAAAAATATTTTTTTGATGCATTTTCAAATAAAAAATACTTTGAAAAGTAATCGCAACCACACTTCCAAACACAACTACCAAACATTTTATACATATTTTTTGTTATACATAAACTTCAATTATAATTTTTACCAAACACGTATTTAAATCCAACTAATCACAGATAACTATAATTTTTAAAAACTTATTTTTTTCACATAACCACAAAAATTACCTAAAAACAAGCACATTAGTATCGATGCTTTTTAAAATTGATTTCTGAGGCTGTTTAGGAGTGTAATTGAATTGTAATTTTTTAAAATTTTAATTTGTTTTTTAAAATTATTTTTTTTATCATTTTGATATTTTGATATTAAAAATAATATATATATATATATATATATATATATAATGTTGATATATTTTTAAATAAAAAAATACTTAAAAAAATAATTTGTACTCCATTCTCGAGAAATCTCTTAAAGAGTATTTATTATCATGGTGTAAGTTTTTTTGTTTAAATACTTTTAAAATTTAATATTTTTTTAGATAAAATAATTTTAAAAAAATACTATGAAAAACAAGTTATAAACTTATAACAAAAAAATAAATACTTGCTGATAAGGTTGTTAATGAATTATGAAATCAATCCATGAATTATTAAAATATTATTTTAATATTTTTTAAATAAAAACACATTTTAAGAAGCAATTTTTACCATGCTGTTGAGCAATCTCTTAGTGATTATTTGTTATCATGGTGAGTTTTTTTGTTAAAGTATTTTTTAAATTTAATATTTTTCATATGAAAAAAATAATTTTAAAAATTACTATGAAAAAAAGTTATAACACAAAAATAAATACTTGGTAATGAGGTTGTTATTAAATTATCAAATCAATACATGAATTATCAAATCAATTTAAAAATGATGTCATTTAATTGTAACTTTTGAAAAAACAACTACAATACTTTTTAAAATTAATATTTTTTTCATATAAAAAAAATTTAAAAATATTATAAAAAAAGTTATAACACAAAAATAAATACCCGCTGATCTGGTTGTTATTGAATTATCTAATCAATTTACCGTTTAATTGTAACTTCTGAAAAAACCACTAAAATGACGTTAAAAGTTTTTTGGAAATTGACGTGACCCGCTCTCACCTGGGATAAGAAGAATAACGGAAAAACAAATGCTGAAAATAGAAAAGAAAGCAAGTGGTAGAGAGCCACATCAAATCAAAAAAACGCAGGAGAAGCATCAGCAGAAGAGAGAAAGAACAGTAGTGTTGTTACAGTCAAAATATGTCTAGCTGATGCAAAGATAATGATGCTGGTATTCCATATTGGCTTTCTTTCAGTATGCATTAACAAACCAATGAAGTCTTCATGGAAAGCTCTTTACATGGGAAGTTCATCTTCATTATCATTTGAACCAGCTAGTAGACATCAGGGCAATGAAAGGGCGTGGCCATTCTGAGCAAGGTGACTTGACAGCCAAATCAATAAAAATATATATCCGATTCAGTTGAATCTAGCGAGATACAGATTAGCCGCCCAATTGTTGTCTGACAGAGTCTTTCCACAACACAGGATTATTTTCTTGTTACATATATAAATATATCTCAACTTCCCGTATGACAAAATAACTCCATGCCTTCATCCCCCAGCCTCTTTCTTTCTTTCTTCTTCCCTGTTTGAAAGGGCAGAAGAAGGCTTTAACCTATTTATCTCCTCTACTTTGGTACAAATTTTACACACGTTCAGTTTTTCAAGAAAATTCTTCCTCTGAGATTTTTGTACTTCGCCTGTGCATCAAGTTTGGACTTGAGTATTCACTATCAGTTGATGAAATGCAGGATGATGATACCGAAGACTCAGGTATTGTACTTGATGTTGGATTCAGCTGAGTTTGATTTCTGTTATTCTGAAAACTAAATGATTGTTGCATTGGGGCTTCAGGAGTTGGTCGTCCTTGAGCCTCTTCTGCAAGTCGCCTCAAAAGATTCATAACAGTGGGAAGTAACCTTGAAGAAATGGATAATATACCAGGCAACTGCACACACCAAACAAAGAAATAAGGCACAGGATCTGCATATGACAAGAGAAGAAAATAGTTTTTTGAACAAGGAAAAAAAATAGTACCAAATAAAGCCACTGGGAACACTGTTTTATCATAAATTACAGCTACTTCTCTCATTGCCTCCTACTACGGTCTAACCATAATGAAGAACGGAAGCCAAGCTTCGTATAACAGGTTGTGCATGGAAAGCTAAATATCCCGGCACAAGAGCTTAAGACCAATTTTACTGTGTCAGAATTTTGTTCAAGCACTGGTGGGGGCTTTACTGTGTGCTTAAGTTCCTAGACAAGTTTTAAGAACAATATATTTTTTAGCACACATCTTTGATTTCAATTTCCATGTCCATGCATAGTTCTAGAGTTAAATCTTCTAATCACAATAAATCATACCAATCAATAGACAAACACATGATAAAGGTTTGTCCCATTTTAACCATGTACTTAACATATGTACTTAACAAGAGAATGATAATTTTATTTTTTTCTAAACTTACAGCGCCATTTCGAAATTCTCCTGTGATGTCCATCTGTACCCATAATGCTTTTGAAAGTAAATAGACAACAAACAGAACCAAGAGGTAAAGTGGATTCCTGTTTCATTAGCAAAAAACATGTCAAAGAAAGGCACCAGTCAACTGGAGAATAAAGCAAAAAAGTTGTGCAGAACAGAAACTGTAGGAAAGCAAAGACTCTAGGTTTGAAGTGAGTACCTTAACAGAACCATGAATTCATTAAAACCAAGAACAACCATCGCCACTATTGCCCATGGAGGAGGTAACCAGTTATTACTTCGCTTGTGAGCCTCCTGAAGAAACACCATTTATTGCATATAAGAGTGCTAGATAGCTTGCAGGACATGATACTTGATAAATGAATAAAATATACCCTTGGTTTCTGAAAAGAGAGTGATCTGTGTGTCTGTGCATGTGTGTGACTGAGTGAACGTGAGCATGAGTTACATATTTTGGTTTGGTGCCCTACTACATGTATAGAAACTTTAATTGGCATGTAAAGCAGAAGATAGCAAACGACAAACTGAAAATATTCCCCAAATTAACTTGAACATTATTTGATTAAGAAATAAAACATCCAGTTAAAATTGTGAATCCAACCAAATTACTATATGAACACACATCTTGATAAAAGGATACCATAAATGAAAAATAGAAATATTTAGTATAAGGTACCTGAGCAGAAATAGCTTGGGTCACACTATACTCGGTCTCTGCTTTGAACTGCCTCCACAGTGACTTGCACTGGACTGGTGTGAGCAGCGTAGCTTTTGGAGAGACCTGCCTCATTTGATTTCATGAGAAACAGTTTGAAAATAGACAAGGGATATATACAAATACAGATGCCAACATGCACATGTACACAATTGAACTATTATCAACCATCTGTTTACCTCTTTCCATGTACTTGAGGCAAGGGAGTCACTACTGGCTCCTATGCTTCTATCTTTGGAAGATGGAACAGAAACAGTTCCATCACTGAGCGAGGAGAACAGTACATTCTCAATATCATCTGATTTCTCATCTAAGCGTATGGCTGCCAAGGTTGATAGAATTTTCAAAGACTGCAACAAAACAAATGCAAGATATTTAGATGTTCCTCAAAGATAAAAGGCAGCCAGCAATTCATTAAGAAATCTTGGTTGATTACCGCAGAGCGTGCATCCTTTGTAATTGCTCTAATGTCTTCTTTCCCAGTCCAAACCCTTGGCATTGAGTCATTGTCATGATTGAAAATTGTTGTAAACCTGAAATGTTATCTAAATTAACCAACAAAAAAAGAAAAAAAAAATTAAGCAACAATCATGTACTGCACCTATCCTTCATGCGGATCAGAACTTTCCCTGCCTCTTCTCTTGCCTTCTTCTCCACTACATTTCTTCCATACTCCCTCAAATTTTGCACCATTGTGTCAATTGTAGGCTTATCCAACTCAAAACTAGCAACAGCAGTTGAAAACTCTGATACAGCAACCTCGGTCTCACGTTTAAGAAGCTTTCTTATTGAAGTCCATGCATCATTTTCACCAGCTTCGAATAGGGCTTCAACAGGTCCAGAAAGCATATCAGTAAGTTGTTTCTGCATGATTAGTGTAACAAGATTTTGTTATTTGTTTCAATACAGAGTTCAACAATTTGGAATATTCAATTGCAACATCAACCAAGAAAATACCTCATATTTGGCTATCATTTCTGTCAACATGGTGCTGCGTACTGATGCTGCATGTGCCTCAATATCACGATGAAGTTTTTCCCTGACTTTTGAAGCATCCCAATTGGCCTGTCTAATGGAAGCATCTGAGGGATAGGATATTACATGTCAATCACCAAATCCAGAAAAAAAGAACGAGTAGATAACAGATCTTTGATGAGAATAAATATGAAGTTTAAAGAATTATAGAAGGATGAGTTCTATAACTTCTAGTATCAACAGCTTAAATAAGTTGGTACAGCTGCCCTTCACCTTGCCACTTTTCTTTTGTCTAACCCAATGAAATTCTTTGATGAAGTATTTGACTGCCTTTTGTTTTGCAGTCACAGTTTTAATAATTGATGCTTGTTCAAGTACAGACAAGCTAATTAGCTAGGAGGATGGGTTAGAGGAACATGTCCTGAGAAGTGCTGACTAGCCATACCACTTTACAGTTTATTGTCAGGGGCAAGTCAAGATCTTTAGAAGTCCAAAAGAGAAGATGCAATTCTTGTGCAAGATAAGACTATTTCTGCAATTACATTGTGGCAAGCAAAAAGCAGTTATAAGATTCCACAGTTCAAAAATAGAAGTTTAAACTGTATCCTTTAAGCATTGTAAGGAGACCCTTAGAATGAATAGACTGGTTGAGAGGACTAGCTATGTAAGATCCAAACTTTTGGCCCAAACCATGCCCAAGTCAGCCCAAACCCAACCTAAGTTATACAAGGAAAAAGTTGCAAGAAAATTCTCTCTCTCTTCTAATTCTTGTGGCTGCAAATTCTCTCTCTCTTCTAATTCTTGTGGCTGCCGTGACCCTCCTCTCATCAAACCAAGGATTTCAGTTTTTTATCTTGAGTTTTGAGTTCAAGAAAGGTGGAAGTAACAAGTGGTTCCTTCTCATGTTACTTTCGATTATGGCTTGTTTATAGAAGGATTAAAGAAGAGATTATGATTTATAAAGATTTGAAGTTTATGTTATTAAGATTGATTCATGATTATTATTGGTTAAGGTTAAGTGATTGATTTTGATTGATTTTGAGTGTGTTGTTAGAAATAAGAATTTGTGAATTGATTTGTTATAGGTTAAGAAATTCGTTTCAACTTTGCTGGAAAATCTGGACAAAATGGTCTTGAGATTGAAGATGATGAAATTTTATTTTGGTTCTTGATTTATAAAAATTAAAGTTTGGTCCCTAAACTTTGAAAAAATATAATTTGACCCCTAAAAGTATTTTGGGATTCCAGGCAGTATTATTACGAGGTTAAGGATCATGAATCTCACTTGATAATTGATTTGGAATATTTTCAGTTTAGTCCCCCAATTTTGGAAATTTACATTCTAGTCCTTGAACTTTTAAAAAAATTACAGTTCGGTCTCTGGTTCGTTTCTGGACAGAACTGATGATGATTTATGTGGGAAATTTCAGTATGGGTATGTATTTACAGTTTGGTCCTCCAATTTTGGTAAAATTGTGTTCTGATCCCTGTTTTTGGAAAATTGTTGTTTTAGTCCCTAAACTTAGGAGACTAAACCTGGTTTTCTTTTATGCATTGGAATCTTTTATTTGTGTTGTTTTGGGTTGTTTTTTAGCATATTCCTTATATTTGTTATAGGTTCTTATAACAATCCTCAATAGGATTTTCGAGTCTTTCATCCGATATTCCTTTTAGTTCTATATTTTCTAGGTGAATGGAATTATCTTTAATATGCATGTAATATAAATAAATATGTATGTTGATTATATGATGAGTACAATTAGTTAATTTCTTGAATATTTATATATGTTGCTTTATTTTCCGAGTACTTACCTATTCTTGAATTTGCACTTCGCATTCTATTGAACTAAATTCTGTTTGATATGATATACGCTGCTTTGATAATTATGTGAATATCTATTATGCCTTAATATAGGACTTGTCAGTAACTCCATGCTAACAAAGAGTAGTTAGCCTATGTGCACATAATATTCTGTATGCCTAACTGGTGAGAAAGATACCAGCATGTGGAGACTGATCCTCCCACAGTGGTCACCTTCACGTGTCATCTAATCTCTAACATATATTCCACTATTTTATGATAATATGCTTAGTATGTATATCTATATCAAGATAAATCGAATTGCAAATTATTAATATCTGAAATGTATATTAAATGTTATTCCCTCACTGAGTTGATTGAACTCACCCTTATTTTTTATATTATTTCAGGTTCTTAGTTTCTGTTAGTAGATGAACTTTGATGAGTGTTCCTGCTTCTTCAATTTTGGTCACTATGCCTTGCTTGTTTTGCGAGACTTTCCTTTTAGTTTTGATTCAATATCTTAAACGCTTCATTATTACCCTGTTTTAATTAAGTTTAGATTTTGACAATATAATGAGTATTATGAATTATTGTTTTTGTTTTAATTACTGATGAGAAATTTTGAACTATCATTTGATTTTATAAATTTTGAATAATATAATATTTTGAAAATTTATGAAATGCTGCGTGAATTTTATACAGTTTTGTTTATGATATGTATGTTTTGAAGCTTAGCGTAGGTGGGGTGTCCTTACGGCACCCTTCCTACGTTGCCGGTCATGGACCCGGGATTTGGGTCGTGACAAGCTAGGCAGTCCAACAGCTAAGAAACTTGGATTCAAAAGGTAAGGGTTTAAATCTGGGAAACTATGCACGCAACAATCCTGCTTATATGAATAATAGTTGCTGAATTCAGCCTCCTAACAATGATCTATTGAAGTAAGTGTTTCTCATAACAATCCTAAAGCACACTCTGTAACTAGCACAGCTGCAAATAATACTAGGAAAAGCAATGGCAGAAATTCTGTTTTAGTGGAGAAAAAATAGTAGGCACGGACTTCCAACACTTAACATAGTTAATGAGCAACTACCAATATTTGTGCACAAATCCATAAACCACACATACCTTCACACCCTTTATCAAACTCAACCATGCAAGATTGAGCACAGGCACGAACAGAAGCAGCGAATCCTTCTCCTTTGTGCAATGATTGTTCCAGCCTCGTTTTAAAACTTTCAAGAGCTTTAGAGCGTAAATGCCCCAACATGGTAACATAAGCATGGTGGACCACCTACAGGAAAAGAAACCCCACAATATAAGAAGCAATTTTTTTATATATAAAAGCACCCACCAACGACCAAGACATAAGAATCCAAAAGGTAAGACATATGATTAGACCCTATATAATCCTAAAAACTTCCATCATGGAAGGTATTTTAGATCATCCTACTGCAGGCAACAAAAATTATAGAACTAAGCAAAAAAAAAAAACACTCATTAAGGACTTACATCTAATGCTCTTGATTCCAACTGTTGCTGTTTTGCATTTCTTACACCTTCATCAAAATAGATCGCCTCATTTTCATATCTAGTGTAAAAGAAGAGTCATAACATCAGATGATACAAATCAACAAGCACAAAAAAATATTCTTCTGTGAGATAAAACTAATGAAATTGAGGAAATTTGAAATAAAACACTAATACTGATAAGATGAATTAGAGATTTTTGAGTCTCCAAACATTGAATAAACAGAAAGAAATGTAGCACACCACTATTTAGAATAGCAAGATATAAACTTACTCTGAAAGATAGAATTCCAAAATAGAGCTGAGTTTTTTCCCAAACCCTGACACTGGACCAGCTTGAACAGCTTCTTCCAATGCCAACCAACCCTGCAAGAAATCAAATTAGCACTTCTTGATGATAAATTTCACAATTCTAACATTTATCAGAGTAACTTTTAAGTAACCTGATCAGAGGACAAGCAGCGAAGCTTCTCGTTGGCAATCTCTTCGCACCGAACAGTTGCAACCATCACCTGATAAGCAAGATTTGCAACATATTTCACATATGAAGAAAAATTTAACAATTTAAGTTCACATAAGAAAAGGTAAATAATAAACCTTGTGAGCAGGAAGATCCAGATCCTTGTTCTCTTTTATAATTTTCCATATCTGCTGTGCACTGAAAGAAAAGCCTGAAGCAGGGACAACTCCCTGCCTATCACCAGCAAGACCTCCTGGAGAAATGGAATGGAAAAACCGCTGTCTAAGTTCAGCAACCTGTATAAAACATCAAATTAGTCTACCAAATGTACACTCAAATGCTATGTAATCAAGAAGTGGTTTCTTAAGGTTATTTTAATTCAGAATCAATCAGTCAAATGATGATCTGTAAATTGCAATCATGGCTACAAGATTTGACAATAATGTCACGTTGCCTTTAACTTTGGACTCCAATCATTTTGGTAAACATACACAAGCTACATATCATTGACCAAGACTTTAATAAGAGAGAATAAAAATACTACAGCAGAATCCAAAGTTGAAAAACCAACATATATGACAAACATAAGTTCTGTGGCTAATAAACTGTTATTTTTGCTATAATGGTAGCAGGTTACCTCCCTTTCAAACTGCTCCTCCTTTTCTTCATAGCTAGACAAAGCAGTGACCTCCACCTTTGTGCAAATGAACAGAAGCAAAAAATTAGAGTTTATGCCAATTGAAATTGGTACAAGAAATGAAGCACAATTGTCAAAACACGAGAAAGATGAAAAATGAGAGAATTATCTTCATACATTAAAAAATTCGCTGAGAGGAGTACTTTTATGAGCCTCAGGTTTCGTGACTGTAGCCCATATCTGCATAAATTATGACCATTGAAGATGCTAAAAGAAACAAAATAATCAAACAGAAGATGAAAAGGCATAGCCAGAAAATAAGAGATGCACAAAAGTACCTTTTGAATATCTTCTCTTAAAATAGGCTCCAAATATTCAAGAGGAGTCTACATGGACAGTCACAAAGAGGTTACAGATTCAGCATTGGACAAAAACAGCTATATTCAAGGAGAAAAGGCAAATCATCTTAAACGAATCATATGGGCATAAATCCATACCCTTGTTTTATCACGTATAACAAAGAGCAGTGTTGTTTTGCGGGGGCTGAATAAACGCATCATGGCCTAGGTACAGGACAGAAAATAGATTATTGCATGTAAGGAACGCACAATAGCATCTTAATCACAGGAAATGGCAAAGAGTACCTGAAAAACTGTTTTTAAAAGGGGTTTATTGGCAGCCTGCTCCCGGCCAATGTCATGACACCACCTACAAGTAATATTAATTAGGAGCAGATCCCAATAAACAGAAAACTGTAGTCATGCATGTTCGTGCCTTGTCAATCTTTAGCTGCATCTCTAATTTGCAGTGTCTAATTCATCCACTGTTAAAATATGAATATATTTTAATCCAACAAAGAATATTTCTGAATCAACATCTATTTTTCCTTTTTTTGCAGGACATAATCACTTATCCCTAATGATAAATTGAACTCATTACAATTGTCCAAGGTTATCTTGTATTTAAATTGGACAAATTTTCCTCATCACTCAAGCATCAAATGAGAATCAGAAAGATGTTTAATAGACCAGAATCCCACCATATTATTGAATTGTAATTTACAAATCAGCAACAAGCCAGGTAACAGCTGAGCAGATTATCTCAGAACACCTACAGACTGCGGAGCCAAGCAAAGTAGTTTTCCCAGATTTTAGACCTAACCGATGCCCGGCACAAACTGGACTATTTTTGTGTGTGATCTAATCAGCAAAATGCATTAATCTTCAACACTAGCTAAAGGTGGTTAAATGCAGTATGCACTTTTCACTTTTGTTAAGGCCATATCCCTTTCACCTCCAGCTTCATCTGTTTGGTCTGTGACATTCAACCCCTCCCACCCAACACTTATAGCAAAGAATAGGAACATCAAAAGAATAGTATGTTCAGCTTGCAAAGAGATGCCCAAATCACTAAAACACATGCTAAAGTAGTAAACTACCAATACCAAACAGTTCACTGCACTGATAGCCATGGTGTTTCACACACTTTTTTAACCACTACAGGGTAAAGGCACATAAAAAAGAACAAGATCAAAAATTGAAACGAAGTTGGAACAAAGTAAAGTTAAATTTAATCCTGGCTGTGCACCATACACATGCATTCATATAAAAAAAAACTTCACAACAATTCTGGATTTAAAAAAAAAAAAAAAGAATGTGATGACCATAACCAGGCAGAGCCGTTTCAACCATGTCACTCCTGACCAAGCACTGGGCAATAAATTGATAACAATATAGCAGTCTAACTAGCCTGACAGTCTAAAGCCACCACCAAATACAGCCAGGGGTCCAGGCATCCACTAAATTTATCAGGCAGAAAAAGCATCCAACACTACAATGCTTAGCATAAAATAAAATAACTCACATGTTTATCAGTACAATGTCCGCAACTGCCAAAGCAAAGAGGGCACTTTGTTTCTCAAATGCAGTGTCATCCTGAAAACAGCAAATATTCAGAGGATCAGGAGTGTCAAAAATTCCCTACAGCATGTGTTCAAGAGATTCACAAGCTGAAATTTGTAGCTGGTTCGTTCAGCTTACTACAAGCATTAGACACCACAGCTTATAGAAGCATACGGTATTCTTCTTCCTCAAAATTTCTCAAAATTTACAAACTAATGCTACTCGGCTTCCTGTCTCACAAATGTTGAAAATAATAAGCTGCCACCAAAATTCTCTATATACTTGACATGCTATTGTAAATTAAGACTCACATTAACTGCATGAAGCCACTAATCAATTGTCAAATCCAACGAACATAGGGGATAATCAAATTAAACAGAAAAGGCAGCAACCAAAGACTATACAAGCCACTCAATTAGCAGTGTGAAGCTAAAACAATATATATCAACACAAAAGCTCACTACCTCGCCCCTTTCTCTTCCATCAGTTCCCTCCAAATCCATGGCAATTGTGAAAGGCTCAATACCAACACACTTTGCCATCCAAATTCCCTTGGTTGTTTGACTCCTGAAACATAATTATACAGTGTTTCTTCATGTGAAGATCAAAAAAGCAAAATAGAGATACAAGGCATAATTCTCCCTTCGAAAATGATAAACTCACAAAACTAAAACTATCTAACCTTCCTCTGATTGCATCCATCTCCCTGAAGTTTGTATGAAATAGATGATTCAAAAGCGTGCTTTTCCCTGTTCACAGAGAACACAAATTAAACCATTATTTGATCTACACATGCAAAATGCATATGCATAACATATAGTTCTAACTGTAACTAGTGTCATTGATGTGCATCACTAAACAAAAGTCAAGAGAGATCTTTAGTGCAATTCCTGCATAATAGATTTCATATAGAAAAACAAAATCCAGTTTACAACAGCCCTTTATTACATTAATATACAGAAAGTTTCAAACTTCAGGTTTGCAAAAATAAAAAGGATGCAACAAAAATGAGCAAAACAATTTGGATCTACTCAAAAAAAACCCAATTGAACAAATAATTAATCAATTAAACAACAGATTTAAGTTCCAGAGATTTCATTTTCACGAAACTTTGCATAACCAAACATTAAGAATATTCGATCAAACTCAAAAACTCTTCAACTTTCAACTTCCAAAAAACAAAAAAAACAACAGGAAGAGCAAAATATTTTGGATCTGCTCATATAAAACCCCATTAAAACTAATCATTGTTTAAACATAAAGAACAAATGAAGTTCCAAGAAAATACAATCAAACACCAAAATCTAACCAAACAAATTAAACACAAAAAATGCCCATTTCACATTTAAGCTAAAACAACCACTACAACAAACTAACAAATCAAAAGAGCTTATTCACAGTTATAACTACTAAACCAACAAAAAAACAAAAACCCATTTCACAATTAATCTAAACAACCACAAAAATCAACTAACCAATCAAATGGACTTCAGATCCCACTAAAAAAAAAATATTTACCGCTGCTTTGAGGGCCCATGATTGCGACAATAGCATAAGAAAGACCACACTGTGACAGTTTCGTGATCTTCGAGAAGTTGTCAAGTCCTTCCACATTAAACACTCCGTTTCCATCAATCAGCTGTGTGCCACAGCTATCTTGATCTCGCTCCATTCTTGCTCTTATTTACTCACCGATCTTCTACTTAAAGGACAAACTTTAAAGGGTTTTAGAGAGGGGGAGTGTGAAGAAGGGATTTAAGGGTTTTAGAGAGAAATTGAGTAGAGAAAAAGCAACGGCTTCTTCTTTGTTTGTATCTTTTTTTTACTAGTTGCTGAAAGCATTCTTCTCCTAGTCCAAGGAAGGATTGATTGAAAGCAAAAGAGCCCTCGTTTTGCGTTATTTTTACTGTCTTTTTTTTTTATTTTCTTTTTGTGGATCTCAATTATGATGTAATGATCATCCAAATAATTCAAGTTTTGCCAAATAATTGATTTTTTATTTCTTACGGTTGGGTGATTTTTTTAGGGCGAATTATATATTATTCCTTAGCTTCTCTTTCTATATACTTTTTAAAAATATATATTTATTTGAAAATATATTAAATTAATATTTTGTATTATTTTTTAATAATTTTAAAATACTAATATTAAAAAAAATTATTTTTGATATTAATAAATTAAAATGATTTAATAACATAAAAAAATAATTTAAAATAAATAATAAATAATTTTTTGAAAAAGCATAACGTGAACACAAAGATAAGAATGCTGAAAACCTCAATCTTCAAACTTCGGCTTTACATATAAATAGATTGATTTATCTGTGAATAAAATATAATTGTTAAAGGAAGAAAAGAAGTGAAAGAAACTCACGAAAATAAACAAGCACAAACAAATATTTGTTTTTTTTAACAAGAAATAAATTTTATTATTATTATTAATATAGATATTTAAGTTAACTTACGTGTATTTTAATTAATTTTATAAATCCTAATTTAATTTACTTTGAGGGATATTGACCTGATTTTACTGTTAAAAAAAAGTAATAGTAATTTATTCAAAAAATGTGCCCCAACAATCTCAATAAAAAAAAAACTTTTCCATGCAATTAGCATTTAGCATATTGAATTATTATGAACTTTCAAGAGTTTTTGGTTCTTGGTTAACCCACGGGGGGCAAAAACCCAGAAACACAAATTTAATTTTAATATATTTATGAAGTGTTGAGGTAAAAAAGAAGAATCTTTTCGTTAAGAAATTGTTATCGAATTTAATTTTAATTAACACGTTTAGGGATGCTCTTCTTCGTTAAAAAAATAAATCAGTGATGCCATCCCTATAGAATTTTCTATGTAGGTGGCCAGCGGGACAGCTGAGGAGCCATGAGAAACTTTCACTTCAAACTCGCAGTTTCCTACCAGACACAGGATTGTCGTAGCCTAGGATTGTCGTAGCCTAGGATTTCCATAAGCTCACCAGTTTGATCAATGCACTATGTAATTTGGCTAAATTTGAATGTTAAAACTATAGTCTAGACAAAATTATTAGATTTATATTGTACCCTTGAATATGCAAGCAGTTTCCTGCTGCATGAATACGTCAACCATCCAGAGCCTAGCATCAAGAACGAAGACAGCAAAAGAAAGCATGACGGATCACCAAGCATCCATGAAATTGGGCACCATACCCTGACGTATCCGGTGAAATACAACTATGAATCTATGGCTGTTACCACCCACGAATCGCCTCATTCCTGTGGCAGCCGCTGCCAAAACTATACCAACTATCCCTCCTACAGCACCCGCCGGCCCCACAGCGACCCCTGTTGCCGTCCCTGTATTTTCCGCAATTCTCCAGTGAAAAGATGACCTCCCTTTTATCAACTCCTGAGCCTCCTGAAGAAAACATTGAAGGCAAATGATAGCCAAAATGCTCTGCTATGAACTGCTCCCGTAATGCTTTTGCACTGCAATGGTGTTAGCAGTGTAGCATCTAAAGAGACCTACCTGCCTCATCTGCTGATTTTATGCAAAATCCATTTAGAAAAAAGAGAGATTGAGATCTGTATGCAGGAAATATGTAACACCAGCACTGTATACATACTTTATTTAAATATTATCAACCAACTATTACCACTTCCCATGCTCTCAAGGCAAGAGGGTCCATGCTAGCTCTTGTGCTTCTATCTACGGAAGATGGAACAGCAGCAGCAGCAGCAACAGTTCCATCCATGAGCGAGGAGAATAGCACTTCCTCAATATTGTCTTCCTTGTCTAGGCGTAAGACTGCAATGGCATGATTTCAAGATATTCAGATGTCATTCATGTATAGAGAGGCAGGGAGGCAGCTATTTTTTCAACAGCCTATCTAGATACAGAATTTCATGCATATAACTGATACAATTTCTTCAAAATAGGGAATCTACGGGCCTGGTGAGAGCATAACTAAGTTGTTTCTGCATATGAACAATTTATCAAGATTTTGTCATCTCTGTGTATATTGTAACAATATAAAATACCTTCTTGAGGAAAGAAATAAACACATGAACCCAGCTGCTATCATGCTAGTCCTAGCCCTCTTGGCATTTTCCTCGACCCAGGATCTTCAACATCCTTCATCTGGTAATAATGGGGAGCTATTTCTACCAGCCAGTCTGGCTTTAGTTCCTTTACTTGCCTCATGACTCCTTGGAAGTAAGAACCAGCTCGTGGTATATAACCCATGTTGGAAGCACCCACAACAACCTTGAGCTGGGGTGAAAGTGAACCGTCTGTGGGATGTTTCACAGTTCTGTAGGATCCATTCTTCTGTAGCCTAGCTGAATGGGGAAAAACCCAGATGCTATGGACTTCTTTATCGCATCTAAACCATTGGGGTTGGACGATAGCTCAATTTCAACCATCTCCGAAAGGCCCTCCAACTGGTTTCGTACATCTCTTGCTCGCTTCATACTCACTATATTTGGTCAGATTGATTCATTATTTAGCTCAATCAGGCAGCTGTGATTGCCATTTTATTTTTACAAATAGCAGATTGCACTGTTGCATCCAATAAGGAGAAATTACCATTACACAGGATATAGTTTTAGATTTTGCCTTACCTGAACCCATCAATCAAAAGGTGAATCGCATTGCCGTCAGTGTTTCTGGGTTCCTCTTTTTGGAAATTATACAAAAGCAGCAATGCTTTGTATGGGATTGTAGTTTGTACATATTGGGTCTCTGGACTCCATTTTTTTAGCAAATGAAGCATACATCATATTATTTCTGTTGACAAGCCATTTTTGTTCTTGAGCCAGTTTCTTCACAAGATTTTTTTTTTTGGCATCAATCCTGTGATTTTTATCGTTTTTCTAAGCCCAAATTCACCTGAGAATCACTAATTTGATTGGCAAGGATGGTTGACAAATATCCCAGAGCAAGCCTCTGTGGAATGCGTGTGGTGGGGGGAGAGAGCGCTAAACTACTAAAGATAAGATACAAATGGCCACTAAAAGCTCTAGTCTTGCTACATGGACAAGCAAATGGGCTACTCATCTACTTGTGATTTGGAGAAGAGTTGATCTTCATAATCTTTCACGTTGCCTCTAGGATTCTCTTGAAATCTTTCACGTTGCTCGCTTCCAAGATTTACTGAATAGAAGTCCAAGCTGTAGTCTCTGAGTACTTTAGGGAGACCCTAAGCACGATTGAACTGGTAGAGATGAATAGTTGAAACAAGATCCTGTTATTATACTAACAGCTATAGAAACTCAGATTATTTACACAGAAAAAAAGTGTGGTTTTAAATCAGGAGAACCTGTGCACACAGTTCTGCTTTTATGCTAATAGTTGTTGAATTTGAAGCCCGATTTAGCAACATTGGTGGTTTCATAACCTATCCAAAACATGGGTGGCAACCATACCTTTAAGCAAACAGCATACTGTATTTACAATGAAAGTTTAATAATATATTTTCACATAAGAAAGGGGCTTGTAATAAACCTTGTGAGCAGGAAGATCCAGGTCCTTGTTCTCTTTTACTGTTTTCCCTGCCTGCCACAGGCTGAAAGAAAATCCTGTAGAAAAAGAATCGGAAATCCGTCGCCTCAGTTGATCAACCTGTGTAAGACATCATATCAGTCTACCAACAGAAAATTTCAATTCTATGCATTTGAAAAGGTGGTTTTCTCCTGTAATTTTACTCATTTTTTATTCACAATCAACCACATATCAGTTCGTGTGATCCATAAAGCAATTTCAGATAGATGAATTTGGCCTGGATGTCATACTACCAATGTAACTCCAATCAGTTGTGCAAACAAAACAAGCTACAAATCAAAGACCAGGACTTTAAAAGAAGTATAATCCCTTGAAACCAATATCAATTAGAAACATACAAGTTCTAAGGTTGGATTCACTACTATTCTTATCATAAGG
This sequence comes from Populus nigra, assembly GCF_951802175.1. NCBI lineage: Eukaryota > Viridiplantae > Streptophyta > Magnoliopsida > Malpighiales > Salicaceae > Populus > Populus nigra. The sequence goes on from NC_084867.1 coordinate 12,350,201, forward strand.
GTGTGCTCAGGTTACCTGCTCTTTAAATTGCTCCTCCTTTTCTTCATAGCTAGGCAACGCAGCAACCTCTCCACTTTGTGTAAATTAACAGAAGCAGAAACATTTCAATTAAACATGGCAAAAAAAAGGAGATAAAATACGAAGCATAGACAAAAACGTTAGCGAGAAAGGTGGAAATGAGAGGATCGCTACTTCACTGAGGGCAGTTTTTTTATGAGCCTCGGGTTTAGCAACTTCATCCCGTAACTGCAGAATTATAAACATTAGAAAATGCTAAATCAAACAAACAGTTGCCAGAGGGCCAGAAGAGAAGCAGGCACAGGCAGAAAAATGCACAAAATACCTTCTGAATATCTTCCCTTAGAACAGGCTCCAGATACTCAAGTGGAGTCTGAATGGACAGTCAAAAACAGGGCAAACATTCAGCATAGGACAAGAGGTATATTCATTGAGCAGAAGTCCTTCGGTCATCTTAAAAGAATCTCATCGGCATAAATCAGACCTTTGTGTTGATCACGTATAACAAACAGCAGTGTAGTTTTACTTGGCCTGAATAGATTCATCGTGACCTGGGAAGTGCATGGGAAATGGAACCTGGGAAGAGCATGGAAAATGGACTATCACGTATAATGAACCCACGATGACATTTTAGTCACAGGCAAACAAACAGCAGATCGGTTGGTGATCACTGCCATTTTGAGGGTTTTTTAGATGAGTTGTCGTAGTTTATCATTCAATATTTATAACTTGATTTGTATTATGAATAGATGTTCAGAACTTTATTATCTTTATTTTGTTTTATTTTTGAGATTTTTCTCCGGTATTTCAAATTAAGAAGTTAAAGGTATAATTTTATTCTTTATTCGTAAATCAATGTAAACCAAAGGTAAAAGCTATACGCTAAATCAATTAAAAAAATTATTTTGAAACAGTTATCGTTGAAGGTACAAGTCATTTGGGCAGTATCACCATAAGTTTTTGTGAAGTTGTTTGGATACTTTTGAATAATATAAAAAATAATTTTATCTTGTCCAAAATTTCCCTAATGAAGAAATTTTCCACTAAAAAAAGATATAACAAGCTTCTTCAACTCTCTACATAAAAATAATTGTTATTTATGAAATGATTAAATTGTCCTTCATATAAAATAAAAAAATAAATAAAACAGATCAAAACAAGAAAAAGTTTAAAAATATTAACGAGTTTTACCTAAGTCATAAGTCAATTTGGGTTTTTTCTAGGTCAAGCTAAGTTAATTATTTCTCTATTTTTTTAAAAAACTCAAATCTCTATTATTGACTTATCAATTTGATTCAGAAGTTATGATCTGATTCACGGATTTACTAAGAACAAGGTTTTTGCATTTCAATATAATGACAAAAATTATTATTATTATAATTTTAAAATTCAATTTAAAAATTAACCCATAACAAGGTCTAAATCACATATTAGATTAATTGTTTTTATGAGATACCATCATATTTATAGGGAGGGCAAGATGGGAGTTTACCCATTTTCAAGGGAAGAATTTATAAGCAAGCGCTCGAGACCCGTGATAAGATATAAGGCTTGAAGCCCAAAATATAAACTGGGTTGCTGAGACCAAGCAAAATAACTAGCTCCATGCACAATTAGCCTGGCCCAACTTATAGCCCAATCGTACATGCTCACAATGGATGTTTTTACTATATTTATATTTTATTCATTATTCAATGAATAACAATTTTAAATATTTATATTATATTTATTAGATTTCGAATATCTAATGTTTATTATATAATTACTATTGTTATTCAATATAAAATAAAATAATAATACCCTCAAGACAAAACAAAAATCTATCTAGCCTGCTCATTTTTAGGGTCCAAATACTGAAAGCTATTTCGTCATTCAATGCGAATTTTATTTTTGTACGATCTGGCCGATCCAAGATTGAAACCGGATCGGGTTAAAAAAAAAATAAAAAGAATTATAATCTAATTGACTCGGTTGACCCGGCAAAACTTGATAAAAAATCCAGTTGCAATCCGTTGATTTTTGTTTTTGTTTTTTTATTAAAACAACACCGTTTTGATTTTTTTTTAAAATAGAAATTGACCCGGGTGATCCGGTCAAAACCCGGAACCCCGGTCTTGAACCGAGCCGGATTTAAAAAGTATGCCCAATAGTTTGCATAGCATAGCATGGTAATGAAAAAGAAGAAAAACAAATTATTTTATTTAATACCAAATAAAGTATAAATAAATTGACGCTCTTACACTATATTTGAATAAAATAAAATAATAAAAAATATAGTTTGTTATTTAAAAAGATAATTAACGAGACACCGGAACATGATCTTTTTAGGTAGATAATTACTTTTGAATAGTAATTCATAATTTAATAGATAGTGATTAGATAAAACTTTTGAAATTAAAAATTACCGGTTTGTTTACAATATTCAACAATTATATTGATTTCTTAAGAAGCATTGTTCTAGAATATATAGTTAGCATTTTATGCTTCTTCTTCTTTTTCAATGTCTCTCTTTTGAGGAAAATATAATTTCAATTAAATTGGCTGAACATTGAACTTATTTGAGCAATAAAGTTACTTATTTTTCAGATTTTAGAAAAATATGTGTAGGAGATCTTAGAGAGTTTACAAGTAGAGCTTGTCTACTGCTTGAGGCCCTTTTTGTTCCTAATGTTTTTTTTTTGGCATATTTAGATCAGTTTTTTGCTTGAGGCCAAATCCATCTTTCCAGTACCATAAAAACAATCCATATATATTTTTTAAAAATTATTTTTAATAATCTGATCTATATTATTGGTTTTTGTTGGACCTAATTCGAGAATTGATTAGAAAAAGAGCTTGAATTGTTAAGTGAGTTAATTTGTGGAACATCAAATCAATTATTTTTATTAAAATAAAATTGGTTTTTCTTCCTTGATGTTGATATAATTGGATTTGAATTGGTTTAATCAGGTCAACCGAGTCCAGAAAAACTTAATCTTATAATTTTATCAAATAAATATTTTATTTAATTCAATTAAAAAATTATAAGATAAAATTAGATTCTTAATCTCAGATTATCAGTCCACCAATCCAGCCCATGTTTAACAACTGTTATAATCTGACAATGACGATGGCGTGCTAAGGAGTACCAATCCTTTAGAAGTACATGATTAGCCAAGTTTAGCAAAAGCACTAGAGCTTCTCGCAAGAGGTCTTTTTCACCGAACAGGCCGACCTTCGATCCACAAGCAAAACAGCCGGCGGAGAGGCCCAAGCTTGACCGAGATCTTCTGATTTCTATGAAGCCCAGGTTCTTACAGCTTCCACGGAGCGCTTCAACACAAAGAGTGCTTTCCCTTTGTCCATTCTTTAAATTACAAACAGTTCAGCAGGTGCCTGAGTTGATGTCTTCAAGAGACGTCAAAGGCTGAAAAACTGCAATTTCTCAAGCCATAGTCCCCGACTCTCAGTCTTCTGGAAAGGTTGATCGTTCAGTCACATCTGGATCCAGCTTCCCCGTTTTGAAGAAGCTTGGATTTCCTTTCTTCTATCCACTTCCGAAGACCGGCTTCTACCCTATTCTTAACCCTCCGATGAGGTCACTCTCGTTGGTCCGGTGGCTCCGGCTGGATTGAAACCCCTATCGTATGGCATCATACCAACCTTTAGTTTTTGTTAGAGCTGACCCCGATTGAGCCAACAGGGAAGATTTCCCCACCAAAGGCTTCTCCAGACACCAAAAATAAATGGTAGAAGTAGAGTCCATTCTAGGAGTTATAAGCTCGAGTTCAATTTTTATATCAATGCAGATATTACATGTAATAGTGGATAAAAACATTTAAAATAAATTTGGAACACACTCAATCCAACTTTCTTGTTAGGTTGATATTGAAGGTGCTGTCCAAGATCTGCTTTTTAAAATACATACCATTTTAAAATACAAACCATGACAATTAACAACAAGCTCGAGTTAATTTTTTTTTAATATATCGTTATATATAATTACAAGATCAAAACCGGTCATCCTTATACATTCGCCATCGTCCATGTTTGATCAGACAAGAAGATGAGTTAAATTCTTCGAAACCTTGCTTCAAAGTTTCCTTAAAAGTATAGGATGGTACCACCATAGGCTGAAGAGGCAGTTATAGGAAATCAGACAAGAAGATGAGAATTAGATTTTATAGTTGAAATTTCGCTCTCAAACATGAGGTGGTCTCCATCAACAGCAGATTAGTTGTTTTTGGATGGAATACAAATTCTTCCAAAGTACGTTTTTACACGAGCAAACTTGCTTTGCTTCAATTATCTTAAATTTTAAGCCTTCTCAACTAATTCGCATGCCTAAGTAATCATTAAGCAATAAAAAGAATATAATTCGCAAGTTGCTTTAAGGCCAATCGAGAATAACAAATTTAGCATCATTTGAGATACCGACATCACCAAAATCTATAAAATTTGTCTCGAAACTCACTGACAATTATGCTAAACTTGCAACAACACATGGTCGAAGTAAAAACTCTTGCAGGCTTCACTACCAGGTACCACCTTCGTCAACCACAGCACTTGCAGTTTGCTGTGGGGGAGGAGGAGGAGGAGGAGCAGCAGCAGCACCCCAGTCTGGATCCAATCCACCAGCAGCTGTGAAAATGAAAAGTATAAGCCAGGAACAAAACTAAAGAAAACGGTGTTGGCATGAAAAACTTAAGATGTGTAGCACCCAGTGCGAACAGACTAAGCAGCCAGTGCAAACAGACTAACAAATTCAGCATCCAACACAAAAAGCTTCAACAACCTAAATCTCTGTCAAGCGGCTTAATCAACAAAGCAAACACATTTCATACCTTGGTCAGCTGTCCAGCTTGTTGTGACAGGTGCAGCAGGGATTGGCAAGGCCTCATTGGTCCATCCACTATCAGCCACAGGGGTAGACCAGCTGTCAGCAGCACCACCCATATAGTCAGGTCCAGTAAGTGCATAGTCAACAGGAGCAACCACATCTTCCTCTTCCGGTGGTTTTACTTCCTCAGGCTCCCTGTAGAAAAATAAATCAACCTGCCAAAGAAGAAAAACAAATGGACATAAGAAAACTTGGTGATAGGATATAAAATTGCATTCTAATTGATGTTGACAAGGTCCTAACAAGTAAAAGATTAAAAACAAGGAGGCACTCAGGATTTCTCATTTCAGAAAAGAAAAAAAACAAAGCATGAGCATTCATTGCGTTATGCACCTAAGCAATCAAAACAACAAATTAACCATACAGTGGTTGCAAACTAGGTAATGCAATTGCAGTAATGACATGAGCATACAAATCAGAGAACATAATTTATGACTTATTGCAATTTAAAAACAGAGAAAACCATATGGAACTCACCATCACATCCCACTTGTGCCCTGGACGAATAGTGCCACGCATTTGGAGAACCATCCTTGCCAAAAGCCAAAATAGGCATCCAATGCTGTGCTTCCCCTTGTTATTGGCTGGAATACCAATATCCACAAACCGCATTGGTGAGTCAGTGTCACAGAAAGCAATGGTTGGGATATTTCCCAAGGCTGCTTCCTTGATTGGCTGCAAGATAAAAAAAAATACACTCATGGTTAAAGTAAGAAAATCAGAAAGCACTAAAACAAGCCATCAACTACAAGAGATATAAATGATTGTTAGCCTCACCTGGTGGTCAGTCCTTGGATCGGTAAGGATAAGAAGACGAGGCTCACTGAAGGAAGTCTGGAGCTGATTTGTAAATGTACCAGGAGTATGCCTTCCAGCAATAGGATGAGCACCGGTGTATTGAGCAAACTTCAAAACAGCTCTTTGACCATAGGGCCTGGCTGACTGAACAATAATGTCTTGTGGGTTTTCAATGGCAACAATAACCCTGGCAGCCAATAGAAGTTTCTCCCATGTCTTACCAAGGTTGATGATGTAAATACCTGTAGCAAAAAAAAATACAGAGCAACTCAAAAAACATAAACAATCACATCCTAATTTAACAAAATACATTTGAAAAGCAACCAAGAACCAAATATCAACAAACGCAAATCTGCTTAAAAGCAAGTGATTTATTTAACATAAAAATAGAACCCTTCTAAGATACATTATCTTAACTGCAAGTCATTAATTAAGCTACATTATCCTAATTAACAACTAATCATAATTCAAAGAGCAATACCAACCAGACACCAAATCTTCCCGAAATCCCCAACCACTGAATGAGTGGATTGAGTCCCATAAATACAATGGTTGAAATTCTTTACGAAGCAATTTCGGAAAAAAAATTCACCAATATTACATTATTCAAATTCAACAATTTATTGAATAATAAATTTCAATAAATGTAGCTTAATTAATGACAAAAACCTTCATATTAGAATAATAAATTTTTATTATTTCCCACGTTTTCTTGACAAAAACCACAAAAATACCATTCTTTTAACAACTACTGCAGAGCAAAAGCAGAAAATATACAGCCTAAGAAACCCAGAATCCAAACATGAAAAAAACAGCCAATTTATTACTTAAGACAAAATCCCATCAAGACAAAACTAGATTAGAACCCAAAAAGCTTGTTCTTTCAGACACGAACAATACACAAACTTCAAAACACAAAATCGCAAAACTAACCATTTCACTAATAAAAGAACAATATTTGACTCCGTGTTTTGTAATTATAAGTAACTAACCGTCGTTGCGGCGCTTGAAAACGTAACGTTCCATTTGGAAATTACAGTTCTTGGTGCCGAGGTGGACTTCAGCAGCCAACATCATTTGAATGTCAGCTTCTTTCTGCGACAGCTCCCGAGGTGGAGCTGGGGTTGCTCCTGCTGTTGTGTTCGTCGCCATGATTTCACCCTCTAGAGTGTTAGAGAGATTAACCCGTAAAAGCTAGGGTTTTGTGCAGCTAGGAAGCAAGAATGAAGGCGTTGGCGCTATCTGCGAGAGAGTCTTGTACTTTGCTTATAAAGGAGACGGTGAAGAAACCCTAGATGCTATTTTTTGGGGTTAATTACTGAGTTGCCCTTTTAAGTATTGGGCTTCAAGTTAATTAACCCAGTGTGATAACTAAGCCTAAGTGGCAGCTTACTTTACGAAGATAATGGGCTGAATCTGTTTCCATATATATTCACAATATTATTAATATTTATTACACTATATTTTAAAATATTTTTTATTTAAAAATATATTAAAATAATATTTTTTATTTTAAAAATTTATTTTTAATATCAATATATTAAAAAAATTTAAAAACATAAAAAAAAATATTTTAAAAAAATAAAAACTTTATAGAAACACGATGAATCACTTCCGAACATAACCTTAATCCTTAATAAAGAAAAAAACTTTCTTTAATTTTCTCAAGTCTGGTCTTGATATTGATCCTTGCTTCAGGTGAATAATCTCCTGAAATTTTTGTCCTCGTATGTTAGGAAGTAACTTGTCTTTGAACTTTGAAGGTCTTAGGATGCTGTGATTGTGTTGTGCAAATCTGGATCGAAGCAGGATATCTTAGACCATGCACATCTAACAGATATGGAGAGGCAGCAACAGTGTTTCGTAGAGATGAATTTTACAAGGAACCCATCTTGATAACACAAACTTCTGAACAGCAGAAATTTCTGCTGAGGTTTCTGACAAAAAGGATGAGCATGCATGCATAGAGGTGGGGTGTTCTTGCCTCCAGCAAGAGTTACAGTTAGAATTAATGAAAAAGAAAAAGAGAAGAAAAGAAAAGAAACCTCGAGCCAGGCCAGAACTACAGCCTGAAAGTCTCTCCTCTTTTATCCATTTCTTTCCAAGGAACCAAAGAGTGCCATAAAAAGGTCAGAAGATTCGAATAAGGTGATCAAAATGACTTCACAGACCATTTTCAGTTTCAATTATGCTGAAGAAATTAATCCCTGCTGGGGAGCCACTGTGACTAACTGGAATTTTTCATTTGTAATCTTCATCTTTGGCAACCACTGCATCCCAATTTCAACAATCACTCAATTAGTCTTGAATCTTTCTTCTCTCATAGCGCAGTCTTGATGAGTTTTGATATAAACTGTGTAGCAGAGAAGTTATTGCAAAGTTGCTAATAATATTGATGCAACTTTTATAACAGTTTCGTGACTACATTTAAGGCTTATAATCTACGAATCTTGCAGATATTTTGGTTCCATATATTCTATTATGACTACAGAATCGACCAAATATCTTGCAGAAATTCCTTCTGTTTCAGAACTTCTTGCCTATTGGCTATTGAGACGCAGCCACTTTTCTAAGCTCCCATTAGGCATGTACTCGAGAACCAATGCCTTAAAATCAACAGTGTTAGAGCAGCTACTGATGATTTTTAAAAGGTTTCTATGCCGAATGTTGCGCATAATCTCACGTTCTGCCTCAAAACTTTTGAAAGCTCCTTCAACTTGCAAGTTGAAGACCTTTACCGCAACAGTCATCCCATCTGAAAGCACACATTTGTGTACTCTACCATAACTTCCTATTCCATGAAGATTACCTTCATTGAATTTATTGGTTCCAGCTAAAAGTTCTTGATATGAATTTTTTCTCTGTGTAATGCTATGAATGAGTGGTAAGGATCCTTCTTGGCTGGGGCCTTGCCTATTCTTCTTTTGAGTTCTTATTATGATTACAGTAATTAAAATAAGCATTGCAAGAAGAATAGATGGCAAAATGTATCTAAAAAATTTCAACTCGGCTTTATTTAATCTTGGAGCATTATCATTCTTTCAAGTTGGGAACTTAGAGGCAGGGCCACACAGTCCATCGTTCTTGCAAGTTCGACATGAAAAACGATTCTGTGAAGTTTGCAAATGGTCCTCCACTAGGAAGTCTTCCTCGTAATTGATTGGAAGATAAATTTAAGTTCTCGAGTTGCAGAAGTCCTTCCATAGAAGTTGGGATCACACCGGAAAAATTGTTGTAGGATAAATCCTAGGATTCCAAGCTTTTCAACTCAACGAATACTTCTGGAATCTGACCTTGCAGTTTGTTGTGAGCTAAGGAGAGATTGAGGAAACTCTGCATGCCTCCAATGGTGCTGGGGATGTTTCCTGTTAAGCTGTTTCCTGATAGATCTAATGCAAGCAAGACCTTCATCTGTCCAACCTCTAGTGGTAGAAAGCCACCAGATAGAGCTAGATGATAAGTTTAAAGCCAAAAGATCTTTAAGACCCCAGAGAGTTGAGGGTATCTGTGATGTCCTTGTTGGGGTCCAGAAACAGGCATATGGTCTGCACTACTTGTCCTTATAGCTGTGAATTGTTTCTGGTGCACAATTATGCTTCTTCCATGTTTAAAGAAAATAAATAGACTTGAGAATTAGAGAGGTCTGCACTACATGTTCTTGTTGGCTTTAGGTCTAGATTAGAAATCAATGTGTTTGGTTTACTATGTTCTGATCCATGAAGACTCGGCTGACTGAAGAATATTTGCAAACTTGATTTCCACGTACCATTGCGGCATGATCCACTTTGTTGATCAAGATATTTGTAGTTCTCGTCCTTTTTTTCTTAATTACCTTTTTCTCGTTAAAGCAGATTTGCAAATATCGAGATAAAACTCTACTTAAAAGGTGCGTTTGTTTATCTTCGGCTTTTAAGTTGACGGTGCATATTAAGATATTTGATAATATATTAAATGATGTTTTATATTATAAGATTCATTAAAAAATTAAGTTTAAAATGTAATTTTTATAAATTAGTTTTTATATGCTTTTGTAAAACCCCGTTTATTTTTTCATTTTAAAAGTATTTTTAAAAAAATTAAAAATTTTTTTGCTTAAAATTAATATTTTTTTGGGGTTTTTAAATTATTTTGATGCATTAATATCAAAAATAATTTTTAAAAATAAAAAAAAATATTATTTTAATGTATTTTTAAGTAAAAAACTATTTGAAAAGCAACCGCAACCACAAAACTACCAAACATCTTATACATGTTTTTTGCTGTTCATAAACCTCAACCACAATTTTTACTAAACACGTATCTAAATCCACCTAACCACAGCTAACCGTATTTTTTTAAAACTTATTTTTTTCAAACCACAACCACAAAACTATCTTAAAAACAAACATAAAAAAAATGAAGGGGTGGGATAAACACTGATCAGCCAACATTTATCACATACTCACAAAACATTATGAATATATTATGTATTTTTTAATAATTTATTTTGATTCTCAAAATTTTATTTTTAGTTATTAAAGACTAATTGCTTTTAATTTTTTAAGCAATGGTGAAATTCAAAGTAGAGGGACTCAAATAAAAAAGACACCAAACATGGGCGGCATGCTAATTTTTTTTAAAATACACTTAGGTCTTTAAATTTTAAAAATAAAATAAATTAGACAGTTTAGGTCCTTTTAGATTTGAAAATAATAGTTTTGGTACAAGTTTATTTATAATATTTTTCAATCCCTAGTTAAAAAGAATAGAGAGAGAGAGATTGATGGATTCTAGTAATGAGAGAAAAGGTTGTAGTTCAAGCTATTTATGACCATCAAAATAGATTTTTTTGGTGTTCACGGGTTCCATGAGGCGAGAGAAACTTAGATAGTAGTTATTAAAAACCTCAATATTACTTAAAAACTCGTTAATTTTTTTGAAAAAAAATTGGTCAAAACAAGATTGTTTTGATTTTTTTTGGGTCAGCAGGGTTGACCCTCCTAACCAACGACTTGAACTTTACATCGGGTCAACTTTCGAGTCAGATTTTTAAACTATGATAATAACCAGTTTTATTCACGTGTTGACTCGAGTTAACTTCTGTTGGCCCTCTCGACCCGTTACTTAGACCTTACCTTAGTTGACCCTCAAGTTAAGTTTTAAAACTATGATAATAATGATTTTAATTATTACATTGACCCGGGTCAATCTGGGCTTACCTTTTTAATTTGTGACCCGAGCCTTACTCATGGTTGACCCTAGAATCAAGTTTAAAAACTTTGATAATAACCACTTTTATTTTATGTTGACTTAGATCAACCCTTCTAACACATAACCTAAACCTTACCCTGAGTTGATCCTTGAGTCGGGTTTTAAAATTATGATAAGAATCACTTTATCCTTAAGTTGACCTAAGTCAACAATCAACCCCACTCGCAACCCGAGTCTTGCCCTAGGTCAACTTCCGAATCAAGTTTAAAACTACGATAATAACCATTTTTATTCTTATGCTGACATGGATCAACTCGACCCATGACTCGAGCCTCGACTAGTGTCCCAAACTTTGCCTTGGATCGACCCTCAAGTTGTGTTTTAAAACCATGATAATAACCATTTTTATTCTTCCATGTCTTAGATGGACAATTTTGAAATTGAGAGTTTTTTACAAGAATATTTTAGAAATAAAAAATATTATATATAGAGACATGTCTTCTATGCACCTCCTATTCTGGAAGTATAGAAATTCATTCCAAAATTGTTCAAAAGATAAATTTATTTTTATGCATTTATCTTTTTAACTAAACACATTTTTATCTTTATTATTTCGATCCTTTTTGTCTCAAGATAATAATCCAACACTACCTTTTATGACAATCAATTTATCGATAAATTATAGTCAAGTTAATATATCATGCAATAACATTTTATTATATTTTTTGTTTTTAACAGTGTTTGAGAATATGGCTGAAACTGTATTTTTTAAAAAAATTAAATTTTTTTTTTAAAATTAATTTTTATTTTATTTTTTTAGATCGTTTTGATGTGTTGATATCAAAAATAATTTTTAAAAATAAAAAAATTATTATTTTAATATATTTTAAATAAAAAATAAAAAATACTTTAAATCTTAAATATTATCCCACTTCCAAACACACGAAACAAAAAGTGTTCAAAAGAACAAAACAACACTCAACTACACCGGACTGCTGTTGGATCAGTTGCACCTATAATTGGTCGGTCCATCCCGAGTTAAGTCTATGGTAAGCTCAAATTGGTTCTAGGGTATAAATTCAATCAATTGAATTAAATAAAATATTAATTTAATTAAATTTATTTAATCCAATATAATTTTAATTAACTCAATTTATTTAATTGAATTTAGTTACAGCAACATAAGAAAAGAAATAATATTTAACCTAAAGTTTAATATAATAAAAACAGTGCTATAGTTTCTGTTTTTATATGTTTTTGAAAAATATATTTATTTCAAAAAATTAAATTATTTTTTTAATATTTTTTATTTTCTTAATGTATTGTTATTGAAAATAAAAAAATTATTTTTAAATAATTTTTTTAAAAAAAACCAATTAATTAAAAAAATAATAAAAAAATCTTAAGTGAAATAGACCATCGCTATCGTGTACCTGTGGGTCTTTCTTAGCTTTTACCAGGAGGGATCCTTCCTTCCCTTCTGCCTTTGTATTTTTCTCTATCTTGACTTCTTCCCTTTTTTTGGTTTTCTACGCCTAATATTCATTTTCTCTCTCTCGAGATCAAATTCAAATTCATATTTCAATTTTGTTGATCTGTTTTTTGATAAATTACAGCCATCGATTGCTACTCGTCATGGCCACCACTGCAAACAAGAATATCAATGCTAAATTGGTGAGTTTTTTTTGTTTCTTTATGGATAATTGTTATCCCGGTCTGATTTAATTTTGATGAATTTTGCTTGCATTTTTTGTTAGTTGGGTATCTTTTTTTTTATGCAATTCCTGATGTGGGTTTTGTTTAGTTTTGGAAATTTTGATCTGGGTTTCTTTAATTTTCAGAAAAGTCTGATGTAATTTTTATCTTTTTTGTTGTTGTTGTTTTTGTGATTGCAATTGATCTTTGTGTATTTTGTTTACAGAATCTATGCAAATTATGTTGCGTTATGTTTCAATTTTGAGAACTGATTTAGCTCATCTTAATTGAATATTTTCTGTGTTTTGTCTATTGTGGGTTTCCCGTAAACTTTAAGGATCTTGTGTGAATTTGTTAAATTTTGATCACCTTGGTACTGTTTTAGGTTGATAAGATTTACATGTACAACTTAAGTAAGCTAAGCCTTGATGTTATCTACTACCTGCGAAAGAGTGTTTTAACTTTCAACTGCTGTTTGTATTCTGGTAATTTATTGTGTCTTTAGTCTGATGAATTGAGAAGGATTATTGAATTAGGTTGCTGGTTTTATTAATTGCTTTTCTAGCATTTTTCATTTGCAAATATTATATGCTTTAGTCCTTGCTTTATGAGTCCGAGATTTGAGACTTGTAATGGGTTCATTTCTCTTTGAATCCCAGGTGTGCTGTTTGTCATTTTTGTTTGTATTTTTGCTTATAGAAAATTCGTAGCATGCCTTTACTTTGTGTAGCAAAGTTTAAGGTGGCCGTGTTTCTCCATGCCTGCAGTTTGACTTTTTCTGGCCGTTTTTTGTTAGCATTTGGTTGATGGTTGATTTGTGCTTCAGGTGCTTCTCGGGGATGTTGGTGCAGGAAAGTCCAGTCTTGTACTGCGTTTTGTTAAAGGACAGTTTGTTGAGTTCCAGGTTAGTACTTAGTACTGAAGGACTTTTGAGGGCTATAACATTGGTAGCTGAAATTGTCCTGTTTGCTTTTGGAGCTTCAGCTTTGTTTTATGTCATTGTAGGAATCAACCATAGGTGCTGCCTTTTTCTCGCAAACATTGGCTGTCAATGATGCAACTGTAAAATTTGAGATTTGGGACACAGCAGGTCAGGAGAGATACCACAGCTTAGCTCCAATGTACTACAGGGGAGCTGCAGCAGCAATTATTGTGTATGATATATCTAATCAGGTAAGCAAGGTTGCTAACACAACATATGCCATTCCCTCTAGGCAACACTTACGTTTACTAAAAGTTATTAAGGTTAGGTTTGTATTGTATAAAGAGGTAAGGAAGCATTAGACTTTTAGGCTTTAACATTCTGTAGTGTCAACCTTCAGGTCTAATGCTTATTTATTATGTAGACGGATATGGAAGAAGTGGGAAGTGTGTGGCAATTTGAAACTCAACTTTTTTTGTTTAGAGAAGAATTTTCATATCAAGGCTACCATATCATTGTTCACTGTGAGCTAAACTAGACAGATGACATGTGTTTTGGTGCATTTTCCTTGGTAGTTACCTCATGCTGACATATCTTTCTTGCCCCATTCAGTTATCTCCCAGTTACACAAAAGTCTCTCTTCAGTTTTTCCTTAAGATTATATATGGCATTAGCAGATCTCAGTTAAGGCATGTAACTCAAATTTTTTTGGGTGTTGTCTGCAAGTCTATGCTATTCCTATACTGTTTTCATGGCCTGTGCTTTATGTCCCTCTTCTCTGAGTGCCAGGGCCTGCCCTGCTTTCCGACTGGCCGGAAGATCTTTATCTTCCATATTGTCCACTTGTTTCTCCCTCCCCTTGCAAGGATATCTGTCCCTTTCATTTATTTCTTCTTGCTCCATATCAAAGCTTGTTTTTAGAAAATAAAGAATCACTACAAGTTCTATTCCAAAGCTCAAAAAACTGAGTCACTGATCTTCATCTAGAAATGATTGCAATATTGCATGAAAGTGCTTTTGCTCGACCAGTTTAAAAAGTTTGCAGAGTTGTCTAGTAAGATTTTTACTGAAAAGAATGACTGCCACAACTTTATTTAAATTGATTTGCTAAAATGGCTGATTTCATTTGTTCACTAAAATTCCAACTTTTGATTCTCTTGTAGGCCTCATTTGAGCGAGCAAAAAAATGGGTTCAAGAACTTCAGGCACAAGGTAGTGTTTACATTTTTGCTTGTATAAATGTGAATTTGGCTGTTCGTAAAAGCCTTCTTCACGTGTCATTCTTGAGTCCTGTTCTTGATATACTGTTCAACTGCACTTGTTTTTCTTGAACTCTCTTTTCTAACCTTTTCCCTGGTTCCTGAATTCGTTAATCGTTATGTTTTGCTTGCTTCCACAAGGCAACCCAAATATGGTTATGGCACTTGCGGGGAACAAAGCTGATTTGCTAGATGCAAGGAAGGTTGCTGCCGAGGCAAGTAGCTCACTTACTAGTTGGCTTTATAGTTTTACAGTAGGTCCTTTCAATCATGACAAATATAGCAGCTTATTGTCAAGGATATAGGAAATTGAGAAATTGAAAAGAAATCAGAGTAAAGTTTTATTTACTTGGTTTATACGACGGGACACAAACAAAGTAAACTAGTCCTTAAAGATCCTTTCTGGTAGAGATGAAAGGAAAAGTTAGCAACAAAGAGTTCTCTTTTTTATTGAGTTCTTTTAATAATTTATTAGATAAGTTTCACCTTTTACAAAAATAATACCTTAGCATTTATTGAATACCTTGGCAAGTTCATTTAGAGATCTGCTAGAAAATATTCGTTTTTGAGAAACTATTTTCATGCAGGAAGAAATGTTATACAATGGCACATATGCTAGTCTTTTCTTTATTTATATAGTATCTATTTTCTATTAAATTTTTCCCTATAAAGACTTCTGCTGATCTGCAATCCTCAAATTATTGAGGATCAAATAGCGATCTCTATGTTTAGACTTTAGACTGTCCGTGATTTTTCTGCTGCTTTCTGTTTATGTTAAAGGAACATCTTGTAGATGATCTATGACTATTCATTAATGCATTGCAGGAAGCACAAGTTTTTGCTCAGGAGAATGGTCTTTTCTTTATGGAAACCTCAGCGAAAACCGCAACCAATGTCAATGACATTTTCTATGAAATAGGTTAGTTATCACTGTGGATAGAAGGTTTAAATATTTGGATGTTGACAAAATATAACATAAGGAATAAATTGTTTGAAAAGTGAGTTCGATATTTTCCAATGTGTACATGAAATTAATTAATCTTGGATACGAATGAAGGACGGTAATATTTTGCTCAAAACTCAACAAGCATCTTATTATACTGATCAATTAATTGTTCTTATGTTCTTGCACACTTACCATCTCTTTTTCGAGAAATTAATGGCGATTATTTTGGTTTTCTTTCCATTCTGCGTGCAGCAAAAAGACTATCTCAAGTACAGCCAGCGCCAAACCCTTCTGGAATGGTTATCATGGATAGACCTACAGAAAGGACAACTAGTGCAGCTTGCTGCTCATAAAAATGCCTAGTGGCAGTGATATTGCTGCGTGTCTGTATGTCTTCTTAGTAGTTATTGTGATGCTCACCGGATATCCATGTTTTGATATTCTAGTTCGTCGACTGTGTATTCCTCATAAAGAATTTGTTAAAAATTGTACATGCACGATTCCTTTTCAACCACTGAAATGGAATTGTAGTGGCTTCTCGTGTAATGAAATGGTGTGTGGCATTATCTTTCACAATCTATTGAAATTTGAGCAGTCTCCGATATACTCTATTTCACTGATTATTTATTTTGATACGAAATCGCAGAAATTTTGTTTTCTTGTGAGATATGACTCGTGGTGTAATTAAGCTGCAAAACATTTCACCACCAAAAAAACGTGAAAGTTCCTTTCATGTTTTGCAGACAAGAGGATCTTAGATTCTTAATTAGAATTCAAAGGAAAATTAGGAGGCAAGAAAACGTGAAGGATTTGAGAGGATTTTAGATGTCATGTTATTTTCATGTCTGAAAGAACCGTTTTAAAGATAAAAATAATCTACAATCCTTGAAAATTCAAAAATATTTAAGAAAAATAAAGAGGTTTTATTTATTAAAAAAAAGCATTTTTTTTTAGAGGCCTTTGGGAAATAGTGGGAACTTGAAAGTTCTTTGATAGATCGGGATGTTCAACCGGAAGTTTTAACACCAGTGGCTGGTGCTTTTATCAATGTCTTAGGGTTTTTTACAAGGTATTGAAGAGGCTACCTGAGCTAAAAATATATATATAGGATTCGGGTTAGCATGCAAGCGTCCGCTGCTCTTTTTATTTTCACATATTTACTAAGATCAAGTTGGTCTAGATTGCGTCATCAGTATCATGTTTCTTTCAAAAGCAAGCATTTAATCCTGATTTAATTTTAAAAGAGATAGGTTAATTGATTAAGTTTTGAATTTATTTTTTAGAAATTATCAATTTAAATTTTATAAATTTTAGAGTCGTTAAAAACTTATATAATTGTTAACTTCAGAACCATAAAATTAGTTAATATATATACATACATATAAACTAATTTGAATATCTATATTAATAAAAAAAATAAAAATGTATCTGATCATCGTTTGCAAGAGGAATTGGTATGAGCACTATCTTAACATGTGAGAATCCATCGACTATATAATATTACTTAAAAGATTCCTCATTTCTTTTTTTCTTTTCTTCTTTCATGTGCTTCATTAATTAATTTGCAAATGCATTGTCACATTTTGACCCCATTAATTATACCCATTACTTAAAGAAAAACACAGCTTCATAAAGCTTCTCCACTTCGTTTTGTTCTTCTTCGACCAATTAGCAATGAGAGAATATAACCAACTCATGATCATTTCTTAATCAGTTCCAAGGTTCGAAGAGCCTTACAGCATGATATTAATCTAGTTCAAAAGACTTGGCAAAGTACCAACTTCGTTAACAAACAAAAGGAAGTGGAAAAGTAAAGTGCTTAATAAGATTAACCAACCAACGGCATGCACCATTGACAATGTAAGAACTACCATTAACTGTCACTTAGTTAGGTCTTGTGAAGTCCTTGAGAAGATGCAGCTGAAGCACAGTCCATTGGTTGAAACCCAATTCTCTCTTTCTCTAAGTCATAGACAACCTCCACGTTTTGCTGTTGGAAGCTCCCAAACACCCCAGCTGGTCCATCATCACCATCATCCGTGCTTTGGAACATGAGGCATTTGACCACAGCAGGGTTACCTGGGGCACTCACAGGATAGAAGTGATTTCCTTGGGGCAAAACTAGACTCACATTGTTCAAGAAATGGAAAGTGATTGAAGGAAGGAGATCATCCGACGTGAGAGTGTTATTGTTTGGACGTGGGACCTTATAGCAAAGATCAAACCCGGTTTGCATCTCCATGCCAGTGTCTCTAGGATAATTTATTGTTGATTGAAGAATAGAGAGAACCTGAGAATAGAACGGTTCAGGTAGGTGAGTATAAGTGGTTCCTGAGTCAATCTTCATGCCCCCATTACCCAGTGAATCAAACTCCCTCAAGCTTGAAGGCACTTCAGTTGCACTAACATTGCCAACAGTAATGGCCTCTAGACCAACGTAGTAGAAATTAGGGTACATGGGGCTATTCAACATCGGAGTGAATTGCATATCATCTTTAGAAGTAAGGGCAATATCTCCTACAACTAATGGGCTTGAAATATTAGGGTTGTTTGCATATTTGAAGGCCAAGAAGCAATGTGAGAAGCTCTTCTGAAGAAACCCTAGCTGTGAAGCCAAAGAAAGTGTACCCCTACCAAACCCTGCAATCCCAATAGGCTCCCTATATGCAGACCCTACACAACCAAAACAGAATTTTGGAATTTCTTTAGTGACACCAGGACTACTTCCATTAACCCTAAGTGTATCCCTGGTCAGTATCCCAGTGATCACCCCTCCTGCACCGTATGAGTAAGCAAATGAAGGGCATGGCCTAGAACATGTGGCTTTAACAAGGGTGCTCAATGAGCATCCAGCCACAGTGCATGGATCCAAAGGGTTATCAGAACTATGAATATCAATGCAGAAGGGACTAGCACAAGAGGCCCTATATGACGAAGAAGAATAGGAAGGAGAGAAAGTAGCCATCAACTCATTGTTTCTATAATCATCACATTCCATGCAATCAAAAGAAAGGTTTCCACAAGGAACCCAAGTAAGGTCACTACCAGTATCCATGTGCACTTGAATGACTTGTGGGGGTGTGCCTATATTTAGAGATATCAAATACCCATCTCTAACTTCCCTTGAAGGCTTCTTCGCGCCCAAAACATCTATTGAGACAATCTTTCTTGAGGAAGTGGAAGCTTTTGGATAAGTTGGAAAGGAAGCCCTAGAAGCTAGGGTAAGACCAAGAATGAGTGAATTAGGGTTTCTTGGACTTGCTAGGGACTGGATTGAATAGGACACTAGACTATTGACTAGGAGAAAGAAAAGAAATGTGGTGGTTTTGTTGAGTGCTATGGCCATTGTTACCTCCTTGGTTGTATTTTGAGATGGAGGTATAGGTTTATGAGGGGGGTATCTATTTATAATCTGGAGAGCAAATTCAAGGTTCTTGAGGTCTAGGCCTAAACCAACAGATGTACTTCCATGGCCAAGAAGACTAGGGTTTTCAGTGGAGGTGTGTGTGTGCCGCATGAGAGAGATGAAGGAACTAAATAAAATAAAATAAATTACATTTTTTAATTAAGAAAAAACTAAAATTAATTGTAAGATGTATAGTACTTACAATTCATTTTATAGTACATGATGAATTGGCATGCATTTTCAGTATTTTTTTTTCTCTCTTTTGGGAGGAAGCTCCTTAATTTGAATGATTAAACTTATCAAATCTAAGTTAATATTAAAATAATTAAGTTGTTATGAGGCAACTGTTAAATTAATTAATTAAGAGATACATATGACAGGTGTCGAAGCAGAGAACTCATGTCAAGAGTAATTTTAATGATTTATAAGTGTAAAAACTATTTTTAGAATCTTATATTAATTTAAGTTGTTTTTATTGAGATGATTCTCTAACACTAAATAATTATCTTATTATTTTAACAATTTTTTATTTATAATTAATATTAATAAAAATACTCCATACCCTGTTTTAACTTTTAAATTAGAGTTTCATATTTCTTATATTTTATATTGACGAGGAATTCCATGGAAAATAGTTGGGTGGAATTCCAACTTGCTCCATGACCTTGTGTCTTCATCCAATCAATGGCCATCGATATTAGTTATATTGTCTTTATATGAATGTTAATTTGGTGATTATAATTAATTAAAAACATCTATAAAATATATGATTGCGCAGCTAGCATCAATGTACTTAGGTTAATTAATTAACTTTGGGAATCCATGCTAGCGAATTGGATTTATTAACAGGGTGTTGTAACATGCATGTGAGTGAAGGATCTTAACAGGGTGTTCTTGTTCTACTCTCAATTAATTAAATTTTCATTGGAATATTATAGATTACTAAAATGTGAATTAATGTATTATATTGGAAAGTGATCAGGACGTACGATTAATTTGTCTCCGCGTGTATATATATATATGCCATGGTAGTTCTTGTTCAATCAGGTTTTGAGGAATATTGTGGCTAGCATCAAATTAAAACATATATAAAATAAAATAATAACCATTAATTCATCTTTGAATTTCTAAAAAAGATTGTGGAAGGATATTGCGGCTAGTTGCTAGGTCAAATCATCGAAAATTTTTCTTGAACTAGCTAGGTCTGTGTTATAACTCTTCAAATTATATATCAGATAAGAAAAGCTTGTCAAAACACATATTTTCATAGAATATCCTACTTTACATACAACAAATTAATGACGGGTATATATATATATATATATATATATATATATATATATATATATATATATATATATATATATATATATAGAAGTAGTTCAGAAGTTAAATTATAAAAAATAGCATTTAAACTCATAATTATATATGATTTGAAAAATACGATTTAAATTAAGGATGTTTTCTTTTTATAATATTTCAACTTAAAACTCAAAAGCCTTAGTGATGATGTATGTATAAATCCATAGAAGATAGATATTTTAAAAGGTATTGTACTAGTTGACATGGATTCAATCATGTAGTGGGTTTTGCTTTTAAAAAGATATTTTTTTAAGAGATGAGACCTTTCATGTTATATAAGCAATTAAAACCCTGTCTCTTAGCAAATATAAAATAATAATATCATCATAACTCCTTAAACAATTATAATCCTCGGCTTATAGCTTATGGCCAGGATTTGCTAACAAAAAAAAATGTTGATTTATTTTTTTAGAAATCACTTACCATCATAAAATTATTAAACCTAGTCTGTTTCAATGGGAGTGGCTTGATTAAATTTTAAATTAAACTGAGTAAAAATTAACCTAATATAATTTAGTTGATTTAGCAACTCAATGATCATCCAATCAAGTGATCTTTAATGTTTTCTAAATAACATTGACCTGGATGTTAACTTATCTAACTCATAATACACGTAATGTGACCTGTCTAATAACTCTCCAAGGGGCATAACTCATTTCTTAGCTCTTCTCATGCCTGGCCTTACCGGCCCCCATTTAATTTGAAGTTTTTAATTGTAGTGTCCCTATCAATTACCAATCATTTTCCACCATTTATATATATTTTCTCTTAGCGTAATTAACGCTTCCTTTAATTTGGATGGTGAGAAGGAGAAAGGGAACAGAGATATGAAATGATGATTTAGTAGGAAAGAAGAAAAGGCAAGTCTTTCTAGTTTTGTCAATAAATTAAGATCCATTATGATTATATAATTATATGAAAATTAAATAATTTTGTATTATGATATATATATATATATATAGGGACATATTACTATATATATTTAATAATATCATATCTACATGCATAGTAAAATCAAGACTTGATATATATAACCAAGTTATTGTGTTAATTTGACAAATTTAAAAATCACAAAGGTCAATTAAACAAAATCGAAGAATACAAGGATTAATTAACTAATCCAATTAAAAATACTAACATAAAAATGAATAAATGACACAAACTTAAAGGTAAATTTAGGAGCTTTGCTTTAAGAAAAAAAAAAGATAAAAAAAAAAAAAGAAGAAGCAAAGTGCTGTAGTGTGTAGAACTGCTTGAAAGGAACATCATGTGCTAGTTGTAGATTTAAGGATCGATGTGTGCACGATCCTCGTAAATCATATACAATAATTTGATTTCCAACATCTGATCACCTTTTCTTTTGGTTTTAGCCCTCTATCCTATACAGTAAAGAAAGTAAGAAAAAAAAGAGAAAAAAAAGAAAAAGGAAGGAACATTAGACCGGGTATAGAGAAACAGATTTGATCAAACTGTTATTATGTGATATCTCTCACTGTCTTTTTGCCAAGGTTTTCTTCAATCCCTTGATGATCTTCCCAAACCACATCAAGTTCATGATAAATAGTACCGCTGGAACCAAAAAGACCAGAAAACAGCCAAAGAGGCTCATCTGGATAACCTGTCAATGAATCAAGTAGCTGTCATCATCAATCATGACTTGCTAAACATATCAAATTCATTCTCTGTACTATGATCATGTAATATTACGGACGAAACTTGGGAAGTTGGGAAATCATTGACAAAAAAACATGATAACATAACTAAACATGGTTGGAACCAAAATGAAAAGAAAAGAGAAAATCATTCAAAAGAAAAAACAAGATAGCATAACTAAACATAGTTACGAAACTTGGGAAGTTAGGAAATCATTGATGAAAAAACAAGATAGGATAACTAAACATAGTTAGAACCAAAATGAAAAGAAAAGGGAGAATCATACAAATTTTATGTAATGTCAAGAATTATTTTGAACAAGAAATACACAACGCATTGCACCGAGCCAAATAATTGTGCATGAAATTGTAAAATAAAATAAAGTGGGTGCATACAAACAAGAAGAAGAGGAAGCTTTGTACTAAATTTTGATATGACACTCGTGCTATTTCTAAATTTTGTTCATTTCCACCTATCTTCCTCTCTTTAGCATTTAAGTGGATCACTAATGAAAAAACTATCAACATTCTTGCAGATTTGAATTATTTACAGAAATCAATAGAATAATTGCAGATAACAAATATTTTTAATTTGCACAAGTCTACTGCATATAAGATACAAACATTTACGAAAGAGGGCATTACCTGATCATAGTGCAAGTAGATGTGGTGAAACATGTAAAGAAACAGCAGAATTCTTGCCATCTGCATTCCAGTGTTTGCTTCAGAAGATATTAATAATAATAAATCAAGGAAAGAGTAGTTCAGTTGTATTATTGAAATAAGCGAGATCTTTGTTCTTGCCACTAAGTGGCCAACAAGAGACAAGAAACCTGAGCCAGCTTATTAAAATCTTGGAAGTATCATAAGTAACCACATGTTTTAATTTTTGGCAACAAGGTCATCCATGATTAATGATCTAGATTAGTTTGTGCATACATGTACATATAGACATTTTTATTGTCATGGATATCAATGTGCAACAATTAGCAAAGGAAGCAACAATCACTAGATATTCAAGAAGATCTCACCAGCCAAGCAAGAAAGATTGCTAGACCATTAATAAGATACGCAGCAGACCTCTTATGACCAGCTGTATCAAGATACCTACACAGAGACAAAAAAAAAGGTTAGCATTAAGAAAAAAGATGGAGCTTATCAAGAATTGGCCTCATCACAAAACCTACCATCTCATATTAATCTCTGGAGTTGTCACTTCGGAGATCAGGCACATGTATGTATAAAGCTGCATTTCTCCAGACAACATAGAATATGCTACTGCAATTGTAGAAAGAGAATGATGGATAACCTGAAACCAAATGCGACCAGTTGTGAGTTGCAATGGCATTCCTTCGAAGTCAGAACTTTTACTGCAAGCACTATATTGCGAGTCCTCATTCGAGAGCTAATTTGTGTTCAACTTTGTTCATATAATCTGCAGTGCTGTAAAATGTCCTCTGTCCTCTCTTATTAATCAATTTTGTGCTGATTCACCACTCTAACATACAGAAACAGAATCCCAAATTCGTTTACAGATCAATGAATCAGGGATTCTGGGATGGATGCTAAGAGGCCGAGAAAATCAAAAGTGAAATGAAAGGTCAGACACCTCACTTCCTTGTGAGGAAAACTCCATCATGCAAGATGAATCGAGAGAAAAAATCCATATGAAACAAAAATATCTATAACACAAAGTAGTGCAGGAGGAAGTTAATCTAAAAGCACAGAAGAAAGAAGACAAGCATGCACATGAAAACAGTTGTATTGGGACGAATTCTCATTTTTTAAGATAACAGAGAAACAAAAAGGTTCAACTTGTCTCCATCACATTAAATGCACTCACATACTCCTTTCCACCCAAAGTAGGATAGTACAAAAAAATCATTCCAAGGTCCGCAAAGAAGTACCCAACAGAAACCTGTCAAAAAAAGCAAACTATTTTAATGTCAAGACTACTTGTAAAATTCAGGGAACAAATAAATAGAGAAGTATAATATCAAGGAAGGCTGACAAAGTATTCATAGAGATATGATAAATGCAAAGATAATAGCTAAATCAGCAGAATACGAGCCTGTTGACAATCGTGAGTCAATTTTCCAACCAAAAAGAAAACTCTCTCATGAAATTAACAAAACTCTCACATGTAATTAGGGATAGATACCTTATCTGGCCAAGAAAGATTACTAATACAACTCTGCATACTACTAGTTCAATCTGAATCAGTGGAGCATTTTACATATGAGAAGTTACACTAAACTGTGCGGTACCAAAACCAACGGCAAACACATGGGATATGAGGTTAACAACTAAGGAAAACATATTGCACTAATAGTTGAGTTGTTCATACTCAGAGAACTGTTTTCAGATCCCACGATATTAGAGATCATCTCAGGAAAAAAAAGGAGGAAGAAGAAAGAAAGAAAGATTTGAAATCAAGGGAATCGACCAGAGATGTGATGTCATTAAATATCACCACAGCAGAGCTAAAAAAGAACTTACCCCAAGTCCAACAATGGAGAATTGTGAACTTCTTAATGTAACAATGCCAGTATGCTGATGGTCAGAAAAGAGATCTGACCAGAAGACAAAGTACAGTGACATAGCCGTGATGAAAACAGCATGAATTGTAGACATACCTCTGCCAAATTTAGGTCACTGATTGTCAGTACATTTAAAATAGATGACAGGGTGGTAATATTGGAACATGCACTCACCGATTGTTCCACTCAATTCGTTGAATTTTTGTAAGACCATTATAAGTTTTGATGTAAAAAGTGCTGATTAATTGAGTGAGATCATAGGCCTGCAGACAGAAAAAACATAGGCACGAACTAATAAATGCAAAAGGTAACAAAACAAAACCCACTTAAGGTACAAAAAAGCTTAATGTATTGGAATTGCTCTATCATCATAAAGAGGTAGGTGCATGATTACACCCTCCATTGAAGCTAAAATGAACATAATAGTGCTGGTCATGCAACAACTCTCAAGTTCAAAACTGATCTAAAAGGCAAGACAATTACCACTTTGCAAGCAAAAATGCCACCAAGGACGGAAGTGTAAGGAATGAAAGGATCTGCTAATAAGTAATTCTTAACTAATGCCTCAGCCTGATTTTGGTAAGACTTGATAGCCATAGCTGTCTCTGTAGACATAGCCATATACAGACAATCCTTTTTATCAGCAGATCTTCTCTTTGCTATCTTCTACTACTTTCTTCCCTTTTAATATTGCCCTATCATTTCTTCCCTGACAGAAATGAAGAAGTTAGGGCCAAAATACAAGGATACCATGATGCAAAAACAAACCAGTTTTAGTTTGTATTTCCCAATCAAAAGAAAGAAAGCAAAATAATCTGACATAGTTTATGCATTTTCCATAAAGGAAAGGGAGCTACAAAGGTAATCGAAATTTCATTGCCATTTTCTACACGCAGAGAACCGCATTTTCTAATATTAAAACCAATGAACAAATAAACAAACATGTTTAGCTTCATGTAAAGACATAAGCAAATTGCCATAGGAATTGTAATTCTCCAGAGCTACTATTAGTCCTCGTAACGATTAAAAAAAAAAAAACCCTCCAGTTAAGTAAGAAGAATCACCTATAAACCATCAACACAGGTCCCCAAAATCAGAAATTTATTTGAATCCAAGCTTTTTAAGCTTCCTCGTGTTACCAAAATACATCAACAACTAAATTAAGACAAAACAAAACGAAATGTAACAAATCTTGATATATCATACAGTAAATGACATCAAATCACAGCATCCATTGACATAAAAAATCCAACATTTAAGCCCACTTTGCATCATTTAAAAAAAAAATGCAACCACCCATGTCACAAAATTGCGAAAAAACTCATACCAATTAATCGACAAATCAAATGATGCATTATATATATAAGAATCAAATCCTACATTACAAAACAACAAAGCCAATAAAGAGAAAGCTTACCAGCATTCATATATTATTGAAGAAACCACAGACCACCCTTTATAGATCAAGAGCCTATGGCCAAATGGGTATCTGAGGAAGCAAAAGAGAGGCCAAGTAGATGACAGGGCAAATGGGCAAATGGGCAAATGGGGTGTTTGAGAATATTAAAGAAAGAAAGCCAACGCAAAAGAACTCAACAAAAAGCGAATAACCCACGAAAGAGAAGGGAGCCAAAACTCACGAGTGGATGAGGGTGAGAGTGTTTGAGACCGATAGGTAATCAAATCATCAATCAATGCAAAATGCAAATCCACACTCACAAACGAGAGAAGATGGCAAGCCGTGAGGTTCAATCAATGTGAAGGAGTGTCAATGGGAATCTCTAACCGCAGAAATGAATAAAAGTTTGTTATAGAATTCATAGAAACTGCAAATCAGTCCGTCAATTATAAATAACTTTACATATCGGTATTTAAGGTCTTGAATGGATTATCACATGAGAAACATAAAATTGACTATAAATTATCTATGAGAAACATAAAGTAATTCAATATTTAAATATACTGAACTAATTTTCCATACTAATATGCTAATGAGCCTAGAAAATAGGAAAAAAAGATTACAATAACCAATTATCTGTATTTTTTTCTAATAAAAGGCATGAACACAATTTTAAACCAAAAAAAATAGAAAGTAAATCTTATAAAATCATGGAAGTGTCTAAAATCTCATTAGTAGCTTTTTACAACAATAATTGGGTTTTAATATACACGAGGAATGGCGCTAGCATGGGTTCTTTGGGCTGCATATTTGCGAGCACAGGGAAGAGGTTGATGTTGAGTAAGGTTTGATGGTTTCAAACTCTCGTTTTTTTTTTTTTGTAACTTTTAGGGGATTTAATGAAAACAATTTATATAGTATAGGGATTGATTTGTAGATTTTCAGAAAGAAAGCAAGTAGAGATGAAATTTGGAGTAGGGTTACAATACGTGTGGACTTTTGCAAGGGTTGGGTCCCCAATCCATGGCTTGCATTGCAATGGACCATCCCAAGGAGATGGGGAAGTGTGTGAGAAATGTAAAAACGCCATCGTTTTGGGCGGTTTTATTGGCTTGGATGAGAAAAAAACAATGATGGTTGTTGATTGATTTTACTGTAATTAGATTGATTATTAATGCGGTGTTTTCTCATATAATAAGTTGAGTAAGGTAGGTGATGAGAGTTATATGATGGGAATTAAATAAATTGATAGATTCAGATGGGAATGGATTAAATTGTAGAATAACAATTAACTTTATATCTATAAGGTTTAGATGTAAAAATAAATGGGTGGTGGGACAAATGTTACCCTCATTCAATAATATTATAATGGGGCTAGTTTAACCACCTTTTTTTATTATTTTTATTTTAATGAAAGCTCTAAGATTTTTTTTCAACCATGAGGGATAAGAGTATCTTTAAATTAATTTGTGTGTTAACTGAAACTAGATCTCTTCCTAGGCGATCTTGATTAGTATATTGAAATAAAAAGGAAATAAATATATTTGGTTAAAAAGATATAAATAAAAATATAAAAATAATTATATTGAGATTTGTTATTTCAACATAAAAAAGATAAAAAAAACATATCCTCTTGTATTAATTATATTCATTTCTTCCATTACAAAACGGTAATTAAATGTTAATTTAAGGATACATCTATTATATCAGTCTTGTATATTAAAATAATAATGATAAATCACTAAGATATGAGACTACAAGTTCTTCAAAGAAAAAAGAACCCAGTTTTACCTACAAAATAGTTAAAATTATTCATTAACAAATATTTAAATTATTTCTGTCCAACTATTACTATTCTTAGTAAATGTAGCTCCAAGATTTGAATTTAAAAGGGTCATTTAAGGGATGCAATAAAGTAAATATCAAATTAAGAAACATGTATAAAATTTGACATAAAAGATCATTATCTTGAGATTTGTTTTGTTTAAATGCACAGATGTCACATTCTAGAAGGGATTGAAAAATAGGACTACACTGCAGGTCCGGATTTAAGATAAAAAAATAATTATGGAATCGTTGCTATCTTGTAAAAAAAATTATAATATCAAAATATATATGTATTGAATTATATATTTTTAAAATATTGAGATTTTAGAGAAATATTTTTTAAAAAATAATATTAAAATGATGATTTATTGGATTGACTAGTAGATTACTCTATTAAATATACAATTCGAGCTATAAGACCATGTTAATATCATAAAAATAAATTATAAAGTTGAATTTCGAATCAATTTAATATTAAAGGATAAAATTAAAGAAAAAATATTTATTTAAAAAAACTGAAGTCAACCTGGTTTAATCCGTCAAACTTGCAACTTGAGTCACGAGAATGGGGTAATATCATAGAAAAAAAATACAAAATATAATTCTCAACCAATTCAATATTAAAAGATGTAATTGAAAAAACAAAATATGATCCAACTTGAATTAATCTGTTAAATATATAACTTGTGTTACCAGAAGATATTTTCATATAAAATAAATTACAAAAAACTATAAAATATAATAAGAATAAAATTGAAAAAAATTAATTTTAAAAATAATAATAAAATATTCATGCATGTGTAATATAAAATAAATTACAAACCTGCAACTTGAGTCATGAGGATTGGGTAATATCACAGAAAAAAATACAAAATATAATTCTCAACCAATCCAATATTAAAAGATGTGATTGAAAAAAAAAATATGATCCAACTTGAATTAATTTGTTAAATATATAATTTGTGTTACCGGAAGATATTTTCATATAAAATAAATTATAAAAAACTATAAAATTTAATAGGAATAAAATTGAAATTTTTTTTTTTTTAAAAATAATGATAAAATATTCATGCATGTGTGGATACTATACCATGAATTTTAACTAGATTACTTTGTGACGAAACTGCATGTAGTCAGACAACAGCATGACCATTCCCAGCCAGGTTAAAAGCTAGGAAACGATCCTCTACAGCCAAGTTGATTACGAGGGCCACCAAACCATTACCCACGCTATGATTCCTCAAGATTCCTGTATCCTTAGCGACTAAGTATACAGATGAATGATCCTATAGAACAGATCCTGTTAAAGAAAAATCATGCTGTTACGGGCTCCTCGAACAATTTATTAACTATATTCGTTCTTCAATCTTTTTCGATGTGGTACAAATGTGGTCCTAGGTGTTTTTATCCCGAGGAAAACGCTCTGTTCATCTTTTTGCTTCGAGCCCCGGTAGTATCCAAGGGGAGAGTGATATGAAGGTACGAGGAAGACCCTGAGCGGCTGCGGTGCTTTAGCGGTGGTATTTTGTTAGAACGAAACAAGCTGAGATAAGAGCACTTTCCAGGCACCGAAAGACTAGCACTCCTGCAGAAGGAAAAGCTGCAGACTTGAATTAGTCTCTTGATCAGTTGAGATAACCTTAATGATGATCATCCTTTGTCCCTTCTCGCAGTGTCCAGAAACCCCACTTATGAAGTAGGAAGACGCTGGATAATTAAGATGGTAAACAGTGTTGGAAAAGAAGTTGGGGTGACGGGAGTGGCACTTCTTGTAATCCTCTACCCTGACCTTCATGACGGAATCCTTCCTTTACTTGAAACCTGCGCAAAAAAAGATGAACACCCAGGAAATTGAAGGAAAAGGTAGATCTCATATTTCTTTGTGTGTGAACTCACGAGTTGTATCACCAACTTGGAATCGGTTCCCTAAGGCCCAGTCAACGTAGATTCTGGTATCAATGGCGGGAGGGACAACCCAGTTTTCGTTGCCGCCGATTTGGTATTCAAAGGAATAGACCGACAAGTATCGAAGAGAAGTGAAAATGACCGCCAAGAACAACTACTTTTGATTGGGAGTGCTCATGGTATAACAGGAAGCCAATCGCTACAGAAGCTATCTTGCCAGAAAGGAGAGCTTGGGATTTTGGGAGTTGCCGTTGTAGCTCTAATAATGGGCTTCGTGGGAGTGCTGGCCTGTCAGACAACCGCAGGACCATCCATGGTTAAGAAACGAACCTCCAATCACAATCTAACAAGCTATGATCACACGGTCACGATTCATCTGCTATATATATATATATATATATGTATTGCCTTCGTGAGATATCCAGCTACCTTGTTAATTCTCTTGCTTCGATGTGGGACAATATTTTCCTCTTTGTTCAAGGGCATTTTTGTCTGAGAAAAAAGCTGAGCTCACCGTTTCGTTCCAGACTTCCAGCCCTGATGAATAAAGAAAAGAAAGAGCAATGTTTGAGCGTTAATATCTTTGGATTCCGACATTCTTTCAAAAAGATGCTTCACAGTTATTGCTCGATGTGGGACAGTGTGTTTCTGTTTGCTTCAAGTCCTAAAGAAAAACAAATAATCGATACAATGTGTTTCTGCCTTTTTGTTTTTATACGTACAACTTCGATTTTTTAGATAAAAAAATAACTAATTTTTTTGAGCAAATAGAATTTCTTCAATTTAATTTTTTTAGAAATGAACTTCTATTTTTTTAGATAATAAAATAATAAGGAAAATAAGATTCAATTAGTATAGTAAAATTTACATGATATCGGATCAATAAAAAAATAATACATACATACATACATACATACATACATACATATATATATGTGAAAAAAAGAGCAATTCATATCTGTTGAATGAAATTAAAAAGAGAAATTTAAAGGATTAGTTTTAATCACTATAATCAAATGATATCTTAAAAATATATTCACCAAACACAACGAATGTGTTCTGTGTGGGATGATGTGTTTTGTTCAAGGATGATCGTGCTATGATCACACGGCCGTTGTTCTCTGATGATTTCCGATGTGGAAACAGAAATTTTGTTTCAAGTGTATTTGTCATTGCGTTAATTTTTATAGTTGCAAAAAATAAATTAAAAATTTTTTTTTAGTTGTTTTCAGTTCAATTAAAATGTGTTTTTAGTTGTGATTGAAATTATACTTGAATAAAAAATATTTAGTTAAAATTATTTTTGAAAGTGTTGTTGATAATAAAATAACTAAAATAAACATATATTTTATAATGTTAAATTATTAATAAAAGATATAGCAAAACAATATCAAGTTCATTATGGACGATGAAATAAATTTTAATAATAATACAAAGATACAAACAAACATTAAGTTATCATAAACATTTATTTTTTTATTTAAAAATATATCTAAATAATATATTTTTTAAATTATCATTATTAATCCATCTTGTTGAGCTGCAAGTGGGAAGATAACCGAATGCCCTTATAGCATGCAGCGTGAGTCAATGGTGTGACAGTATATGGCCCTCCAACTCACAAGGATAGCATGCAGCACGAGTCAATGGTGCGACAGTATATGGCCCTCCAACTCACCCACCCTCCAACAACATCTCTTCAAAGAAGTATATGATTTACTCTGTTTTTTCAAGCAAAGATTTTTATTCATTATACTTTTGGGAGCAACGCCAAAAAACTTTGTGAGACATCAGTTTCTCTTTAACCTTTTTATGGTTAGTTGGACGTGACTGGACACCTAGCTTGAACAATTGAATTTCAATCAAGAACGGAAGATAGCCGAATGCCCTTTGTTCGATGTGGGACAATCTGCTGCTGTTTTCTTCTCACTTTTTGCTTCAAATCCTGATAAAACAAAGAAAGGATAGCATGCAGCACGAGTCAATGGTGCGACAATATATGGCCCTCCAACTCACCCACCCTCCAACAACATCTCTTCAAAGAAATATATGATTTACTCTGTTTTTTCAAGCAAAGATTTTTATTCATTATACTTTTGGGAGCAACGCCAAAAAACTTTGTGAGACATCAGTTTCTCTTTAACCTTTTTATGGTTAGTTGGACGTGACTGGACACCTAGCTTGAACAATTGAATTTCGATCAAGAACTGAAGATAATGCGAAAATGTATCAAGTTAAAATACCTACCACCTTTTGATTTCACTCCTCACTTTAATATTCGGATTCAATTCACCAATATGAGACCCTTATCTTCTCTATTAAAAACTATGTATTTCTTCTCTTTAATTACCAAAATATAAAAAATTACAAGAATCTAATTCAAGCTTATAAGGAAGCGAACAAGGACAGGTTATGCATTGAAATCTTAGAGAGGGAAATGAGAAGGAATCCAATGGCCGGGAGTGCCTCCATCACTTCCCATACAATGGATGATGATCTTCACATGAAGCTACTATACCTGGAGAACAGAGGTATATTGTTCTGCACATGATAATTTTGGATCGAATCACTAGTCTTTTTGCTAAAGCCAGTGCATCGTTCATATGCACTTTCAGCTCTATGGGACTCGATTTTGCTTTTGGATTGCATTGAATTGAAAATTTGCTTCTTTTTCTGGCTTAATCTGCATAATTTTGTCCATGTTTACAATTAACTTGCCTTTTCCCCTAAGAATTTCAAGATTAATATGCCAAAAGCTGAAGTTTTTTGTTAGTTTTCTTGCACATAGAGAGAAATCCGGGAATGATATCTTCAAACACTCTGTTGAGATACCTACATATTAACAGTACTGATCTTCTTGCTGCTATATCCGAGCTTTTAATTCCTTGGTTTGGGTGCTGGGGGTGTCCTGCTAGCTATCCTCTTCTTGTCTGCTCTTCTCCAAATAGGAGCTTTTATGCTCTTTCTATTTTAGTCTCCTAATCTACCATGCAATCTTGATGAAAATAGAGATTTTCTTAATGGTATTTGATGCGCACAAAGGTGAAGGCATCCCATTGATTTATGGCTTTAGCGCCTTTTGTTCAATTATGATCTTTTGAAGTGAAGCAGATTAATTGTTTTAAATAATTAAGTAATTTTTTTCTTATAAAAAAGTTATTCCATGAACTATATTACGTGTTACCCATTAAATTCAAGTCCATTTAATATTTCTGTATCTCAATATTTTTCTAAAAAAAAATGTTATTTTTATTTTATTTTAAAATCAAATCATATTTTTAAAGTCAAATCCAATATTTTTTTTAAAAAAATATTAACTCATCATATTACATCAACTCAATATAATTTAATTTTTTTATATTAAAAAAACTAATATCATAGCATCTATTAATAACTTAACGCTTTAGCGCCATTAAACCCACATTCAAAGAAACAACAAAAAGGGATAATTAGTTCTCCATATTGCTTTTGAGAGATTCTATGCAAAATTGGCAAAAAGAAAAGAAAAGAAATTGCTCATTTTTAGGACCAACTATGAAATTAATAAATTATTAATCTAAGTCTTCAACAGAAGAACACATGTTAATAATGAATAAAAATGATTTGCTCATGTTATCCGATGATAAATTTAGCGATTTGCACGTCCTAATTTGTTTTAGTTAACTCACTTAAATAATTAGTCACACAACTTGGAGAGGTAGACCTTTAGTGCCATCCCCAAGCAAGATCTCTCTAATTATCAGTCACACAACTTTGTTTAAAATGAAAAATTTCTTTAATGAGGCTTAAAATCAACATTGAATGACATATATGATGCTCAAAACTATTATTTGATAAATTTTATTTTTGTCTCTATAGATTAATTAACATTTTCTTCTAATCCTATAGTTTAAACTTTTCCAATAGTATCCCTCTAGTTTCTAAAATTAGCAATGTTAACTTCGCCATTAAAAAGCTTACCATTTACATTTGGTTTTTGAGTTTTTCTGTTTTGGGAATGTTTTTAAGTGTTTTCTTAACATATCTGAGAGGAAGTATAAGAGATTTGTAAGAAAAATTTAAAAAAAAGAAGAAGAAGTTTAATTTAAAAAAAAACTATAAATTTCAAACTATTGAGATGAAAGTGTAACATTGATAATTTATAAAGATGAAAAAAAAATAACTTCACCTAATTTTCCAAAATAAGTTAACTACTATATTTTTAAAAAAAACTTGATTAATCATAATTTACATTTAATCATTGATTTTGAATTTAATGATACGAGTTAAATAAAATAATAAGTTTTTTTTTTCACACATGAAATCTTTATCATCAAGGTGTCATGCTTTGAATTCAGTAAAAATTATAGTAAAATCTTTTTAAGAATTCTTTTCCATGATATTGTTTTAAAAAGACAGTTTCTAATTACTTTCAGAAAAAGAATTTCTATAATTAATTCTGCACTGCTCCAGTATACAATTTACTTGAGGAAAAGGATAGCGAGGAAGGAAATCAGTATCATATCTTATAGGGACTGGACACTAACATGCCTCCATTATCTCTGAATTAACGCCAGAAGATGTTCTTCATCTTCCTCCAAAAAAAATAAAAAAATAAAAATTGCAGTGAAGCATCGTTCAGTTGTTATGAAATTCAAGCAGTCAACAAAAACAAATATCTAATTAATTAATTATTTTATATTTTTTAAGTATTTAGAAGTGTGATAGCAGTTGTTTTTTAAAATATTTTTTATTTAAAAATACATCATATATATATATATATTTTAAAAAATTATTTTTGACATCAACATATCAAAATAAATTAAAAACATAACAAAATATTAATTTGAATTAAAAAAAATAAAATAAAAATAAAATTATTTTAAAAATAATTTTTTTTAAAAAACATACCTTTAATAACATACTCCAGGATTATATTTGGTAATTGATTTAGCTATGATATCATGTTGTCTATCCTCTAATAGCCTTTTTATTATTGGTTGATTTTTAAAATAATTTTTATTTAAAAATATATTAAAATAATTATTTTATATTTTTTAATTTATTTTTAATATAACACATTATAAATAATAAATTTATTATATCCTAAATTTTGTATCGTTACATTATGTAATATACGTGAGGAGAAAAGAGCGAGAAATAGGAAATCCGTAATGTATCTCATCGGGGTCTGATAATGACGTGTTTGCAGTTTTAGCCAAATATATATATAAGGCCCGACAATATTGAGATTCCAGTGAGACGTCATTCAATTTATTTTTAGAAATTCAAGTAATCATTAGTTAATATAAGGACAGTAAATATCTAATATTAATAATTTATGTTATAGTTTTTTGTTTGACATAAAAGCATCAGTATTAATCGGACTCATTAATAGTTTGAGGATCATCACTGCATTAAGATTCTTCCTATTTATTTATTTTATATTTTAAAAATAATTGCTATCACACTAACAATATATATATATATATATATATATATATATATTTTGTTAGTGTGATAGCAATTATTTTTAAAATATTTTTATTTAAAAATATATTAGAATAATATTATTTTTGAATTTTTAAATTAATTTTTTAAAAAATATTTTTTATATATATATATAATCCATGACATTCAGCGAGCTATATGATATGTGCTTTTTCGTTTTTTTTTTCAATTAAAAACAGACTATTCATGTCAGAAATAGAGAATTAATATGAATTTTGTTTCTCACAACAACTCGAGGTTTGTGAAGGAGGGAGTACAGCCTTTCAAAAATCATCCAACAATTTCAAGTTAAAAGCACTTCATTGATAAAATAAAGAACAAGAATTGAAGTCCACATCCAGCAACGTACCTGAGAGAGATTTTTGGAATACTTACCGCTGAAAAAAACTCGTCAAATCGCGTGAATTCATACTGTTCGCTCAAACCAAAATGTAGCATGAGAAGGGAGACATGAGTAACTCTCCACCTCTTCTCAGTTGATGATTATGCTCTTTCCATGGACAATGAGCTGCTGCATAAGCAAGCATTTCTATCCAAACTTCATTTATCATCTTCAATCGCTTCTCAGGTCCCAATAAAAGCAATTGCCTGGCGAGCTTTTCCCCACCGATTACCACTGACTTTGCTATTTTCCAGAAACTTTGAAACGTTATATCATCAAGAGATAATTCGGAACCCGAAATTGCATCAACAACATCCTTCTTCCTCGTCTAGATATATCATCGCCTCTTGTATTGCGAGGATTTAGACGCTGCAGGTCTTGCAAAGTATCTAGATATCCCTCATCACTAATTCCTTTAGAGACCATATTTGGTCTCATCACCAAGAGATACATCATGTATTAAGATAAGCATCTGCTTGTTTTATATTTTTTGGAAACATTACTTGCATCTTTATCAGCAAAATAACAAATCTCTGTTACGAGATGCCATACAAGAATGCTCCGACTGAATTCTACTTCAGTTGTGCACCACTTGTAGTCCTGTAACAGTCCCTCTCTTTCTAGCACACCATCTCCCCTCTGACCTATTATTTGACTTCTGCGATTTTTATCAATTAAACAAAAATCTTACTTCATCTTCTCAGCTTTCTTTAGAAGATGTCCGAAAATAAGACCTTGTAGTCCAACATTCAAATCTACCCGATGCATAAACATCTGCCTCATCTTTTCATTGGTTCCCAGCGATTTCAAACATCCAAGTGGCTTGTTTTCAATGGAAGAGCTTATCAGGTTATACTGTGCTATGGATCTCGACCACCTCTCGCTTCTAGTTAACTTCCCTATCAGAGAATAAAGAGCACTAGTCAGGGCGTTCCCTCCTTCATCAGTCAACCAAATCATTGTCCAGTCAGAGAAAACAAGGCATAAAAAAGCGTAAAACTCGAGAAAAACAGCGGCCGCAAACAATAAATACGTGATTGTAATGTCGATAGTTGAGTAGGCATGCTTGTCAATCAGGATTTGGAATGTAATAAACACAGTAAAAGTGAGCAGAAAGCTGACACAACGAAGAATGATTCCGGCACGAGAGTAAATCAGGGGCGCTTTAGTGTAAAGCATATCATATATTAATCCAAGCTCAATCTCTAACACCTTGAATGCCAGGGACAAGATCCTGCATCATAAACATGGATATATCCAAAAAAGTATAAGCTTGAAGAAAATAATTTCCCAGGAGAGCTTGATCACGTGTTTTTGTTAATGCCTTTAATGGATAGAAAGACTGAAATTTTGAGAGAATAGACTTTTTCAAGCCTTCAGGGTATTGAGATGTTGCCATCTCATGTGGTAGCATCTACAACCCATCCTCTAGAAGAAGATAGACCCATCCTCTAGAAGAAGATAGCTGTTATTGTCAAAGAAAAAATGCCAACTTATGAGAGTCAAAGAGAGCTGCTAGTGCAGCATTTGCAGCCTCTTGACATTGTCGAAGAAGGAGGCTACAATGATGGGTTATGAGTGGCAGCTGCTAATGTCAAAAGAAGCTGCATCAACCATTGACAGAGAGCAACCATCATTGTTGACAAGTGTGGAAGGAGTTGTCATTGAAGCCTACAAATAGACACCAAAAGTGCACCACAAAAAATGAGAGAGAGCAAGAACAAAAGAGAGAAGAAGAGAGAAAGAAAGAGAAGGGCTGCCACCAGCAGCCCTGCTGCCCTATATAGCAATGAGAGATGTGAGTTGAGTGGATGTAATCCTCCTCCGTGTGTTGTATTCTTTCTCTATCTCTAATAATATAGACTACTCCCGTGGATGTAGGCAATTTGCCGAACCACGCTAAATATTATGTGTTAGTGTGCTTAGCCTTCTTTGGACAATGATCATGAACACCACTGTTTCGCAGGGGGAGTAGACTCCCTAATAATTGGTATTAGAGCATATGACTTAAAGTGGTGTTTCATTTTTGCTAAAAAATAAAAGTTGTCAAAATTATGTTTTGACCATACCACTATGTAGAGGAGGAAGAGATGAAGCCACTGGTGAAAACAACGTCGTACATGCTCGCACGCGCCCACCGCATCGACGAGGTGACAGTCCATACGTGTCTTCTTCTCCCGGATGGGCTGACCCGACCCATATGACTTACCTAGATATTAATGATGTCAACATGATGTAATTGTGATGTCATCATGAATAGTATGCATGCCAAAGGATGACGTCAGCCTGATGTAATTGTGATGTCAGCATGTACATTAGGCATGCCATGTCAGCGCCTAGTCATCTGACACGTCAGCACAGAGGGATCCACTTGCCATATCATCAACCGCAGAGCCGAGCTAAGTTAAGCCGAGTTGAGATAAGCCAAGTAGAGTTGGAGCCGAGCTGGGAGCTGAGGGATAGGATCCAGTGTATTGATCCTATGTGCAATCGAATCTGAGATTGAATCTGGGCCGCTAATTAGGCCAGAATTGTTTTGATCAAATCTTAGCCGTCTAAAGTGCGATTTGGATGATTTTAAACTTGTTTCGAGCTAATTTGATAGTTCCAGATGCAATGGTATGGTCTGATCATTGAGATTTTGACAAAAAATGATGATGGTGAATTATTAAGAGAGATTGCCCGATAAGGAGGCATCTGATGGTCATTATGGTGGTTAATGGAGATGAAGAACAAGAAATCACACATGTTTGCCTAATTACATGTGCTGAACTGCTAAGTGAGAAATTTTAATTGCTTTGAGGAAAAGGTAAAACTGGAACACTCTAGATACCCGATCATATGGACGATTTGAGGCGGATAGTGAAATTTGGTGAAGACCAATCTTGACGAATCTAAGTATTGGTAGTCTCGCTAGTGGTTGAGAAATCATGTATAAAACTAGGATACTCTAGATCACTTGCAAAGGAAAACCGAGACAAAGCTAGCAAATGGTTGTATATACGGAAAGACAGTACGATGGATAAATATGACGTAAGAAGTTTTGTCTAGGAGATTGGGTTTTAAGCAGGACTAGTGTGACCCCTCCAATCTTTCCTGAGAACTTGCTTAGTTGAAGGATTATTCATACGGTACTATTTTTATACATATAACAGTTTGTAATGAAACGGTTGAAGACTAGCAAGTAGATGGCACAAAGGAACAGTTGGGTTCCGTATGTTCAAGGATCTGATAGAGTGATGATTTCTCAAAGAAGTTAGATTCGATGACTATGATTTCTCGAGGGGAGAATTGATGAAGACCCTGATAATGGTAAAGAAATACAGCAATAAGATGAAGATTGGCACCCTATTTTAACTTGGACAGGTGTTGTGATAGGATGAGCTGTTGTTAAACATAAACAAGGAATATGGAGAAATCTGGAGAATAGAAATTGCATGAGGGCACATGGAGATTATGTAGGAGTACCCGTAAGATCCAATGAGGTACTGTAATGAGACAGCAGGTGCAAGAAGAAAAAGTGTTCCCAGATGAAGCTCAGAGCAGAGACTGTGTAGAAATTGTACAACAGAAAGTCTCTTGTGCTCTTGATGAAGACAATAGGTGAAGACCTTTCCAATGCATGGAAAGAGAGCTATTGTAGATGCACCTAATTGAGGGGGTGCAAACACCTATGATAAAAGGTGACCGCCTATGATGAAAGGTGAAGAAACCAAATGAAAGTTGGTGTAGGTGGAGCTATCAAGCAAAAAGGCATAAAAGCTCCAAACATAGAAATCAAGGTGGAGGATTGCGATGAGTATACCACAACTTTCTTTTTCTATGTAATCAGTGGCAGTGATCTCTCCTATAATGCACATGGTGGCAAAGAATTTTTTGGAGCCACTTTGAAGCATCTCAGCTGAAGGAAGATGCGACCACCTATGAAAGGTGAAGACACCTTAGAGAAAGTGTAAGGGTCGTGATAGGTGCCCCAATTCAGACCACCTTATAACAATAGGCAAAGACACCTTAGAGAAGGTGTGAGAGTTGTGATAGGAGCCCTATTTCAGACTGTAGCATGACGACAAACGAAGACACTTTAGAAAAAGGTGTAAGGGCCGTGGAAGAAGCCTAGTTCAGAATGCCCCAAAGCCAATATGATGGCTGGATATGAGTGGATATATACATATGGAAAGCCAATAAAGTGGCTATGATGAGTATGGAGACAAATACATGATTGATTTTCATTGATATTGCTCCTGGGCTAAAGATCAATGAGCTAGATAACATTTGCCTTGGACAATAAGTGGATGACTTATGGAGCATTAAGACGCGACTGCTAGGAATGAGTAGAGGACATGCATAGGTTCTGGGAACAAGTTGACTCTTGTCAAAGTGGTGAGCTCGTGATCACATTGAAATACTCTATGACTGTCGTACTTGGAAATAGAAATTTCCATTTGAGGGGGTCTCGTAAGCCTTGATGTGAGGTTTGATAAATCATTTCGGACTGAGCATGAATGATAAGCTCGAAGGGGAATGTTGTCCCAGAGACAAGCGTTAACACTCTTCAGATGTGATGTGACAGACCATCTGGTTGTAGTGATCCTTGTGTGTGAGAAAATGTGTGCTTTGGTGACGTTGGTGATTGAAAGGTTTGGCAAGTACCTGTAAACTTGGCCAAAGACGCTCTCAGAATGGTAAGCTTGGAAGAGCTGCAGTATGCAAGCATGTGCTGAAGAAGCAAGAAGACAACTGCCCATATAAATGGTAAAGGGAGTGATTGTTGAGATGTTGCCATCTTATATGGCAGCATCTGCAGCCCATCCTCTCGACGAAGATGGTTGCCATTGTCAAAGAAAGAAAGCCAACTTGTGAGAGTCAAAGAGGGCTGCTAGTGCAGCATTTGCATCCTCTTGACATTGTCAAAGAAGAAGGCTACAATGGTGGGTTATTGGTGGCAGCTGTTAATGTCAAAAGAAGCTGCACCAACCATTGACAAAGAGCAGCCACCATTGTTGACAAGTGTAGAAGGAGCTATCGTTGAAGCCTATAAATAAACACCAAGAGTGCAGCACAAAAAATAAGAGAGAGCAAGAACAAAAGAGAGAAGAAAAGATAAAGAAAGAGAAGGGCTACCACCAGCAGCCCTGTTGCCCTATACAACTGCTGCCCTATGTAGCAATGAGATATAGGAGTTGAGTGGATGTGATCCTCCTCTGTTTGTTGTATTCTTTCTCTATCTCTAATAATATAGACTACTCCCATGGATATTGTGTGTCAGTGTGCTTAGCCTCCTTTAAGCAATGATTATGAACACCATCGTTCCGCAAGAGGAGTAGACTCCACAACACAGAGCTTAAAGAACTGAGCACCCAAGTCCTCTCTGTGTACTTTAGAATGCTAACAATGAACACTGGGATTGCTATGAATGTAAGCATACCGCTACCCCAAGACCTCGAGAAGACATAAAAAGCCATTTCGACTTAGACTACAAGACCAAGTAAGTGCCTTAACTACAACTCGTTATCTTCAATCGAGTATGTAGTGATTGTGTCCAGGCTACCAAGGTGCAGGAGTAGAAAAGGTGCCCAAAATGCCTGGGTGGAATTGTTTGCTTTTTTTTGAACCGTCACCTGATGAATCTCCTTGGCTCCTGGCTAGATTACCCAATGCAACAGTTGCTACCATGTCTGCTGATAGATATGCAAACCAAACGAGAATCCTGATCCAGCTTCTGGCAATGGTCTTTCGCTGAGAACCAAATATGATGAGGATGGTTTGTAGTAAGAGACTCAGCAAAACCATTCCTCGAATCTCCCCTTTGTTCCAAAAATTTAATTAAGACTTCTTCAGGAAATTGCTTAAGCATTGTCATCTTTTCCTCAACGGTGGAAACTAGTTTCTCTCGATGAACCCTGAAGAAACAGTTCTGTAAGACGAAAAGTAAAAGTGGATATCTCTAAAAAAATATCTGAAAATGGATAGTGAAAAGCTTGCATGGCCAGCTTTTGCAAACCATGGTTACATATACAAGTAAGAATTTGGTACTTAGCTTGAATACGAAGGAATGAAGAGACGCTAAACAGTAATAAAGAGACTTCATGGTTGTTGTCTTCACTCCTTTTCTTTTCTGGATAGACAATCGACAAAGCTTTTTGGACTCTTAAAAGAAAGAATTTTATTTTATTTATTTATTAGTTTGCAGATTAAAAATGAGAGACAAAATTGTCAGATTTCAGTGATAGAAAGGGAAAATTATCATTTCTACATATTCTAACCATTGAAATAATAAATCTTGGTATTAAATAGTTCTATTTGGTGAGGAAAATTCACCTTAGGTGTTTTTTTTATCTTAAAATTACTTAAAAAATAAATCTGAGCTTGAGAATTTTTTGGTTTTGAGTTGATTTCAGATTTTGGGATAGTTTTTTGGGTTTTTTAAGTCACTAATTGGTTTGTCAAGGTTCTATGGTGTTTTCAAGATTTTTTTAGGTATAAAACGAGTTGAAAAAAGAATTTTAGGTAAAAAAATTCAATTATGATTTTTTAGCTACTATAATAGCCGGAATCCAAGTAAAATCAGACAACGTGTTATTTGTCT
The DNA here is from genome assembly GCF_951802175.1 of Populus nigra. Taxonomy (NCBI): domain Eukaryota; kingdom Viridiplantae; phylum Streptophyta; class Magnoliopsida; order Malpighiales; family Salicaceae; genus Populus; species Populus nigra. The sequence goes on from NC_084867.1 coordinate 12,392,457, forward strand.
TTATATTTTCAAGTTCATGAACCTACCTTTGCATGCCCACACATAAGCCTTTATTTAATAGATCACTCTTGTGAGGCCCAACAATACCTTGTCTTTTCCTTCTTCTTTTTTTTTGTTTTATCCTTAAAAAAATTTAATATTTGCTTGATTTTGAATATGCACTGATACGATCAAAGAATTGATATCTTATTTCAAATGCAGAAATGTCAAAGTAATAAATAACCCGACAAAACCGGGGTCGAACCACAGAGAGATCAATTATATAAATAATATTTTTTATTTGAAAATTAAAGTTAGCCTTTTCTTTGTCCTTTAACTTTTAATTGTTAATCACATCAATTAATTTTTTGAATTGTGAGATATGTCTGAATTTAAAATGAGCATTTACAATAAATTAAAGTTATCTTATATTATCAAACTTGTTATTATAAAACATGTTTAAGTTAGGTAATCTAATGATATTTGAAGTGCAATATAATGATATAAAGTCTTAATGAGAATGTACTTTTAAGTACTAATCATGCATGAGCCTACCTTTATAAGCCCACACACAAGCTTTTTTTTAATTTCTTTTGGTTTGCTTTATATTAGATTATCATAATCTCAAATAAACATCACGGCATTTGATTTGTGCTTAATTTTATGATTTTATTTTTATTTTTATTATCATATAACTAAGTAAAAAATAGTTTTAAAGAACAAAGTTTTTAGACTTAGTGGAGTTCTTAACTCAAATTATGAATTTGACAAGTTAAGTCGCAAAGCCAAAGTTGATGAAATATGTCATTATTTTAATATTAAAAAAAAATCATCTTGAATATGATGAAATAGAGTTAAAACATAAAGAACCTTAAAATTTTATTTTTATTTTTATTTTTATTTTTAAAATATTAATCTAACAAAGTTTGCCTCTCTAGGAGGCTTATAAGAAATTTTATGGTGTTTAATCTATAATTAGTGATATTCTATGAGTTACTCTTTGAAACCTATTACAAAAATAGAAATAGATAAAATAAGGGAGAGAAATCATATATATTGGTGTTCTTATTATTTTTGGTGGGACATGAATTTTATTTTCTATTTTTTTTAATGTCTTTTTTTTATCAAAGTAAAACTCAGAGAGTGACTAATAAAATACCACTAGTTATAGCTTAAGCACCATAAAATTTTCTAAGGTTTACAATGCCTTTAAATAGACTAAAAAACTAACCTAAAATATCAAATAATAGAAATAATGTAAAAAACAAATACCAAACACATGAATCCATCTAATTTTCCTTTTTTTACTACTCTTTGTTTTGTTTGTTCTCTAACCGTTGTATTAGTTAATGTTTGTTTTCGTATTTGTAATTGTATTTGAGTGTATTTGGTTTTAAAAAAAATATTAAATTGATGATTTTTTAATGTTTTTTTTAATTATTTTGATATGTTAATATCAAACATAAAAAAATCTTAAAAATTATTTTAATATATTTTTAAATAAAAAATATTTAATCATAATAAGCCACCTTCTTTTGCTTAATTTAATATGTTTGTCGTTTTATATTAAAAAAAAAGAGAAGAAGAAGAAGAAGAAGAAGAAGAAAAGGTACTAATTTAATGCATAGCCTTTTCTTTTCTTTCTCTTTTCTTTCCCTTGATATCAAACGTTCTACAATCATTTTTATTTGTTGATACCTTACCCAAAAATACTGTCAATGAAAGTAGTCGGTAAACAATTTAGAGCATGTTTTGGATTATAATAATAGTTAATTTTTAAAGTATTTTTTATTTAAAAATATATTAAAATAAAAATTTTTATTTTTTAAAATTTATTTTTAACATAGCACAACAAAATAATATAAAAATATTAAAAAATATATTAATTTAAAATAAAAAAAATCTAAAAACACTTTAGGCACTTAGTAATATGATTTTTTTATATAAAAATTCATCCAATACTAATACCTAATTAATCAATTAAAAAACTAAAAAAATCCAATACTATTTGGTTTTGGTTTTAAAATTCTAAAACCTAATGAGTCAGACCAAACCGGTTCAACCAGTTCTTTAAAATAATATAAATATCAGATCTTTTTCCAAACCCTGCACCAAACCAAAAGGGTAGCGGCCCAGCCAACCGGCTCGTCTCTCATTTCTGATCTGTGTTTTACCTCCTCTATCTAGTGTCTATGCATGCTGGCAAATAATTAATTACTAGCCATTCCCTTCTCTTCTCTTCCACTCTTTTTATTATTATTATTATTATTATTTTATTATTATTATTTTGTTTTTGGCTGGTGAGTATCCCACTCCTTCCCTGGCACTAAAGAAAGCAGTTTAAAAGGATGAAGAAACTTTAAATTAATTGCTTTCTTTTCTTCATAAACAGAGTTCGCTTTCTGTTCTAGGGAAGGAACACTGAACATCAGTGCAGTAATGAGTCGTATCTTTTTACTTCATTTCTAGGAATATGATATTCCTATTTCCTTAAGAATTAATCACAATATTTCTTTTTCTTTATATATATATAGAAAACAGTAAATTTTACTTTTCGAATTTATTACAAATTTGCAGATGATCTTCACATTAAAGCAAAACGCATAAATTCAACCAATTCTTTGTTTCATTTTAAATCAGCGAGGACAAGTTTGTGTCAACATTGTATTTAATTGAGATTACAACTTAAGCTAATAGAGACTATTTTTTTACATGATTATCACTAAAGAAAATTCTGCATTAAAAAAATCTCAAGAGCTTCGTATCTATCGTACCATCAATGCAAGGACAATGGTACCGAATCAACAATTTAAATGACAGTGATGGTCATTGTATCACTTAATTACCCAAGATTTGATAAGAGATATCAACTTTTATATTATTTAGAAACACTTTATTTAACTTAAAAGTAATAGCTAGTTATATTCTAGATTTACTTTGTAAGTTTTATTTATTTAAATTTTATAAATTTTAGAGTTATTAGAAGCTTATATGGTCATTAACTTTAAAGCTCGTGAGATTAGTCGATACGTGCAAGCTGACCCGGACACCAACGCTAATCAAAAAAGAAAAGAGCACTTTATTAACTCCGAAGGGTATAGCTTAATTGGTCAGATCCTAAGTTTGTTCTATAGAGATCACTAGTTCGAGTTTTATAAATTTCAAGGCCGCTGAAGGTTTACATGATCGTTAACTTCAGAGCCTATGAGATTAGTCGATGTAAGCACAAGCTGGCTCGGATATCTATATTAATAAAAAAAACTTTATTTGAAAATATTATGAAACATACATAAACTTCAATTTCTCAGTAGTTAGGCCTGTAGATAATAATTTATTTTAAAGAGATAGAACTAATAAAGTGTTGGATAATAAAAAAACAAGGTGAGAGTGTCACTCTTCTACCCCTATACTTAGATGTCACTGCATCAATTTTATCAAGAGGATTATCTAGTCCATCTAAAAACGTGTAAACCCTATACTATTATAAAATAGAATTATATCTTTGTAAATCAACCTCACATTTCATTGGATTTCAGCGGCAAAAATCAATTTCTCTCCATAGACATTGAAAATTGTTGTAGCATATCTATCCTCCAAACTTGTTTAAGTCTCATTATGTTCTTTTTGAGATCATAAGCTTGTGAGGTGTCAACGCCATCAAAATATATTGCAGCGATGGCATCCCATTCAGCTTTCGTCGTTGTAAATATGATGCAGTTATTGTGGATCCATTGAATTAATAACCATCCCTTCACAATCACATTTTCTATTCTTCAAAAAAATCCCTATAATCTCTCAAAGAAATCATTTGTCGATGACTCATTCCAACAACCAACATTTAAATTTATATATTAAATATCATAATTTTGTGAACTCATAGAAACTTTGTAAGTTTTAAATAGATACCTAAACTAGTCTAAGAAGCTGAATGGCTCATCATAAGCACCTGATGATGTTATGGTTCTTCCATTAAAAATAACAAGACAAGAGTTGACTATGTAAGAAGATGGCCATCAATGCAATTTTTTCAATACATACATGCAAAATGAAGCCCAACAACACTATTGCCGACACAAACTTATTTTAGTTAATTCACTTAAATAATTAAACTAAACTCATCATCAGATTATGCTGGCAAACTTCTTGGAAGCGAATCAATTCCTTGCTGTGAAGCTGATGCTGTGGAATAAGATCTCAATTGCACAACCACTTGCTTTTCAAGCTCAAGCACTCGCTCTTCGCGCTCAAGCACCTGAAACACTTGCTCTTCGCGCTCATGCTCTCGCTCTGTATCTAGAAATAATATTATTTTTAAAATGATATTGTTTTGTTTAAATTTTTTTTGACATTAACATTTTAAAAAAGGTGGCAAAGTGCAAAGCATGGAAAATTAACAGGTCATTAATGTCTTTTCCTTTGAAAAGAGAGAGAGAGAGAAAACCTCGTTGGATAATATTAAAAAAATATACTAAAAAGACACAAGTGATTTATTGTGCAAATGAAATATTATTTTTAATTACTCTTTTATCTTTATTAAAAGAATATTATGTTTGCAATTAGAGGTCCGTACAATTATCTTTACCGAAAGATGAATTAGTCATTATAAAATTTATCAAGGATAGAATGGTCCCGACATGTATCTTTTGCTATAGTGTCATGACTTATTTGCACTTGAAAACAAGAAAAATAAGGCTTTGGGGCAATGGGCTCTTTTATCTTTTGCAAAAACAAGAACAAAAACAAGGTTTCAAAGTATTGAGATGGAAGTGGAACATACCTCATGGAAGTCTTCAATACCTTCCATATATTTGTCTCTAGCCTTGTCATATTCTTCTAGCTCCTCCTTGTGATATTAATTGAATTTATTATCAGATATTCAAGTAGTCATCCGTTAATAAAAGCAAATATCTAATATTAATTATTTATTTAAAATTTTTTTAGACGCAAAGGCATCAATATTACAATATATATATATTAAAAAGACACTAGTGATTTATTGTGCTTCTAGACATAATTTCTTTACTATTTTACCTTTATTAAAAAAAAAATGGTTATGCTTGCAATTAGAGGTACAATTACCTTCACCAAAGAATGCATTAGTCATTATAAAATTTATGAGAACAAAATGGTCCAGATATATTTATTTTGCTACACTGTAAAAATTAGGCTTCGGCAAAAAGGCTCTTTGATATTTTGCAAAAACAAAAACGGTGTGTTCATATTCATACCCTTTGACCCTAAAAAAATTAAGACTGTTAGCGAGCGTGTTTTTGTCCTTTTGATATGGATTTGCTGTAATTCTCAAGTGGTGTCAAGGGCATTCAGGTATTTTAATATGCATAAATTATTATTTAAATTTGAAGATGGCTAGCACCTATTTCGAACAAGCCAATAAGTTGGCACCTCTTTTTTTTTTTTTGGATGGTGCATGCGACGCTCAAATTACACCGAATGTTGTGGTGTTTGTTGCACCTCACCACCCATATCACAGTGGTGAGGTGCGTGTTCACGGTCGTGATACAGAAGAGCATTTCACGCGAGTTTTTCCCTCCCTCCCTCTCTCCTCTTAGAATACCGTGTTGGCCATTGAAAAAAAAACATGAAAGCATGATTATTTTGTTTGTTAAGTTAAATTAGGTCCTTTTTTTTATTGCAATGTATTTGGTCTTGAATTATTTATTGAGTTAATTTATTTTTTTAATTTTATCTTTTAACATTTGATTATATATGATTTCGTTTTCATTCTTTTAATTGAAATATATTTGGTCTTGAATCATTTACTAAGTTATTTTTTTATTTCATACCTTTACACTTGATTTTTTGAATTAGATTTTATTTTCATTCTTTTAATTATGGTGTGTTTGGTCTTGAGTCCTTGATTAAATTAATTTGTTTTTGAATTTCATCCCTTGATATTTTTTTTGGTATCAAATATGATCCTCACTCTTTTTATTGTTAATTTAAGTTGTTCTTATCTTTTTATTTATTGAAATTGTTTCTCAATTTCATTCCTTATAATTTTCTTTTATTTTGTGTCAAATTTGGTTATTTTTCTTTTCAAGTCTATATTTTTGAAACCACTTCTTTTTTTAATTTGTTTTTTCAAGTTTATCTCTAATTATTTTGGTTTGTTGGGGATTTTGGATTGTTATTTTTTTGGATTTGCTTTTTATGTTATAATCTGGCCTCATATTCCATGTCACCAATTCTTATAGTTGAATCGAGTTGGCTTCAGTCATTTAAAAAAGAATAAAAATTGCATCCATCATCATTAAGTTCGTTGGAAATTGTTTTTTTTATTCTTTTGTGAATTTAATTTTTTTTATTTTAATTTTAATTTTCAATTCAATATTTGATGATATTTGAGATTTTACCATCAATATTTTGATTTCTAATTTTTTATCCTTCACTTTGTTTAACAAGTTTTAATTTTTATTCAATTTCATCCTTATATCCATAATCTTAATTTTTTTATTTTTTTAAGATTTGGTCCTTATTCTCTTGGTTTTTATTTTTTATTTTGGATTCATTTGTTAATTTTTTTTTTCAATTTTTAATTTTGCCATTCAATTCAGAATTTTTGTTTATCCTTTTAGTTTTTTTTTTCTTTTCAAATGAGGTCCGTACTCTCTCAAATGCCTTTTCTAACCCTTTAAATTTTTTATTTTATCATTTGATATTTTATTTATATGGATTTGGTATCCTTGGTTTTTTCTTTTTTTTCTATGCCCTACCCAGGAGTAAATTTGAGACAATTATGGGGTCACATGTTGAGTGGGTTGACTTGAGTGAACCCAAGTCAACCAAATCTTTTTTGTAGTATAAAAAATTTAAAATGATATCATTTTAAATAAAATAAAAAAGGAAAATAGTCAATAGATTTTGACCCTATTTTGATTGGATTTTCCACGGGTTAACCAAAAGATGGTTCAACCCAGGTTTTTGATTGTCTTACAGTTGATTAATGTTCCATAGGTTTATTTGATGATTGTTGTTATTTTTTTATTTTTCTTTTCAATAAGGTTTTTTCTATTTGATGATCCATGTAGAAGGTTTATTCGGGTGACCCAGGTTTTTTCTAATGTCTCTTTTTCATCTTTTTTTATTTCATCTTTTAATATTCAATTATTTTTACAACTAAACTTTTTATTTTATTTTTTTATATTGAGTTATCATATCAATTTGATTATACTCCTGGGTTTCGACAATCACACTTGTTTTTGCTCATGTCTGGTTTGTTACTGAAAAAAATTCATTTTACCAAGGATAAAAAATCAACAAGGCTGGACACAATAATTGTACTGACTTGGAAAAGCTCTACCTTCCATTATTTGAAAGGAGATATGTATGGGTGTACTTTTGTTTTCATGGTAGGTAATACAATCCAACAATTTGAATATAAAGATAGGTAGAGTATTATATATCTGACCTATATATATATATTGGACCTCCATTTTTGAATTTACATGTATATTTAATTATTATTTATATTATTTAAGAATAATTTTGTGAGATAATTAGTGTAAAGTATTTTGATTTTTTTATGGACAATACACTTTTTTTTAATGAAAATGTACCGTGCAAAGAATTGTATCCAATAAAGATAAGTATGGAAAACTAAAAATTAGCTTCCATTGATGATTGATGGTAATGCTATTTAAAAAAACATACTTGTAAGATTGATGGAATATTATCCTTTTTCAATTTGTAACACTCATAGAGCTTAAACTTTTTCAATATTATCCATCTAGTTTTTAAGATTGCCAATGTTACCCTAATCATTAAAAAGCTTACTGTTTAAAATTGGTTTTTGAATATATTTTTTTTTTGTGGAAATGTTTTTAAGCAAATAATAACATCTATGGGTGTACGAGAGTGGGTATATGAGAGGAAGTAAAAGAGAGATGTAAGGAAAATTGAAAGTTTTGATAGTTCTTTAAAAAAAGAAAAAAAATGAAAACTATTTAAGAAAACTATAGGGTAACTTGGAAGGTTTTAAAGTATTGATATGGAAGTGGAACATACCTCATCGAGGCTCGACCCTGACGTGGCTGCAATGCCTTCCAAATATTTGCGTCTAGCCTTGCGATATTCTTCATACTCCTTTTTGTTTTCGTTGAAGATTGCGGTGAAACATCAATCAATTTATTATCAGAAATTGAAGTAGTTATCAGTTAATAGAAGCAAATATCTAATATTAACCATTTATTTCAAATTTTTCTTAGGCACGAAGGCATCAATGTTGACTAGACTCATGATCCACGTGGATTAATAAAATCACTTTATTAATGAAATGAAGAAAACGAAATGAGAACATTGAAATGGAAATAATCTGATTTGTTATTTATTCTGACGCCTAAACAAATGTTGCCGGAAACATATAATTACTATTACTTATGAATTTCCAAAATAATGAAAATTAAACAAACATATATAAATTGAAATAATCTAATTTGTTATTTTATTCTGACGCCTAAAAAAATGCATTATCTATCTATCGAGGTACTTGAGAAGGATTTTTGGTATTCTTACCATTTCATTAAATTCAGAAAATAACAAGAAGTCGTTTGATCCATTATATTCGTACTGTTCGCTCAAGCCAAGATGTAGCCCGAGAAGGGAGACATGAGTGAGTAACTCTCCACCTCTTCTCAGTTGTTGAGTATGTTCTTTCCATGGACAGTGAGCTGCTGCATATGCTACCATTTCTACCCAAACTTCCTTTATCATCCTCCATCGCTTCTCAGGTCCCAATAAAAGCAATTGCCTGGCGAGCCTTTCCACACCACGTAACACTGACTTTGATGTTTTCCAGCGCCTTTGAAACCCTATATCATCACAACCACGTGATTCACTGTTGCGCAGTTCTAGCAAGGTACGTTTATATTCCTTATCATCAGGACCCCGATCTTTTAGACGCCACAATACTCGCAAGGTACGTTGATATTCCTTAGCATCAGGACCCCGATCTTTTAGACGCCACAATACTCGCAAGTCTCGCAAGGTTTCTTGATATACCTCGTCACAGAATCCTTTAGAGAGCATATTTGGTCTTATCACCAAAAGATACATCATGTATTCAGATAGGCATCTGCTTGCTTCATATTCTTTGGAGACATTGCTTCCATCTTTATTATCATCAAGATAACAAATATCTGTTGCGAGATGCCAGACAAGAATGCTCCGACTGAATTCTACTTCAGTCGTGCACCACTTGTAGTCCCGTAACAGTTCCTCTCTTTCTAGCACACCATCTCCCCTCTGACGAATGACTTTACTTCTGTCATTCTTATCAAAGAAATTCAAATCTTCCTTCATCTTCTCAGCTTTCTTTAGAAGATGTCCGAAAATAAAACCCTGTAGATCAACATTCAAATCTTTCCGATTCACATGCATCTGCCTCATCATTTCATCGATTCCCAGAAATTCCAAGAATTTAGGTGGCTCTCTTTCAATGGAAGAGCTTTTCAGGTTATACTGTGATATGGATCTCGACCACCTCTCGCCTCTCGTTATCTTCCTTATCAGAGAATAAGTTGCTTTAGTCAGGCCGTTCCCTCCTTTATCAATCAACCAAATCATTGTCCAGTCAGACAAAACAAGGCATAAAAAAGCATAAAACTCGAGAAAAACAGCGGCCGCAAACAATAAATACGTGATTGCAATGTCGGTCTTTGAGTAGTCATGCTTGTCAATCTTGACCTGGAAGGTAATAAACGCAGTAACAGAGAGCAGAGAGCTGATACAGCGAAGAATGATTCCGGCACGGGAGTAAATCAGAGGCGCTTTAGTATAAAGCATATCATATATCAATCCAAGCTCAGCCTCTACCACCTTGAAGGCACCGTATGCATTATTCTTGGAAATCAGCTCCCGGCTTCTTATTAGTGAAGAAATGCCAGGGACAAGATCCTGCATCACAAACTTGGATATATATGAAAAAACATAAGCTTGAAGAAGATAATTTTCCTGGAGATCTTGTGGAGGAGTTTTTGATTTTCTCGAACGATTATAAGAACGCCAAAAACCTCTGAGAGAGGAGTTTTTCAAACTCTTGGAGCATGAAGACCAGAGCACCCAAGTCCTCTCTGCATACTTTACAACGCCAACAACGAACACTGGGATCGCTATGAATGTGAGGATACCGCTACCCCAGGACCTTGAGAAGACATAAAAAGCCACTCCGACTTGGACTACAAGACCAAGTAAATGCCGTTTCCACAACTCGTTATCTTCAATCGAGTATGCAGTGATTGTGTCTGGGCCACCAAGGTGCAGGAGTAGAAAAGGTGCCCAAAATGCCTGGATGGAATTGTTCGCATTCTCTGAACTGTCACCTGATGAATCTCCTTGGCTCTTGGCTAGATTACCCAGGGCAACAGTTGCCACCACGTCTGCTGATAGGTATGCAGACCAAACGAGCATCCTGATCCAGCTTCTGGCATTGGTCTTTCGCCAAGACCCAAATATGATGAGGATGGTTTGTAGTAAGAGACTAAGCAAAACCATTCCTCGAATCTCCCAATTGTTCCATAAATTTAAGACATCTTCAGGCAAATTTTTAAGCATTGTCATCTTTTCCCCAACTGTGGAAACTAGTTCTCTCGCTGAACCCTTGAAAAAACAGTTTTGTAAGATGAAAAGGTAAATGTGGATATCTTTGAAAAAATCTCTTAAAATGAACAGCGAAAATTAAAGGCTCTTATGAGAAAAGAAGAGGTGCAGATGGAGGAAGACAATGAACAATTCTGAAGCCTTCGGCATTTCTGAAAAAAGCACAGCCACCACAATGCTGAAGCTTCGATACTACGACTAGCGTTAAAACCCACCAAAAATAGTAGCAATAAGAGGTGCAGATAGAGGAAGACAGAGAACAACCACTGCCGTTACCCACATCAAATTATCGTCATGAAGTCTTCCTCCCTCAGTAATCGATTAAATGCAATATGATTTCATTAAATTTGGGTTTTTTTTTTTTTTTTTTTTTATGAGAGGTTCTTGAGATGGTTTATGTTGGATAAGTGGATTTGAAGGAATCTGGAGAGGGAGAGAGTACTTTACTAAAATTTTCTTTTAACTATGAATTATTTTTCAAAGGAACTTTTCTAACAATAAACATAAAAAAGTTTGGATTCTATAGCCGTAGAGTCCAAACGGTAAGAAGACATTGACCATATAAATAGTTGGCTTTGCACTGTTCCATTCTACACTTTACATGGGAAAAGGATATTTTAATTTATATATAATTGTTTTTATGTTTTAAATAATAAATATTTATTTTTGGATAATATTTCTAATATATATAACCTTGCATAATTTTTTTAATTCAATCAATTTTATGTTTGTCTATTTATATTAATTTTTGAATAAATAAACATTATGGACAATGAAAGGCACTGCCTGCTCGGATTAGCAGATGATCTCCTGCCAATATTGCATAATCGAACTACTTTAGTTCCCAGCTCTCTTAAACTTCTGCTTGGTCCAACATGTCTTAATTTCATCACAAGAAGCCGCTTTGGGAGTCGCTTATTCCAGCATCGACTCCATACTCACCCCCGGCATAAGAACAAGCAAGTCTTGCGATTTGAACGGCATGCAAAATCGCTTTCACAAACCATAGTTACATGTACAAGTAAGAATTTGGTACCCTGTTATGGGTACAAAGCAACGAAGAGATGCTAAATAGTAATAAAGATAATCAAGAGATTTTAAATTTGTTATCTAGGCTTTGATATCAAATATTCTAATACCATATTAAAAAATCATTTTAATTTTATAGTTTAATTTTTAAAATATAATTTATATTATTTTTTAATAAAAAAAATTACTCTGGAGTATCTTTTTTGTTTTTCCTTTTATGAAGGTTAATCTGTACTTGATCATCATTTTGTGCCGAAAAACCTCCTATAAATGCTCTACGCACCTGTTGATGTTGTGTTAAAGCAGGTAAAAGAGATCTCAGTTGCACAATCTCAGCTAAAAGAGATTTATGTTATTCTCTTGCTCTTTTGTTTGTTGTATTAAAAATTATACTTTGCATTCTTAAAATTCATTCTATCAAGAATTTTATCAATTAATTGACATATATGCAAACTATTAATCATTTATTTTGTTTAGTCATTGCAAATCATTTCATTTTCACCACAATATACAGACTAATTTTGTTATATCTGATTAATTTTTGTTGGAAGAAGCACGAAAATTAGAGTGTAACAGTTTTATAAATAAAAAATGCATGCATGGTGTAAAGTTTTAAAAAACACACAATTAAAAATGTATCGAGAAATATAAAAAAATGCGGTGGATTTATAAATTTAATCATCAGATTACAAAATAAATTAGTGAAAATAAAAGGATTAGAAACACTCATTAATAACACTACAATGTTCAATCAATATGACTTTGAGCGTGGTAATTCTTCTACGATGAAAATAAAAGGAACAAGTCTCAAATTAGACTCCTAATTATATGGTGGGTTTCAATTGAACGCTCTAAGAAATTATTTTTCAATTTGATCCCTAGTTTTAAGAAGTTTTAAATTTTATCCTTTCATCTCCAAAATTAGGAAAATATTTTAATGAAAAACATCATGTTTCCTTCACATTAACAATATCGTTTTCATTGCATAGGTGTCCGTTCTTGATGAAATCTATTAGAAAATGTGGATGGAAGAACTCAATCGTGAAGTTTTGAACCTTTAGAGATCCAATTTCTTAAAGATAAATTTAATTAGGATATGGCTCATAATTTTGATATTTTTTTAGCCTTGTCCCTTGATTTGGCTTCCAAAATTCTAAAATAATAATAATAAGAACAACAACAAGAATAATAATAATTAATAATGATGTGGATAATTGTAATAAACAGTGTTTAAAAAAGAGTTTTGCTAGCATTGTTCATGTCTTCGTAACATCCTAATTTTAATTAAGATATGGTAGTTGGCTAGGATACGAAGCAAATAAGAGCAAGTTGTAAGAATAAAGAAACTTTAAATTAGTTGCCTTTTGATTTCCTGAAGGACAGAGATTGCCTTCTTTTTTGGGAAACTTTAGGGTGCACTGGCTTGGGTACCAAGCAAAGAAGAGATACTAAATAGTAAAAAAAATGCAGTTTACAAGATTAAATTGGCTATCCTTTCTCTTGATGGCAGAGTTTTCTTTCTTTTTCTGGACACTTGAAAGAAGGAACACTGAATATCATTGAGGCAAGTAGTATCTTCTAGCTGAATTTCTTAAGATGCTTGAACATTGAACTCCCTTGAAAATCATGTAAAATTATTGTTGATTTAATAACTTAAAATATTTAGTTAAGATGGTTCTTCTATATTCTTAACAATAATATCGAATTTGTTTTTAATAATTCAGTAAGCACACTATCAAAGCTTCTCTTGAAAGACTAAAAGAATTCACATTCAAGCTGTGATCCAATATTACAGTCATTTCCTAACTTCTGATCAATTCTATGATAAATGCATACAACTTTTGGTAAAATTAATTTATTAAACCATAACGTTTCTTTCTCTTTCTCTCTCTATTTTTTTTTGACATGATTTCTTTGGATAATTTAGTTTGATATCTTCAAAGGAATTTTGTGAGGTTTGGATTTCTTTGGAGGATTTTTTAAAAAACAGATATTTCTTGGACATTAAGGGATTTCGGGTATTTTATTAGGAGGTTACTTTCCTTGAGAGGATTTATTGAATATTACACAATTATTATTTTGGGTTAAATGGTATCAAGAATTGGAATCTAGTTTAAAAGAATTCGCCAATCGGTATCAACACACTCATTGGTCTGGTGGCTGACGAGTCCCTTCTTGTTCTATCGATAAAACCAGAAAGGATGTGATCTTTTGTTTCAATTGCTGAACATGACAGTTCAAAAGACTAATGATGCTCATAAGAACTGTTGCGGGGGGCACGATGTCATCTGGCGATGGCGGAGGCTCTTGTCGTGCCTCCTGATGAGGGGTGTTGTGTGTTGAAAAATTATGATTAGTTTTTGGGAGTCGCCACCTAGTATTATGGTTACTAGGAACCTATGGTCTGTGAAAGTCTGAGTAAGGGACTGGTTGTGCAAGGAGAAGATGCATCACCCCCAGTGCACCCTACCTAAGGTAAGCTGCATTGTTGTTTGATTGTTTTTATGTTGAATTTCTATTTATTGGTCTTATCTAAGGCTCAATGCAGATCTCTCTTCATGAGAGAGTCTCTACCTTATTGGGTTAAACCCTAACCGTTCTAAAGTCTGAATACTAACATCGTATTTATTTACATATTGTATCTTTAATACCTGAGGGTGTATTTTATCGTATAATTTTACACCCCACAAGTATTAAAGTCTACATCTAGATCCTAAAAAAAGATTGGAAAAAGATTTTTGATATGTTGGCCAAATCGTAATGTTATAATCATAAATTGATTACGATATCTATTTTTTTAACATGAAAAAATGCAATTTTATTCTTATTTTTTAATGAAAAATATGCTTAAAAAAATTTTAGGATTTGGCTGTATGCATGAAAATAATTTTTTTTTTAAAAGTAGAAATTGATTTAAAAGATTTTGATGAATTCAGGAACACGAAACTTTTTTGGGACAACCACATTTGGGACCAGACACATTTCTGATGCTCGTACTGGATCATACAAGTCTACCCTTTCAATAGCTCTAATCCGGGCTTCCAACGCAGCCATCTTATCTTGATCAATGTTATTAGATGACTTAGTCTTATGGGACTCGTTAGGAAATGGATCTATGACTGCAGGGGCTAGTGCTGATGACATTGAGTGCACAAATGCTGGATCGTGTGGAGGTTCTTGACCATGTTCACTCATTGTTTCTTCGGGTTGAGCTGTTGTTGAAGGCTGAGCAAAAATAGTTTGTTGATTGGAAAGACCTTCACTAGAGGCGTTTCTAAGTGTTTGCTCGAGTAAGCTAGTGAGGCGAGCCACGATTGCTTTCAGAGACTCTAACTCTTCTTGAAAATGGGCGTCATGGTGAGCACGCTTTTCATCTTCCATGTTTCTTGCTCAGAGTCGGGTGTTATAGGCTTTTTGGGGACCTATATTTGAACCTGATGCAAGTATGTATGTTATTTACAATGGATGGATGTAGGCGTGTGGATGCAAATGCATATATATTGGATATGAATGGCAAAAACTCATGCAAAATGAATATGTAGGGAGATCATGCTCTAAAGGAAGGTTCTAGGTCATTACATGATAGGTAGGCCTTCTACCTAGTCTTAAAAGGGTCTATGAACTACCTAGTGACCACCTCACATGAAGGCAGTATAGGGGTTTACAAGGAATGGTTGGGGCACACTGTGACCACCATTATCGAGTAAACACTCAACTCATAGTTGGATGTTTCACGAATCTGAACCCCGACTGAAAGTCATGAGGCAGACCGCTACTCCCCACCTAACCTAGAATTGGGTTTATTTGTGTTGTAACCCATTTTTGGGTCCCCCACAAAATATATATATAAAATATATATATATATATAGCCAAAGGAGGGTAAGAAAAAATAACATAAGGCAAAAGCGCTCAGAAAATGGTCGGAAAATACAAAGATTGGATTTTTGACAGTATATTATTGAAGGAGGAGAGCCCTGTTAAGAAGGAAAATTTGAAATTAGAGGAGAAAAGCCCAAATTTGGATGTTTTTGGATTTAATTGGATTTTTAAATGGTTTTATAGGGGATTTGATTGCAAGAAAAATTGATTTTTAAGTCAATTTGGGCTTTAATTAGAAGAAATTTAAGTTCTGGGGCCAAAATATATTTTTTAGGAATTTATTAAGTCAAATCAGGGGCTTAATTGCATAAATATTGAAGTTTAAGGGCCAATTAGGGACTTAATTGAAGAAATCCGAAACCAGGGACCAAATTGAAGAAGGCGCGTAAGTATAGGGGCTGGAATTAATTGATTCAGGGGTCTAATTGAAGAAATTGGAAGTTTATTGATCAATTAAGGGCTCAATTGCATAAATCAGAGGCCAAGGACTAAAGTGAAAAACGCGGCCAAATATAAGGACGGGGTTCGAAATTCGGCAGGGATGCAATTGAAGGGACAAAAGATGATTGAGGGCTGATTTGAACATTGGCGCGTTTTGGCGCCACAGTTAAATGAAACGGCGCGTTTTCTCTAAAACGACGCCGTTTCATATATTTGAAAAAAAAAAAAGAGAAAGACCGAACGGTGCCGTTTTGAACGGCACTGTTCCCCTTTCTTCTTCCCCCCCGAACATGCAGCGGGGAAGAAGGAAAGTAAGCTTTTTGTTTTTTTTGAATTTTGCAGGGCCCTCTCTCTCGCCTGGAGCCCATCGACCGAACACAATGGCCGACCACCCGCCGCGCACTCACCAGAAAACCGGAGGGAGGGGCCGAACCTGGGCAGTCGCGCCCATGGCCGACCAGCCGGCTGCTCCCCATGCTCCACAACGAAAAGCCACTCATTTGGCTCTATAAATAACACCAACACAGCAGCAACAAGAAAAAAAGAAAGGAGGAGGAAAAACGGGTGGAAGAAAAAAAACACCAAAAACCGAAAGAAGGGAGAGACCGAGAGGAGAGAAAACAAAAAAAAAATAGACCGAGAGAAGGGAGGGAAGGGAAGAAAAAAAAGGAAGACAGAAACATAGGAAAAGGGAGGAACAGTTGAAAATTTGAGGAGAATAAGTCGGGAGGGCTGTCACGGGAAAACGCTAAAAACAGAGCACCGCCGCCGCTGCTTGGAGCCGCCGCCTGGGGCCGCCGTCCGTGAGCCACCAGCCTCCGCCTAACAGCAAGCCACCACCGCCTACACGCCAGGTACAGTCTTCTTCACCTTTGTGTTTTAACTGCAGGTGTTTGGCTCCTGCATGCAGAATCGTTCTGCATGCAGGAGGCGAGGGGGAGAAAAATAATTCTCCCCCCTGCTGGGCCTTCGTTTTTGGACTGGGCCAGCCCGATGCTGGCCCAGCTTGGTGTGTCTGGGCCGATCCTAGCCCAGACTGAAGAAGAATTTTAGGTTGGGCCGAGATCGGCCCAACCTCCCTTTTTAGTGCTGAGTCCGACCCATTTATTTGGGCCGGCCCAGCCCATTTATACATGATATATTAGGCATATAGTACTGTTTTTTTATTATTATTTATATATATATATATATATATATAAATGGAAATTCTGCAAAAATTTATTTCAAAAAAAATATGTGATTTTCTTTGTAATTTTATTATTGTATTTTGATTAATATCGGTTTGTGTTTTTATACTGTAAAGATATAAATCCGGTATTAAAATACCCGGTTTTCATCAAAACATCAAAGATTTTCAAAATAAAAAATGGCTTTTGCTTTCAAAAATTTTCTAAACATCTTTAAAATATTGTTGAGTTTTCTGCATATTTTTATCAAAGTGGATTAATATTTGGTTGTATGTTTATACCGTAAGGATACCAACCCAGTATTAAAATACTCGTTTTTGCGTCAAAACATATAAAAAAAATACATAATTTAAAAAATGTTTTTGTTTTAAAATACGGCCTAGTCTCTCCAATATATATATATAAATATTACAACATCATATTTTTCATACGACAAAGAAAATTTCAAAACGATATATGTATTAGCATGCATTTTGGCTTTAATAACCAGTTTATTCAAGCCATGAGAACTAGGCCAATATTTCAAAAATTCTAAAAAAATCTTTTTGTTTTATTTTCAGATTTGGGATTATGAATTTATATATAAAAATGTTTTTTTCCTGATATTAAAATATGGTTTTTTGTCATAGACATTAGAACGGTTAAGTTTTACCCGATAAGATAAGGACTTCCTTATTGAGGAGGACTTTTCTTGAACCATAGAAGGGCCAATAACTAGAAAACACAACGAGACCTTGAATTTTATCAGACAAAATAAACAATGCAGCTTACCTTAGGTAGGGCGTATTTGGGGTGCTAATACCTTCCCTTTACGCAACCAGTCCCCGTGCCCGATCTCTGCGACCAGTTAGGGTTTCTAGTGACCAAAATACTAGGTGGCGACTCCCACACCATTTTTTCATTGCTAAGAGACAAAGAACTCCTTGTCTCCCCATATTTACCTGATATATATATACCCCCCACTACACACCCTGAGGGTGGACGATCGCAGCGACGTCGCGCACCCCGCGAAAGAATGGCGACTCCGCTGGGGACCTTGTGGACTAAACTTTGTTTTTGTCTGATTTATTTGTGTTTTCATGCGTTATTGTTAATTTACCTTTCCTTTGGTTATTTGCTTATATGCTTTAAATTTTTTTACGCAATATTGTTCATGCATTTGTATAGAACTGTTTCATGCATTCGTATAGAACTGTTACATGCATCACATATTTTGTTTTTGAGAGCACAAACTTTAAGTTAAGTGGGGGACTAGCAGCTTACCTTACGACTTTTAGTCAAGGTTTAAGTTTGTGTAAACCCCAACTCTTCGCTGAGTGCTTAGACTGGCAATAGTTGGTACATGTGCCATCTCATTGCCTACAAGCCCCCATATTGCCTCCACGAGGGCAATCACTGGGACAGCAAGAGACCCTTTTTAGAGACTGAATAGCCAACCTACCCTCGTCAAGCACAAAAGATTTAGAACCGGCTATAGGGTGTATGCTCCACAAAATACATTTTGTATAAAACAATCTAAACCATAAAGCATTTGGTTTTCAGGACTTTTGAAACGATAAGATGGCCATCATTACCAAATTTTCTACTGTGGAATATGGGCAGAATTCTGAATTGTCACAACTATCAGAGGGAGACTGCTCTAGATATGATGCAAGGAAGCTTCCAGTAGTCAAAGACCTTAATTGCGTAGCATATGAGATGAAGAAAATATTGGGCCATAGTCAGAACATTGATGAGGCAGCATTTTTTGGGAAGTATAGGCGATTGTTAGAAATTGCAAGGATAGAAGTATTGAACCCAGCAATCAAAGCCTTGATTAATTTTTGGGATCCCGATTACAGATGCTTTTCCTTTGGAAATGTGGATTTGTGTCCCACTATAGAGGAGTATGGAATGTTGATGGAGTTTCCCAAACACCTACACCGGGTTTACTTTCCTTTGAGAAATGACAAGGTGATTCCTGAGTTGTCAAAATTATTGAAGATTCCACATCTGAGCAGATTTTTAGAGAAGAATGGCAGCGGTTTAAAGTGGAAATTTTTGGAAGTTGAATTAGAAAGGAAAAAAAAACAATACGACTCAGTGCTGGAAAGAGACAGGTTAATCGCTCTGGGGATCTATGGTCTTGTGTTGTTTCCAAGCTTAAAAGGGGTTATAAGTCTAGAAGCTGCTGCTGCATTCGTGGAATATGAAAATACTCATGTCAACCCTACAACTGCCATATTAGCTGAGACTTTGCTGACCCTCAACCATTTTAGAAAGACGGGGAAAGGCGCAGTAAGATGTTGTACTCAGTTGTTATACATCTGGATGGTGAGCCATGTTGAAACCAAGAAGCCGATCTTTAATAATTTTTGGTGGTTTAACCAAAAACCCTTGAAGATAGTGGAGAAAGAAGAATGGGGAATCCTGGGTGATCAAGGTTGGATGGAAAAACTGCAAAAGTTACCTAGTAGCAGCTTTAGTTGGAAGGCCCCCTGGGTTAAATCAGTTGATGTCATAGTAAGTTGTGGACAAAAATGTTGGGTACCCTTAATTGGGATCACAGGTTATGTCAGCTATGCTCCGGCTCTGGTGATAAGACAGTTAGGTGGCATACAACACATCCCAAGAACTGTGGGACTTGCTGAATTTTTTGGGTTTTTCAAGGATCAATCCTCGAGAGAAGTTCTTGAAACCATCAAACAAGATTGGTGCCATTTGACTATGATTCAAAAGGAGTCAGAAAGCTTGAGAAACCCGAGCTCAAGTGAAGGATATGAAAGGTGGAGGAATTTGACCCTGATTGCCGCTCCGAAAAAGCCATGTCCAGAAGATGGGCCTTCACGAATTGAAGAAGGGTCATTGAAAAGAAAAAAGGTCAGTAATGAGGAAGACCTTATGGAGCAATTAGAAAGGCTCCAAATAGAATTGGGAAAGAGCAAGGGAGATAAAGCAGCATTAGAAAGGATGATGATGGAAGGAGATAAAAGCAGAGTGTTTCTAAACGAACAGCTCGAATCCAGAGATGCGAAAATAGGGGTGTTAGAGTTGCAATTGAGCAAAAGAAAGGCTGTAATAGAAGAATCTGAGAAAGAAAAAGGAAAACTGATTTTAGATTGGATGCAAAGCAGCTCTGAATTGGAAGCATTGAAAGCCGACTTCAACGGATATCAAGAGAATGTCGAGGAAAAATTCTTGCATGTTCAAGCGGAGTTGTTGGACCGAATTGAGAAGTATGATGAGTTAAACAAGATATACGTGATGAGACAGAGTCACCTAGCTGAATTACAAGAGTTCGGAAGAAAGGGGAATGAAGAGGAGGTTTTGAAGGCAGATTTGGCAGCTAAGAAAATTGAAATTAGAACGCTGAAGGTGAAGTTTGACAAAGAACGAGAAAAGGTGAAACAGTTGACCAAAAAGTTGGAAGTTTCAGAAAAACATAAAGAACAGATCGACACCAACAACCATACCTTGAATCGTAACAACATGTTGCTTATAGAGAAGATGGCCAAAGTAGATGAGCAAATGGATGAAGCTGCCATTCACGCACGGATTATTAGAGCCAATGCTCGAAGGGTGGGACGAATGCCTTCTTAGAGAAAATTGAGAATCGAGGCCTCGCTTTCCTACCAGTGGCTAGAGACATGAATGAAGAGGAAGATTGATGTATTTTCTTTTTATTATTTTGTACTCTCTTTTCAAGAGATGTATTAGCCAATATTAATGAAAAGGGGCTTCGACCCATCTTTTGTAAAACATATATAAGCCTACCAAAGCAGCAGCTTGAGCAGAAACTACTCCTGATAAGGAACGCGACAAAAAGAGTCCATGCCCATTACACAAGAGGAATGTTGGCCATCGATCGTTTTTTTTTTAAAAAAAAACTCATATTTACATATGCATATTTACACATGCATTCATACATTGTTTCTTTATCATACATTCATGCATCCCAGACCGTGAAACATAGGTCCCACATCCAAAATCCACAACACCCGGTCTCGAGCAAGAATGGAGAACGAAGAGAGAGCTCACTTAGAGTCACATTATCAGACCGAGTTGGAGTCCGTAAAGAATGAAGTTTCTCGGCTAACCGACTTACTGGAGCAGCTTCTAAGAGCTAAGAATGGGGAGGGAACATCAGCACAACAGCTTGAAGGAGCACCAGCAGTTCACATTCCTCAAACATCTCAAAACCAGGGGGCAAACTCGGCCAATGGGCAGCAGTTTGTGCCTATTACTCCTATTCTACCAACTCATGCTCCAGTCACTGTTGACTTAACAGCAGAAGGAACCCCGGATAATAGGTCTCCCAGTCTGATGGACCAGAACAAGTTGTTTGCTTTGGAAGAAAGATTAAGGGCAGTTGAGGGTAATGATTGGTTTGACCCTATGCGAGCAGCTGAAGTGTGTCTGGTACCAAACATCGTGGTACCAAAATATTTCAGGATACCAGAGTTCATTAAGTACACTGGTTTGGAATGTCCAAACACTCACCTTCGTTCCTACTGCAATAAAATGGCAGAAGTGATCCGCGATGATAAGCTGCTAATCTATTTCTTTCAGGATAGCCTCTCAGGGTCCGCATTGAGTTGGTACATGAGGTTAGATAGTGTCAAGATCAGAAGCTGGAGAGACTTGGTGGAGGCTTTCCTCAAACAGTACAAGTTTAACATGGAAATCGCTCCTGATCGAACAAGTCTAATGGCAATGGAGAAAAGGAGCCAGGAGTCGGTAAGGGCTTATGCGCAAAGATGGAGGGATGAGGCCATGCATGTCCAACCCCCTTTGATAGAAACAGAAATGGTGAGCTTGTTTGCCAATACCTTCAAGGAACCTTATTATGAGCACCTAATGGGTAGCTCCTCTCAACATTTCTATGATGCGGTACGCATAGCTGAGAGGATAGAACAAGGGATTAAAGCTGGGCGAATAGCAATGCCAGTAGAAAAGAAGGGTTTTATTGGAAGAAAGAGGGAAGGTGATATTAACCACTTGGAAGGCGGGTATATGGGCAAGAAAGTAGATTCCCACAATCCACAAGTACCTACCTCTCAATTCTCACACATGAACTTGAACCAACCTTTTTCCCCTAATCGAACAAATAACCAGTCAAACCACCAAAATCACTACCAAAGACCCTATATGAGATACCCTTCAGAACAACTACCACCACTACCCATGCCTTTGAAGGACATGTATGCCAAACTATTGAGCATTGGGCACATCGCTCCTATCCCTACACTACCATTACAACCACCATTCCCAATTTGGTACAAGCCCGAGTTGACTTGTGAGTATCATGCGGGTAATCCCGGGCATGGGATTGAAACCTGTTACGCTTTCAAGAAAAGATTGTTGGAGCTTATTAAGATAGGATGGGTATCCTTTGAAGACAAGCCCAACATTAATTCAAACCCGTTGCCTAAACATGCCTCAAGAAGTAGTGGAATAGGCATGATAGAGGTGGGAAATCAATGCAAGATGTTGAAGGTGTCTATGGAAAAGATGTACGACATGTTAATACGATCAGGATTTCTAGAGGCGAATGTAGGAAGCCATCTGGCGGGAGGTGATTATTGTGAGTTCCATGGAAGAAATGGACACCATATTGAAGATTGCATCGAGTTTCGTGAAAAGATTGCAAAAATGTTAAAAATAGGGCAATTGAGAATTGAACCCATGGAGAGCAGGGTTGAGGTGAGCATGATGGAAGGACAAGATGAGATGACAGGAGTATGCAGGATCCAACAAACGGCTAATGGGCCCCCAAGGTTAATCTTGGTCAAACCATCCTACACCAAAGGGAATCACAATGCCATGCCTTATAATTGTGGTTATACCTCCAACGTTCGAGCTCCTCTTCCTTTGTTCCAGACTGAGATAAGTGGTTTGACCAGGAGTGGTCGTTGCTTTACGCCCGAGGAGTTGAGGAAGGCAAAGGGCAAAGAAGTGGTAGATCTGGACAAAGCACTAGAAGTTAATAAGCCGGTAACGGAAGAGGAGTCGAATGAATTCCTGAAGTTGATCAAGCACAGCGAATATTGCATAGTAGATCAACTAAAGAAGACTCCAGCTAGGATCTCCCTTATGTCCTTGATACTCAGCTCTGAGCCGCATCGAAACGCCTTGCAGAAGGTACTGAATGAGGCATATGTACCCCAAGATATTGAACATAAAACCATGGAGCATCTAGTGGGAAGGATCCATGCAACTAATTACCTATACTTCACGGCTGATGAACTTGATGCTGAAGGTACCGGACATAACAAGCCCTTATACATTACGGTTAGGTGCAAGGACTGCCTCATAGGAAAAGTACTTATTGATAATGGCTCGGCCCTTAACGTGTTGCCAAAACACATTCTGGAAGAAATGCCGATCGATGAATCCCATATAAAGCCGAGTACTATGATGGCCAGAGCGTATGATGGCTCACCTAGGCCAATAATCGGGACTTTAGAAGTGGAGTTATATGTGGGACCACAATTGTTCCTAGTAACACTTCAGGTTATGGATATCCACCCTTCCTATAGTATGTTGTTAGGAAGACCTTGGATTCATGCAGCGGGGGCAGTAGCTTCGTCATTGCACCAATGCCTGAAGTATATCATGAACGGGATGTTGGTAACTGTCAAGGCCGAGGAGACAGTATCCATGATAAAGAATGTGGCTGTGCCTTTTATCGAAGCAGGTGGTTGCAAGGATAACAATATCCATGCCTTTGAGATTGTGAACACTGACTGGGTGCCGGAGAACACAGTGTTAAGAAGACCAAAGATCTCAGAAGCAGCAAGGATGGCGAGTCTATGCTTCTTGAACCGCGGGATCCCATTTCAGTATAACCTTATTATCGGGATACCAGAAGGGGTTAGTCCGACAATGATGAAAAATGTTGCTCAAAGATTTGGGTTGGGTATCAACCCAACCAGGAGGATTATCGGTGGGCTGCTGGTCGAAGAAGGGCAAGAAGGATGGCTAGAATTAAAGGAAGAGAGCTTGAAGAAGAAAAGCTAGAAATCCCTCCCCTTAGCATGTCATTCCCAAAAGCTGCATACATAACGCAACATGATAAAGAAGCCGAAAGCCTTGATCAAGAGCTATCAAACATGAGCATAAATACCTTGGGAGAAAACAAGGTGGAAGAAGATGACATGAAGACGGTAGCAAGAAAGGGAGATGAAGCACTCCCACAACTGACGGTCTACACCATAGAAGAAGTCTCCGCCAAGACCTTTGTGCGCAAGTTGGCTCCGGACGAGAAGTTTCAGAACTGGGTGATCCAAGAAGCTCCAGTAGTTTTTAAAATGTAAACCCACTTTGGTCGTCTTAACATGCTTTTGTCATTGCTTTGTTTGGTTTTTATTTTCTCTCTAGTCGACAATCAAGGCTCAATTGTCGGCTAGATTTTATGTTTGTCATGGAGCCCACCTTTTCTTCAAATAAATTATGAGATCATGCACTTTTCACAAATTGCCTTCTTTTCTTATGCATTTACACCAAACACTTCCCGCTTTCAGGAATCCTGAAAGCGGATCTCCTACAACATCACATACATTTAGCATCAAGAATAAATGGCCAAACTTGAACGAACATGTGATAGCTATGGAAGAAGAAGAGTTGGATGAAAGCAATATCAGTGAATTCACCAGGCTAGTAGAACAACAGGAACAAACTTGGAAACCTGCTACAGAGGAACTCGAAACCATCAATGTAGGCAGTGATCAGGTCAAGAAGGAGTTGAAAATAGGTACCCTAATTACTTCTGAACAAAGGATAAAAATGATCGCCCTATTACAAGAATATTCGGATGTCTTTGCTTGGTCCTATGAAGATATGCCTGGTTTGGATACAAATATTGTAGTACACAAGATACCGTTGGAGGAAGGTTGTAAGCCAGTCAAACAGAAGCTGAGGAGGGCCCACCCGGATGTTTGGATGAAGGCCAAGACAGAACTCGAGAAGCAATGGGATGCTGGTTTTCTAGAAGTAGTTAGGTATCCACAATGGGTATCTAACATTGTTGTGGTGCCTAAGAAAGAGGGGAAGATTAGAGTGTGCGTGGATTTTCGGAATTTAAATAAAGCTAGTCCCAAGGATGATTTTCCGCTACCACACATAGATGTTTCAGTGGACAACGCTGCCCGGAGTTCCACGTATTCCTTTATGGATGGTTTTTCAGGATACAACCAGATAAAAATGGCTCCAGAGGATAAGGCGAAAACAACTTTTGTCACACCTTGGGGTATCATTCTGCTACAAGGTCATGCCATTTGGATTGAAGAATGCAGGAGCAACCTATCAAAGAGCAATGGTGACTTTGTTCCACGACATGATGCACAAGGAAATTGAGGTGTATGTAGACGACATGATTGCCAATTCTAAAAAAGGAGAGGATCATGTTGAAATTTTGAGGAAGTTGTTTGAGAGGTTGAGGAAATATGAACTAAGGCTTAATCCTGCAAAATGTTCATTCGGAGTCAAATCGGGCAAGCTGTTAGGATTTGTGGTAAGTGATAGAGGTATAGAGGTGGATCCAGATAAAGTAAGGGCCATCCAAGCCATGTCATCCCCCAAGACGGAGAAAGAAGTAAGAGGATTCTTGGGAAGGTTAAACTACATTGCTCGGTTTATAGCTCAGCTAACAACAACGTGTGAACCTATATTCCGACTACTAAGGAAAAAGAATCCCGGAACCTGGAATGAGGAGTGTGAGGAGGCATTCAATAAAATCAAGCATTATTTACAAAACCCACCCTTACTGGTTCCTCCGATATCAGGAAAGCCTTTAGTATTATATCTCACAGTAACTGAAGCAGCCATGGGATGTGTATTAGGACAGCATGATGAAACCGGAAGGAAGGAAAGAGCCACTTATTACTTAAGCAAGAAATTCACTGAATGTGAGTCTAGATACACGGAGATAGAAAGGCTTTGTTGTGCATTGGAGTGGGCGGCAAAGAGGTTGCGACATTATATGTTATACTATACCACTTGGTTAATTTCAAAAGTGGATCCTCTGAGGTATATTTGTAACAAGCCCTTTCTCTCAAGTCGAATTGCAAGGTGGCAAGTTTTATTGGCAGAATATGACATAGTATATATGACCCGGAAAGCCGTGAAAGGAAGTGCAATCGCGGACCATCTGGCCGATAATGCTGTTGAAGACTACGAACCTTTGGATTTTGACTTCCCTGATGAAGATATATTGTCAATAGAGAAAGAAGAAGAGAAGACAGATTGGTGGACGATGTTTTTTGACGGTGCAGTGAATGTATATGGTAATGGGGCCGGTGCGGTAATAATCTCTCCCGATAAGAAACAGTATCCAGTTTCGGTTAAACTGCATTTCGAGTGCACCAACAATACAGCTGAGTATGAAGCTTGTATCCTCGGTTTAGAAGCAGCATTAGAGTTGAAGATAAAGAAGATAGATGTATATGGAGATTCAATGTTGATTATTTGTCAGGTTAAAGGGGAATGGCAAACCAAGGAGGAAAAGTTGAGGCCGTACCAGGAATACCTATCCATGTTAGCAAAGGAATTTGAAGAAATTAGATTCACCCATCTGGGAAGGGAAGGGAACCATTTTACGGATGCTTTGGCCACGTTAGCTGCTATGACTACCATTGATCTCAAGTGCAAGGTACAACCGGTACATATCGACATTAGAAATGACCCAGCTCACTGTTGCTTAGTTGAAGGAGAGATGGACGGACAACCTTGGTATTATGATATCAAGAACCTTGTGCAAAATCATGAATATCCGGTGGGAGCTTCCAAAACGGATAAGAAAACCTTGAGAAGGTTGGCTATAGACTTCTATTTAGATGGAGAGATTTTGTACAAAAGATCATTTGATGGAACCCTGCTAAGGTGTTTAAATGAGGCAGATGCTAGAAAGGCATTACGGGAGGTCCATGAGGGGATTTGCTCAACCCATGCTAGCGGGCATATGATAGCGACGAAAATCCAAAGGGCTGGCTATTTTTGGATGACACTAGAGAAAGACTGTATCGACTATGTCAGGAAATGTCATAAATGTCAAGTTTACAGTGACAGGGTCAATATGCCGCCAGCTCCTCTATTTAATCTGATATCTCCTTGGCCGTTTGCAATGTGGGGAATCGACGTGATCGGTCCTGTTAACCCAAAAGCTAGCAATGGTCATAGATTCATCCTCGTAGCTATTGACTACTTCACAAAGTGGGTGGAAGCCAGTTCATATGCCCACGTAACACAGAACGTAGTGAAGAGGTTTATAGAGAAGGACTTGATTTGTCGATATGGTCCTCCGGAAAAGATAGTGACAGATAACGCACAGAATTTCAATGGCAAAATGATAGCAGAGTTGTGTGCCAAATGGAAAATCAAGCATTCGAATTCTTCACCATACCGACCAAAAATGAATGGAGCAGTAGAAGCCGCCAACAAGAACATCAAGAAGATTATTCAGAAAATGGTAGTCACATATAGAGATTGGCATGAGATGTTGTCATTCGCCCTTCATGCATACCGCACTACAGTCAGGACCTCGACGGGGACTACCCCATATTCTCTGGTGTACGGTATGGAGGCAGTGATGCCTTTGGAAGTGGAGATCCCATCGTTAAGAGTGTTGATAGATTCAGAATTAGAGGAGGCCGAGTGGGCCAAAGTGAGATATGAGCAACTGAACTTGATCAACGAAAAGAGGATAGCTGCAATATGTCATCACCAACTTTACCAGAAACGAATGGCCAAGGCATATGATAAAAAGGTTAGACCGCGATTGTTTCAAGAAGGGGATCTAGTATTGAAGAAAATATTGTCGTTACCTGGAGACGATCAAAGCAAATGGGCACCGAATTACGAGGGTCCTTACGTAGTAAAGAAGGCATTCTCAGGAGGAGCGCTGAAGTTGGCTAGAATGGATGGAGAAGACCTAGCTCGACCTGTGAATTCTGACTCTGTAAAAAGATATTATGCTTGATGTAGGCTCCTAAATCAATAAAGCAAAGTTTGGCCATTGACTTCTTTCTCTTTTGCATTGATCTCACAACAATCATTTTTGCATTAATCCCAACAGTGCATGTCTTGTTGTTATCACACCTAAAAAGTTTAGCATCGGCTGAACGAATTTCTTCTCCATACAAAAGCCTAGGCTAGAATCACACCCCTACACTGGGGGCAATAAGAGATGTTTTCATGAAAATTTTTCCGTGTTTAAAATGTACGGAAGCCTATAGATTTGAAAACCAAGCTAAAGCATTTGACAAAAGCATGACAAAGAGGCAATGACAAGTCATACATTTTAGGAAAAGGACTACTTGAAGAAAGTCAGAGACAACACTAGAGATGAATCCAGCATACGATGTCAAAAGCAAGCGGCCAAGGAGAACAAGAAGAAGAGGATGGGGCCTATGTTTCAAAACCAGGTACGAATGCATGCATGGCATCTAATCATAAATCATTGCATATATGCTTTCTGGATCATTACAGGAGGAGTTCTTAATACATTCCAGCAAGATTGGAGACGAAGAAAGAATCATAGTGGGTGTTAGCAAAGAATCATAGTTTCGAACCGTAGTGGATTCTGGAACAACAAGAAGAACAAGAAAAAGAGAGAAAATGAAGAACGACATCGTATTTCAGCTTTGAATAAAAGGAATCGCCAGATAGGATTCCAAGATTGAAGGAGATCGCCAGAAGGGATCTCGTGTTTTGCTATTTAGAGGTCACCAGATGGGACCTCGTATTTCGTTTAAATAAAAGGAATCGCCAGATGGGATTCCAAGTTAAAGGACATCGCCAGAAGGGATCTCGTGTTTCGCTATTTGGGGTCGCCAGATGGGACCTCGTATTTCATGTTGGTTAATAAAAGGAATCGCCAGATGGGATTCCAAGTTAAAGGAGATCGCCAGAAGGGATCTCGTGTTTCGCTGTTTGGAGGTCGCCAGATGGGACCTCGTACTTCGTTTGAATAAAAGGAATCGCCAGATGGGATTCCAAGTTAAAAGAGATCGCCAGAAGGGATCTCGTGTTTCACTATTTTGAAGGTCGCCAGATGGGACCTCGTTTTTGAATAAAAGGAATCGCCAGATGGGATTCCAAGTTAAAGGAGATCGCCAGAAGGGATCTCGTGTTTCGCTATTTGAGGTCGCCAGATGGGACCTCGTATTACATGTTGGTTAAAAGGAATCGCCAGATGGGATTCCAAGTTGAATAAAGGAGGTCGCCAGAAGGGATCTCGCATTTCACTATTTGGAGGTCACCAGATGGGACCCCATTTTTCGTTTGAATAAAAAGGAATCGCCAGATGGGATTCCAAGTTGAAGGAGATCGCCAGAAGGGATCTCGTGTTTCATTATTTAGAGGTCGCCAGATGGGACCTCATAAAAAGAAAAAAGAAAAAAGAAAAGAAAAAGGGGAATCGCCAGATGGGATTCCAAGTTGATTAAAGGAGATCGCCAGAAGGGATCTCGTATTTCGATTTTCATCCAAGGAGGTCGCCAGAAGGGACCTCATTTTTCAACATTGGTTACAAGGAACAACTAGATGAGATTCTAAGATTTTTTGTTAAAGGAGATCGCCAGAAGGGATCTCGTATTTTTTCGATATTGGTTAAAGGAGGTTGCCAGATGGGACCTTATTTTTTTCATGTTGGTTAAATGGAATCGCCAGAGGGGATTCCAAGTTGAGATTGCTATAAAAGACAAGCATCAGATCAATCAAGCTTCAACCAGATCAGTTCCGGGAGTTCTGTTTTGGGATTTATCTTTATAAAACTTACTGCGCAAAATCTCTGCTCCGTAAGCATTATAAAGAGGGGGCATCTGTTGTAACCCATTTTTGGGTCCCCCACAAAATATATATATATATATAATATATATATATATATATATAGCCAAAGGAGGGTAAGAAAAAATAACATAAGGCAAAAGCGCTCAGAAAATGGTCGGAAAATACAAAGATTGGATTTTTGACAGTATATTCTTGAAGGAGGAGAGCCCTGTTAAGAAGGAAAATTTGAAATTAGAGGAGAAAAGCCCAAATTTGGATGTTTTTGGATTTAATTGGATTTTTAAATGATTTTATAGGGGATTTGATTGCAAGAAAAATTGATTTTTAAGTCAATTTGGGCTTTAATTAGAAGAAATTTAAGTTCTGGGGCCAAAATATATTTTTTAGGAATTTATTAAGTCAAATCAGGGGCTTAATTGCATAAATATTGAAATTTAAGGGCCAATTAGGGACTTAATTGAAGAAATCCGAAACCAGGGACCAAATTGAAGAAGGCGCGTAAGTATAGGGGCTGGGATTAATTGATTCAAGGGTCTAATTGAAGAAATTGGAAGTTTATTGATCAATTAAGGGCTCAATTGCATAAATCAGAGGCCAAGGACTAAAGTGAAAAACGCGGCCAAATATAAGGACGGGGTTCGAAATTCGGCAGGGATGCAATTGAAGGGACAAAAGATGATTGAGGGCTGATTTGAACATTGGCGTGTTTTGGCGCCACAGTTAAATGAAACGGCGCGTTTTCTCTAAAACGACGCCGTTTCATATATTTGAAAAAAAAAAAAAAGAGGAAGACCGAACGGTGCCGTTTTGAACGGCAATGTTCCCCTTTCTTCTTCCCCCCCGAACATGCAGCAGGGAAGAAGGAAAGTAAGCTTTTTGTTTTTTTTTGAATTTTGCAGGGCCCTCTCTCTTGCCTGGAGCCCACCGACCGAACACAATGGCCGACCACCCGCCGCGCACTCACCAGAAAACCGGAGGGAGGGGCCGAACCTGAGCAGTCGCGCCCATGGCCGACCAGCCGGCTGCTCCCCATGCTCCATAACGAAAAGCCACTCATTTGGCTCTATAAATAACACCAACACAGCAGCAACAAGAAAAAAAGAAAGGAGGAGGAAAAACGGGTGGAAGAAAAAAAACACCAAGAACCGAAAGAAGGGAGAGACCGAGAGGAGAGAAAACAAAAAGAAAAATAGACCGAGAGAAGGGAGGGAAGGGAAGAAAAAAAAGGAAGACAGAAACATAGGAAAAGGGAGGAACAGTTGAAAATTTGAGGAGAATAAGTCGGGAGGGCTGTCACGGGAAAACGCTAAAAACAGAGCACCGCCGCCGCTGCTTGGAGCCGCCGCCTGGGGCCGCCGTCCGTGAGCCACCAGCCTCTGCCTAACAGCAAGCCACCGCCGCCTACACGCCAGGTACAGTCTTCTTCACCTTTGTGTTTTAACTGCAGGTGTTTGGCTCCTGCATGCAGAATCGTTCTGCATGCAGGAGGCGAGGGGGAGAAAAATAATTCTCCCCCCTGCTGGGCCTTCGTTTTTGGACTGGGCCAGCCCGATGCTGGCCCAGCTTGGTGCGTCTGGGCCGATCCCGGCCCAGACTGAAGAAGAATTTTAGGTTGGGCCGAGATCGGCCCAAGTTATTGTTGGGCCGAGGTCGGCCCAACCTCCCTTTTTAGGGCTGAGTCCGGCCCATTTATTTGGGCCGGCCCAGCCCATTTATACATGATATATTAGGCATATAGTACTTTTTTTTATTATTATTTATATATATATATATAAATGGAAATTCTGCAAAAATTTATTTCAAAAAAAATATGTGATTTTCTTTGTAATTTTATTATTGTATTTTGATTAATATCGGTTTGTGTTTTTATACTGTAAAGATATAAATCCGGTATTAAAATACCCGGTTTTCATCAAAACATCAAAGATTTTCAAAATAAAAAATGGCTTTTGCTTTCAAAAATTTTCTAAACATCTTTAAAATATTGTTGAGTTTTCTGCATATTTTTATCAAAGTGGATTAATATTTGGTTGTATGTTTATACCGTAAGGATACCAACCCAGTATTAAAATACCCGTTTTTGCGTCAAAACATATAAAAAAAAATACATAATTTAAAAAATGTTTTTGTTTTAAAATACGGCCTAGTCTCTCCAATATATATATATATATATATAAATATTACAACATCATATTTTTCATACGACAAAGAAAATTTCAAAACGATATATGTATTAGCATGCATTTTGGCTTTAATAACCAGTTTATTCAAGCCATGAGAACTAGGCCAATATTTCAAAAATTCTAAAAAAATCTTTTTGTTTTATTTTCAGATTTGGGATTATGAATTTATATATAAAAATGTTTTTTTCCTGATATTAAAATATGATTTTTTGTCATAGACATTAGAACGGTTAAGTTTTACCCGATAAGATAAGGACCTTCTTATTGAGGAGGACTTTTCTTGAACCATAGAAGGGCCAATAACTAGAAAACACAACGAGACCTTGAATTTTATCAGACAAAATAAACAATGCAGCTTACCTTAGGTAGGGCGTATTTGGGGTGCTAATACCTTCCCTTTACGCAACCAGTCCCCGTGCCCGATCTCTGCGACCAGTTAGGGTTCCTAGTGACCAAAATACTAGGTGGCGACTCCCACACCATTTTTTCATTGCTAAGAGACAAAGAACTCCTTGTCTCCCCATATTTACCTGATATATATATATACCCCCCATTACCCACACCTGAGGGTGGACGATCGCCGCGACGTCGCGCACCCCGCGACAATTTGCAAAATTAAAATGCTAAAGCAGTAAAAATGCAAGCTAAAATTAAAGAACAACAAAAAAAAACAAGCAAACAAGCAAAGCTTAGTCCAACCAGACAAGGTGGTCCCCAGTGGAGTCGCCATCTGTCGCGGGGGGCGCAACGACGGAGGCTCTTGTCATGCCTCCTGATAAGGGGTGTTGTGTGTTGGAAAATTATGATTAGTTTTTAGGAGTCGCCACCTAGTATTATGGTTACTAGGAACCTATGGTCTGCGAGAGTCTAAGTAAGGGACTGGTTGTGCAAGGAAAAGACGCATCAACCCCAGTGCACCCTACCTAAGGTAAGCTGCATTGTTATTTGATTGTTTTTAGGTTGAATTTCTATTTATTAGTCTTATTTAAGGCTCAAGACAGATCTCTCTTCATGAGAAAGTCTCTACCTTATGGGGTTAAATCCTAACCGTTCTAAAGTCTGAATACTAACATCGTATTTATTTACATATTGTATCTTTAATACCTAAGGGTGTACTTTATCGTATAATTTTACACCCCACAAATATTAAAGTCTATATCTAGATCCTAAAGAAAGATTGGAAAAAGATTTTTGATATGTTGGCCAAATCCTAATGGATAATCATAAATTGGTTACGATATCCTTTTTTTTAACATGAAAAAGATTCAATTTTATTTTTATTTTTTTAATAAAAAGTATGCTTAAAAGTTTTTTAGGATTTGGTCGTATGCATGAAAATAATTTTTTTAAAATAGAAATTGATTTAAAAGATTTTTTTTGAAATTTTTTTAATTTTAATTTTTTTGAAATATTTTGAAGAAAACCATGTATTTTAATACCAGATTTGTATTTTACAGTGTAAATATACAAACTAATATTATGCAAAATCAGTAGAAAAATATTTAAGAAAATCACAAATTTTTTTAAAGGATTTTTGAATTTTTTCAAAAAAAAATTTATAAAAGAAATATATAATATAATATTATATATATTAAATAAATATTATTTAAACATGTGGGCTAGGTCGGCCCAGCTGACTGGGTCGAGCTCAGCCTCAGAAGAGATGGGCCAATATCGGCCCAAAATGGTTGGGCCGATATCGACCCAGAATTTTAGTTTTTTTTTTTTGGTCGGGTCAGACCAATTGTTCTGGCCCAGCCCAAGTTTCATGTTAATTATATGCAGCAACGTGAACACTTACTGTTCACGTGCTGCATGCAACCAAACGATTGCAAGAGCTGCTGACGAGCGGAGGAGAAGGCTACCGGTGTCTGTGGTCACGAACGTGATCAAGAGGTTGAGCTGATGTTCCAGGCGGCATCTTTTCGAGGAACGGTGGAGGAATTGGTTGTCGGTGGCAGAGGAAGTAGAAGAAGAAAAAGGCAAACGAGAAGCTGCAGAGAGGAGAGAGAAAGGTTCAAGGTGGCTCTCGGTGGTTGGTAGGTAGCTTCCAACGGCGGAGTTGGTGGTGTATAGGCTATTGGTGGCTTCGGTTGGTGGCTGGAACGGCGGAGAGAGAGTGTAAAGAAAAACTGCAGAAACGGGGGCAGAAGGGCTGGTTTATGGCCGACTTTGGACCCAATTTTCTCCTCGCTCAGGTCATCAACGAAGCCTCTATTTATAGGCGGTGGAAGAGGGTAATCTCGTCTACACCGGGGTAAAATTTCAACCATTGATTCAGTTGGGAAGGATTCTAACCGTTGGCTCAAAGTAGACATCCTGAGTTGTCAATTTTGTAGAAAAAGCTGCCTGAGTGGGTATGTTTAAGCCAGCTCCGACGCCGCGTGGTCGTCATTCAGACTTAAATATTCAGATGGGGATGTATAGTGACCGTAGAGGATCATTTTTGTGTAATTTTGGTTAAATTTGGTGGGCGTTTAGTGCGTTAAATGCACCTGCAAAGTAGACTACCGAACCAGCTTTAACCATGTAAAAGAAGAAGACAATGAACAGTGACCACACGACACGTCGTCTGGTCCTTTTTTTTTGTAAAACGGCGCCGTTTTGGACTGGAATAGGGATTTTTACTAAATTTCAATTGAGTCTTTCTTTTAATTGCTTTCAATTGAACCCCTAATTGACCCTGAACTTTTGATTTAATGCAATGAAGCCCCTTCTGAACTTTAATTGAAACCCTGAAGTTACGTGCCTTTTACAATATCGTCATTGGTCTTGGAATTTGTCAATTTAACCCTTAATTGACCATTAAACTTTTAATTTCTTCAATTTAACCCCTGATTTTTCTCAATTAAGCCCCTAAAGTGTGGCGCCTCTTGCAGATTGGTCCCTGGATGCGAATTTTGTCGATTTAACCCCTAATTGACCCCAAAACTTGAATTTTCTTACAATTTTGCCCCTGATTCCAATCAATTAACTTGGTAAAAATTAAATTTGGTCTCTGAAAATTTCAATGTTCTCAATTAAGCCCAAATTAAGCTCCCAAACTTAATTAAGCTCCAAATAAAATTAATTTGACCCATTTAAAGTATAATTAAGTCCTTAAACTTAATTAAATCCTTCAATTGGACCCAAATTAATTCTTAAACATAATTAAAATTTAATTTGGCCCATGATTAAATCAAATTGGCCTATTAAAAATTTAATTATGTCCTTGGACTTAATTTTTCACTCATTAAGCCCCAAATAAAATTAATTTGACCCATTTAAAGTATAATTAAGTCCTTGCACATAATTAAATCCTTTAATTGAACCAAAATTAATTCTCAAACATAATTAAAATTCAATTTGGCCCATGATTAAATCAAATTAGCCTATTAAAAATTTAATTATGTTCTTGGACTTAATATTTATACAAATTCGTCCAATAATCATTTAATTTGAACTTGAATTTGCATTTTTTCCTCCATTTTTTGGGCATAAAGGGGTACAATTAGGCCTTGAATTTTCCTAAAAAATTACAGCTTGACTTCCCGGCCTATTTTCTCCACGTTGCCAGCCTTTACTTTATTTTTTTTATTTTTATTTTGAAAAACCCGGGATAATCCGAGTCATTTTCAAAACCAGAGAAAAATCTTATAGAAAGTAAGTAAGAAAAGAAAATAACATAGCCTAATTTTCAATGAAATAAATGTTGAAGGATAAAACTACAACAAAGAGATTAAAAAAAAAACTAAGCAATCTCAAGCAAATCTCTCATACCTGGGGTAGTCTTTCAAATTTATTACGATAGAAATCTTAAATTCAGGTTAAACGGAAAAGCTTATTTCCCAATTAATTTAATGTTAAAGGATAAAATAAAAAAATATATTTAATTCTAATAAATTTACCAAAATAAAACAAACAACAATAAAAAAAATATAAGGATCATATTTGACATAAAAAAATAAAATTAAATGACGAGGGGTGAAAATAAAAATAAATTCAATTAAGAGAATGATTCAAAACAAAATAAATAATAATAAAAAGAACAATAACCAAATTTAATAGATAAAAAAAATTAAAGGAGGTTGAAGTTGAAAAAAAATTTAATTTAATAAAGGAACATGAAATAAATTTAAAGAAAAAGTAAATTAAATGGTTGTTTTGAAAATATGAAGGTTGAAGCATTAAAATTGAAGAGTAAAGCGAAAATAATGAAAAAAAGCCGTTAGCATTGCACTAGAGGCCCGCATGCTACAAGCATTACCCAAGAATTGAGGGGCTGTTGAGACAATTCGAATTATATCCTGAAAACCATTATTTGATTATCCCACCATCTTATACATGCTATCTAAATGACACGACTTTAACTCATATGTTGATGTTTACAATATATGCATCAATTATTTTTTTATAATAATATTTATATTTATTTAATTACAAAAGTGCTTATTATTCAACCTGATAACAGCCAAAAAAATTCAAAATGTAAAGATGAAAAAGCTAGGAGCACTAGTTAAGGAATTTGTGATTTTAAGTTATTTCAATATTTTCTTGTTTTCAAAATTAAATTAAAAATTTTATTTTGCAAAAAAAAAATATAATAAGACTTTATTATCTTTAATAGCCAGGTCATATTCATTTTTTTGGTAAGGAAAAAAAATTACCATTTCATCATTTCAATTCATAATACAAATGAGTTTAGAGCTATAGTTTCAAATACATCTTTCTGCTATGTTTTTTTTGGTAATGTTTTCAATAAACAATTTTGAATATCAATTTTTTTATTCTTATTTTTTTAATTATCAATTAAAGACTTTCCTTAATTTTTAATTTTTTTATCTATATTTTCATCTAAATTAAACTTTCTCCGTATGACTTTATCTTTAATGTTTTCTATCAAATATTCTAACATAAATCCCAAATCTTTATTTGGAAAATTAAAAAACTTTAATAAAAATAAAAAATAACTCAAATAAAAAATGAATAATAATCTAATAGATACATTTGATGTTTGTTTAAAAATTATTATTTAATTTAAAAAACAGCTTAGCTAATCGATACATTTGATAAATAAATTGTCGGTTAGCACGTGGCACCGAATACCTACGCGTACAAGGCGACCAAAGCTTGAATTACCACGTAACCTTCTCAACGCTGCGGTCTCTTCTCGAGGGAGACAGTACAGGTGTCCTTCATGGCATAACTCTTCTTTCCATAATTGTATATTTGTATGCACTCGATACAGTTTAATATTGTAATTAAGATATATATTTTTTATTTTTTAAAATTCTTTAAAAATAAAAAAATATTTGAGAAATGGATCATTAACTTGAATAAGTTTAATAAGATTGGTTAATTTAATAACATGATTTAAAAATCAACAATAATTAACTATAAAAAATGAGATGATAATATCATATTTGGAAGGAAAATGAAGAAAAATTCATCAAAGACTCACCGTTGTTTCACAGTGAACACCACTTTACGAGCAAAAAAAAGCTAATCAAGACGGTTATAACACTATTGCAAAAGGTTGTACGACGAAATCAAAAGTAGGGATGATTATTTTTTGTTCGGTTATGTTTTTATCAAAAAAATAACCAAACTAGATTTAAAAAAAAAAACCAAAACTGAACTTAAATCGGTTCAAACCAACAGGTTTCGGTTCAGTTCGGTTATTTTTGAATAAAAACTATTTTTTTTGTTTGGCTCGGTTTTTCTAGTTTGGGTTTGGTTTTTCAGTTTCAGGTTTATAAAACCGAACTGGTGGGTTTTTTAAAATTCTAACTAGTTTAATCGATTTTTTTCATGGTTCGATTTTTTCAGTTATTTTTTTCCGGTTTTCTCAGTTTAATAAGTTTTTCAGTTTTTTTGCTCACCCCTAAATTCAAAAGATGTCACGCACACCATCATAGCAACGACCCGAAAAAACAAACCAAGCGCGAGCATTTTGTGTTTATATTGAATCAATTAATCTAATTTAATTTAAAAAATAAAGTTATTTTTAAAAAGCTAAATTTAACAAAGAACGGTAATAAAAAAGACTTGAGATAATCCAAGTCATTTTCAAAACTAGAGAAAAATCTTATAGAAAACAGGTAAGGAAATAAAAATAATAGAGCCTAATTTCTAATAAAATAAATGTTAAAGGATGAAATTAAAACAAAAGGATTAAAAAATAAAAATAAAAAACTAAGCAACCTCAGGCAAATCTTATACCTGGGTCGATCTTCCAAATTTATAACCCATGAAATTCTAAATCTAAGTTCAATCAAGAAGCTTATTTTTCAATTAATTTAATGTTAAATAGTAAAATCATAAAAAAAATATTTAAATCTAACAAATTTACCAAAGAAAAACAAATAGTAATAAAAAAATAAGGATCATATTTGACGTAAAAAAATTAAATTAAATGATGAGAGGTGAAAATAAAAAATAATTCAATTAAAAAAATAATTTAAAATAAAACAAATAATAATAAAAAGAACAAGAACAAGAACCAAGTCTTATAGGTAAATAAAAATTAAATAAAGATGAAGTAGGAAAAAATTTCAACTTTACAAATCATTTCAAATAAAATAAATATTAATAAAAAAACAAGAACTAAATTTAAAAAAAAAGTAAATTAAATGGTTGTTTTGAAAATACGAAGGTTGAAGCATTAAAATCGACAAGTAAGGTGAAAATAATGAAATAAAGTTGTCAGTACCACATTAGAGATCCCTATAAGCATTGCTTAGGAACCAAGGGGTCATTGAGACGTTTTGAATTTAGCTTCGAAAGCCACCATTTGACCATTGCACCACCTTGCATGTGATGCTTAAATAATGTGGCTTCAATCAACGTGTTGGCGTATACAAATTCATGTATCAATTCATTTTTTTTTAATAATATTTACATAACTCAATTACACCATTATTCAACCTGATAATAACAAAAAAATCAAAATATAAAGATGAAAAAGCCTATGAATACTAGTTAAAGAATTGATGATTTTAAGTTAGTTCAATATTTTTTGTTTTCAAAAGTAAATTAGTACTTTTACAGTGTAAAAAAAAAAGACTCTATTATCTTTAATAGACAAGCCATATGATATTTGGAGAGAAGGAAAAAATCATTATTTTACTATTCCAATCTACAATATAAATGAGTTTAGAGTTACAGTTTCAAAGACACTTTTCTATTTTTATTTTTTTTCATAATGTTTTCAAAAAATAATTTTACATTATCAATTTTCTATTCTTAATTTATTTTTTTGAATTCTCAATTAAAGACTTTCGTTAATTTTTAAGTTTTTTTGTCTATATTTTCATCTTAATTATACTTTCTTTGTAAAAACTGATGTCATTGTTTACCTTTAAGTATTCTAACATAAATCCTAAATAGTTATTTGGAAAATTAAAACAATTTAATAATAAAATTAGAATAAAAAATAACTGGAGTATCAAATTGATAATAATCTAATAGATATATTTGATATTTGTCTAAAAATTATTATTTAATTTGAAAAACGTAGCTTAGCTAATCACTATCATAAATTTTATAGTATTTAAATAGTAACTAATAACATTCAATTAGTTACTTAATTGAATCCATTTTATATAGAAAACAATTCCTGTGAAGATATTTTTATTATTTTGTATAAAAAATAAATTTTATTATCTCTTCTATTTATATTTTTTTAAATTAACTAACAATATAACACTAATTACAATTTAAATAACATAACAACTTTCCATGATTGCTCTTTTTTATCGTTATACAGTCCAACCCAAGTAATTTGCTGGGGAGATATTCTTATCATTTTTTACATGTAATAATTTATTTTTTAATAAATTAATTAAGATATATCACTAAATTAATTAAGATAATAAAAGTTTTTTTTATCTCACATTGAGAAAAATATAAATTTTTTATATACATTAAAGGTTTCAAATCTTATATTAAAAAAAAAATTAAACATTTTTCGAGTATTTATATAGTGAACTTTAAAATGAGTTAGCAACCAACTAAGAAATATGAAAAAAGAGGTGTCTTTAAGTATGAGAAAAAACACATTTAAAAAAAAAACTCTATTCGATTTTTGTCGGGTCAACCAGTTTACTATAGGTCAATTGTCAACCCGAATTTTGAACAAAATAGATTTGGCTAACATTATTGAATTATGCTGGTAGCAGAACCCACTATTGTTGGGTCCTAGTAGAGCACGACCCATCATCATTGAGTTCTACTGACACCAAGACCCAATACTTCTGGGTCCTCCTGCCCACCATTGCCTTATGTTGTTATGCCTTCTTGGTTGGGTAAAAGACCTACTGTCTTTGGGTCCTGCAAGGCAGTAGGATCTAGTAAACATGAGTTTGGCTACGGATCCAGACCCAATATCTTGATAATATTACCCAAAATAATATTATATTATAATATTTATGAATTGTTTTGTAATTGATTTTATTGTAAAAAAATTCTCTAATATAATACAAATAAATAAAGTATATGATATGAATAAAAAATTTATTTAAAGCTCCATCAACTTTAATATGATATATATATATATATATATATATATATATATATATATATATATATATATATGTTTTTATTTTAAAGAATTCACTGAGATTATATGTGAACATGTATTAAGAATATGCACATATAAATTTTTTATGTCACTATTTAACTATTTTTTGAGTATTAATAAAGTTTTTTAAAATATATAAATCATTTAGTCTAAGCTAAAACAATAAAAATAACATAATACAATTACTAAGATTTCTTTTTAAAAATAATATAAATTCCCGTTTATGTCCATTAAAGATAATATAATCCTTCAAGTGAGACAACTTTACTCTTTTTTTGTTTCTTTTTTTTTTTTTTTTTTACTAAAATAGATTATGCATATACTACATTCACCACTATTGTTAATATGCTATTATTTTTGAAACATAAAGAAAAATATTTTTTTATAAGAAAATTCAACACAACTTCAAATGAAAAAAAATTATCTTCACCTAACTCTTATACAATATAATAAAACTCTTATTCTTTCATTTCCTTGTTATAATATGAAAAACAAATAAGAGAAAATAAAAAAATTAAAGTGTTGGGTCTTGCTTGGCATGACCCCACATTGATTTGTCCTATTGAGGGCAGAACCCAACGCCATTTAATGGGTTCTGCTAGCCACAAGACCCAACCCCATATAGTGGTAACAATTAGATCTTAGTGGCAACAGGACCGAACGACCTTGCAATACTTGTTAACTAAAAAAAACACCTCTCATAAGCAAGGTTGTCAATTATGTTCCGTTTCGTCCGGAATGGCTGAAACATTTCATAACAATTCAAAAAACAAAACAAAATGGAACAATTTTCATCTCATTTCAAATCTTGATTCGTTCCAGATTTTTCAGCTAAATTCCATCATGAATATTCCAGTTTCATTCCACATGTTCCGTTCCGGTTTTAAAAAGCCATTAAATCAAATTGAACTTGGTTCAATTTAATTAATTAAACCATCCAAGTATGATATTAATAATAATATTGAAAATTATTATTACTATTTTCATTAATAATAATATTAATTTTTTAAAATTAGATTTATCACTAATATATATAGTTTATATTCATGTTGTTTTTTTTTCAAGTTTATAATTTGTAGGAATTTGAGCAAAGTAAGGGATGCTTTAGATCCCATTAGTTTTGATAGCATTGACCTAGCTTTATATTTAAATTATTTATGTTAAAACATTTTAATTTCATCATATTTTAATATTTTGTTTTAGTTGAATTACTTTAAGTTAAAAATTTATTTAATCTTGACCATTTAGAAATATTTTAAATTTTAAAATTATATTTATTTGACATTATGTTCGTGTTATATAATTTATAATTAATTTATCTTGAATTTGAATTATATTTGTTAAATATGTGTATGTGTGTGAACAATACAACTCCAAAAATATTACGCTGAAATATTTCAAAATTAAAATATTTTATTTCAATTAAAAAAATAAAATATTTACTAATACGGAATTGACAACCTTGTTACAAGTGCTAAAATATTGTTTATAGTATAAACACTTTATGCAATAAATTTATATACACGGTAAATATACAATATTTTTCCCACATTTTTTAAATAAGATATAGAATAATAAATATGGATAGGGTTAGTAAAATACCGACAGTTGTAAAATACCAGCCGCCCTCAATAACAGTGTATTAGTCAAAGCCTTATCCTTGGTCTCTTGTCAGCGTAAACATTCAACATAGATTGGCTGATTATTTTTTT
Organism: Populus nigra; assembly: GCF_951802175.1. Taxonomy (NCBI): domain Eukaryota; kingdom Viridiplantae; phylum Streptophyta; class Magnoliopsida; order Malpighiales; family Salicaceae; genus Populus; species Populus nigra. The sequence continues at coordinate 12,434,806 of NC_084867.1, forward strand.
AAAAAAAAAGACAGATGATGGATTTTTCCAAAACAATATCATGGTTCGGTACAGATTTTTGGGATAATAATACATATTAATTAAAAAAAAACTAAAACGGCTCAGTGTTTTATTATGCAAGTTCACAGTGAAACGCTGAGCAGTCTTTTTTTTTTTTTTTTTCTTTTTGTTTTTTTTTCCATTTTTTTTTCTGTTTTTATTTTTTTCCCTTTTTTTTCTCTTCTTCTTCTTCTTTTTTTTTTGTTTTTTTTTTTTGGTTTTCTATGCTTTTATGGGTTTTTTTTTTTTTGCTTTTTTCTTTGTGTATTTTTCTTTTAATGAATTTTTTTTATTTAATTTAGTTTTTTAATGTTAATTTTTTTATTTAGTTATCAAATTTTCATAACATGGATCCCGGGTTTGACGGGTTAACTTGATTTAACGAGTTAACCCAATTTTTTTTTCTTTTTAATTAATAGCATATACTAAAATTGTTCAATGTTTCACTATGCACTTCACGGTGAAACACTAAACTGTTTTTTTTTTTAAATTTTTTTGTTTTATTTATTTATTTATTTTGCTTTTTATGCCTTTATGGGTTTTTTTTTGCTTTTTTTCTTTGTGTTTTTTTTCTTTTAATGAATTTTTTTGTTTATTTTAGTTTGTTAATGTTAATGTTTTTTTTAGTTATCAGACTTTCATGACACGGATCCCGGGTTTAACGAGTTAACCTGGATTTTTTTTTTGCTTTTTTTAAAGTTTGACGAGTTAACCCGGAATTTGTTTTTTGCTTTTTTTCTTTTTAATTAATTTTTTTTCGTTTAGTTTAGTTTTTTAATGTTAAATTTCTTTCTATTTAATTATTAGACTTTCATGCCACGTATCCCGGGCTTGACGGGTTAACCAGTCAATTTTTTTCTATTTAGTTATCAAACTTTCATGATGCGAATCTCAGGTTTGACGGGTTAATCTGGTTTGAAGGGTTAACCCAGTTAATTCAGATTTTTTTCTTTTTTTTTTCATTAGTTTTTTTCTTTTTGTTGGTTTTTTTTCTTTGTTTTTTTTAATTAATCTATTTAATTATCACACTTTTATGACACGACCTTGCAGCCAGACCCACATTCAAGACTCTTAGGTCCGGTGTTGTAGCTAGACTCACTTAAACTTGAGTCATGTAAGTTTAATATTATTATTAATATTATAAATATTACTCTCGGGTTAAGCGTTACAGCTAAACCAAAGGTTCTTGGGCATATCTTTGCAAAAAGACCCAACACTCTTAGATATTAGCCTTTTTTGATATTTTTTATGCAAGAAAAAAAATCAACTCGTGGCGTGTGCCTTTGTTTTTTTTTCTCTCTTTTTCTTTTTAAGCCTTTTACTGTGGATTACACAATACAGTTCACAGTGAAAAAGCTGATGTCTTTAGTTTTTTTTGTCTTTTTTTAATTATTTTTTTAATTTAGTTTCTTAATATTAAATTTTTTCTATTTAATTATCAAACTTTTATGACATGGATCCCAATTTCGACATTAATCTTTTTTTTTTAAATTTATTTTATTAATAATAAATTATTTTTCTATTTAATTATCATACTTTCATGACATGAATTCCAGGTTTGATGGGTTAACCTGGTTTGGCGGGTTAACCGGGTTGATTCATATTTTTTTTCTTTTTCCTCATTAGTTTTGTTCTTCCGATTTCATCTTTTAATATTATATGCAGTTCATAGTGAAAAGGCTAAAGCCTTTAGTTTTTTTTTTTTTGCTTTTTTTATGCCTTTCACTGTGGACTGCACAGTGCAGTCTACGGTAAAAAGATTGATGCCTTTTTTTAATTAATTTTTTAATTTAGTTTGTTAATATTAAATTTTTTCTATTTAGTTATCAGACTTTCATGACACGGATCTCAGGTTTGACGGGTTAACCCAGTTAATTTAGATTTTTTTTCTTTTTCTTCATTAGTTTTTTTCTTCTTATAAGTTTTTTTTCTTTTATTGTTTCTTTTTATTTAATATTTTTTTATTTAATTTAGTTCATCAGTATTAAATTTTTTTCTATTTAGTTATCGACTGATGCCTTTAGTTTTTTTTTTTGCTGTTTTTATGCCTTTAACTGTGGACTGCACACTGGAGTCCACAGTGAAAAAGCTGATGTCTTTTTGTTTGTTTTTTACCTTTTTAATTAATTTTTTTTGTTTAATTTAGTTTGTTAATGTTTAATTTTTTTTCTATTTAGTTATCAAATTTTCATAAAACGGATCCCGAGTTTGACGGGTTAGCCCAGTTAATTTTGTGTTAACCCGTCAATTTTTTTTTTATATTTAGTTATCAAACTTTCACGACATGAATCCAAGGTTTGACGAGTTAACCTGGTTTGAAGGGTTAATCCAGTTAATTCAGATTTTTTTTTCTTTTTCTTCATTAATTTTTTTCTTCCTTTTAGTTTTTTTTAATTAATCTATTTAATTATCATACTTTTATGATATGACCTTGCAGCCAGACCCACATCCAAGACTATTGGGTCTGGTATTGCAGTGAGACCCACTTAAACTTTAGTCATGCAAGTTTAATATTATTATTAATATTACTCTGAGGTCAGGTGTTGCAGCCGCACCCAAGACTACTACACCCAAAAGTCTTGGATGTAGCTTTGTAAAAAAACCTAATATTTTTAGATTTTAATTTTTTTTAATATCTTTTATACAAAAACTATTGAACGCGGCATTAGTTTAAAGAATATCATGATCATATAGAAAGTATCTTCTTAATATAATTTTAAAGAATAATATTAAGATAATATATTGAACTGACTACTGTCTTGCTTCGATGTGGGACAATATTTTCCTCTTTGTTCAAGGGCATTTTTGTCCGAGAAAAAAGCTTAGCTCACCGTCTCGCTCAAGTCCTGCTGAACAAAGAAAAGAACGAGCAATGATTGAACGGCACCTCCATCGGATTCCAACATTTTTCCAAGAAGATGCTTCACAATTATTGCTCGATGTGGGACAGTGTGTTTCTGTTTGCTTCAAGTCCTCCAAAAACAAATAATCGGTATAATGTGTTATTGGATTCCAACATTTTTCCAATAAGATGCTTCACAATTATTGCTCGATGTGGGACAGTGTGTTTCTGTTTGCTTCAAGTCCTCCAAAAACAAATAATCGGTACAATGTGTTTTTGGATTCTAACATTTTTCCAAGAAGATGCTTCACAATTATTGCTCGATGTGGGACAGTGTGTTTCTGTTTGCTTCAAGTCCAAAAAAAAACAAATAATCGGTACAATGTGTTTTTGGATTCCAACATTTTTCCAAGAAGATACTTCACAATTATTGCTCGATGTGGGACAGTGTGTTTCTGTTTGCTTCAAGTACTCAAAAAACAAATAATCGGTACAGTGTGTTATTGGATTCCAACATTTTTTCAAGAAGATGCTTCACAATTATTGCTCGATGTGGGACAGTGTGTTTCCCGTTTGCTTCAAGTCCTCCAAAAACAAATAATCGGTACAATGTGTTTCTGCCTTTTGTTTTTATACGTATAACTTCGAATTTTTAGATAAAAAAATAACAAAATTTTAATATCTAAATTTTTTTAGATAATAAAATAATAAGGAAAATAAGATTCAATTAGTATAGAAAAATTTACATGATACAGTTGAATAAAAAAATAATATATATGTATATATATATAATGTGATAAAAAAAAGAAAATCGAGCAATTCATATCTGTTGAATGAAATTGAAAAGAGAAATTTAAAGGATGAGTTTTAATCACTAAAATCAAATGATATCTTAAAAATATATTCACCAAACACAACGAATGTGTTCCGTGTGGGATCGATAATGTGTTATCAAAATTCGTACAACTTCGTTTGTTTTGGTGTGGGATAATGTGTTTTGTTCAAGGATGTTGGGCTTTATTTACTACACAATTTCTAAATTAAAATAAAAACAATATTGGCTGCATTGTTTAGAACACGCAGCTCATTATCCTATGCTATTTTTTTAAAAAAATATTTTTTGAGCTTTAGTATTTTTTTAAGACATGCTATTTTTTAAAAAAAAAAATTCACTATCCTATGCTATTTTGTTCAAGGATAAATTAAAAAAAAACAAAAGCTATTAGGTTATTTATTTGGAATGTCTTTAATGTTTTAATTGACCTTCACAAACGTTTTATCAAGTTTACTAGCTATTTTGAATGTGACACGTACGAGTTGGATATTTTTTTTCAATAAAAAAAATTAAACAAACAAGTTTTTCCAACATGTTTTTTAAATAAAAAAAATTAAATATAAATAAAAAATTTATGTATACATATAATTAAACAAAACAAGAGCCATTTATATCAATAAATGAAAAGAAGTCAGTAACAATAATTAAATATATATCTTGAAAAATCAAGAAACGAATAAATCAAGATACTTGATTTAACAACACAGATCATTTATTTGATTGTATTCATTAACTCTGTTAATTAATATACATTCTTTATTTAATCAAAAGATAATAGAAATAGACGCATATATAATATTGATTGAATAAAATTAAAAAAAAATCTTATAAAGTTGTACTTATTAAAAAAAATAAAAATTAACTCAAAATAATAAAATTAAAATCAATTCAAAATCAAAAATCTTCTCAGCTTAGATTTGGCTTCTTATATAATTTTAAGATAAAAAAACATTTAAGTTGAATTCTCGTTATTAAATAGATTTTTTTAACATTAAAATAGATCATATTGATGGACAGAGTTCATAGCTAATTACCCTAAAATTTAATGATCTCTTTCATCGATCAAATTAAAAATTTTAAAAATAATAAAAATAAACTTAGTATTGCAATTGAATTGCAAAGCTATTGGATTTAAGTACTATTTAACGAAAACGAGTTCGAGCTGCGAGTGGGAAGATAACCGAAGGCCCTTAGGTGCGACAATCAGCACCTGTTTTCTTCTCACGTTTTTGCTTCAAGTCCTGATAAAAACAAAGAATGGATGGCATGCAGCACGAGTCAATGGTGCGACAGTATATGGCCCTCCAACTCACCCACCCACCAACAACATCTCTTCAAAGAAATATATGATTTACTCTGTTTTTTCAAGCAAAGATTTTTATTCATTATACTTTTGGGAGCAGCGCCAAAAACGTTTGTGAGACATCAGTTTCTCTTTAACCTTTTTTTTTTTTGTGGTTAGTTGGACATGACTGGACACCTAGCTCGAACAATTGAATTTCAATCAAGAACTAAAGATAATGCTAAAAGGTATCAAGTTAAAATACCTACCACCTTTTGATTTCACTGCTCACTTTAATATTCGGATTCAATTCACCAATATGAGACCCTTATCTTCTCTATTAAAAACTATATATTTCTTCTCTTTAATAACCAAAATATAAAATATAAAAAATTACAAGAATCTAATTCAAGCTTGCAAGGAAGCGAACAAGGACAGGTTATGCACTGACATCTTAGAGAGGGAAATGAGAAGGAATCCAATGGCCGGGAGTGCGTCCATCACTTCCCATACAATGGATGATGATCTTCACATGAAGCTGCTATACCTGGAGAACAGAGGTATATTGTTCTGCACATGATAATTTTGGATCGAATCACTAGTCTTTTTGCTGAAGCCAGTGCATCGTTCATATGCACTTTCAGCTCTATGGGACTCGATTTTGCTTTTGGATTGCATTGAATTGAAAATTTGCTTCTTTTTCTGGCTTAATCTGCATAATTTTGTTCCTGTTTACAATTAACTTGTCTTTTCCCCTAAGAATTTCAAGATTAACATGCCAAAAGCTGAAGTTTTTTGTTAGTTTACTGAAATCTCTTTCTTGCACATAGAGAGAAATCCGGCAATGATATTTTCAAATACTCTGTTGAGATACCTGCATACTAACAGTACTGATCTTCTTGCTGCTTTAAATTCCTTGGTTTGGGTGCTGGGGGTGTCCTGCTAGCTATCCTATTCCTGTCTGCTCTTCTCCAAATAGGAGCTTTTATGCTCTTTCTATTTTAGTCTCCTAATCTACCATGCATGCAATCTTCATGAAAATAGAGATTTTCTTAATGGTATTTGATGCGCACAAAGGTGAAGGCATCCCATTGATTTATGGCTTTAGCACCTTTTGTTCAATTATGATCTTGAGAAGTGAAGCAGATTAATTGTTTTAAATAATTAAGTAATTTTTTTCTTATAAAAAAAGTTATTCTATTACCTGTATAATGTATTACATGTTAGGCGTGAAGTTGAAGTCCATTTAATATTTCTCTATCTTAATATGTTTTTTAAAAAATTATTAACTTAATTTTATTTTAAAATCAAATTATATTTTTAAATTCAAATCTAATATTTTTTTAAAATATATTAACTCAATTTGGTCATATCTATGGTTTAATTTTTTATATTAAAATAACTAATATCATAGCATCTATTAATAACTTAACGCTTTAGCGCCATTAAACCCACATTCAAAGAAACAACAAAAAGGGGTAATTAGTTCTCCATATTCCTTTTGAGAGATTCTATGCAAAATTGGCAAAAAGAAAAAAAAAGAAAGAAATTGCTCATTTTTAGGACCAACTATGAAATTAATAAATTATTAATCTAAGTCTTCAACAGATGAACACATGTAAATAATGAATAAAAATAATTAATAAGTTACCCGATGAGAAATTTAGCGATTTGCACGTCCTAATTTGTTTTAGTTAACACACTTGAATAATTATGGACACAGCTTAACAAAAAGCAAGTACTCTTATTCCATTGATCATAATTACTCTTATTCCATTGATCATAACAAAAAGCGCCAATCCTCTGTGCTGAAGATTTTGTTCTTTAGCTGCCACCACCTGTTTAAGTTCTTCCACCTCCACCTTCAAAATAACCGTAGGGGTAATTAGTTGATATTTCATTAAAAAACATAATTTATTCTTATTTCAAAATCGAAATTAGGAGTCTCTTGGATTTCAATTTCATTCCTCACTCCAAAATATAAATATATAGAGAGACTAATTTCCTGATATTAATTGATTAAAGTTTGCTAGTAAATTAAGTACACTAATCTTGTTTTATTTGCTTGATGTTCATGTAAATTAAGTGCAGCATTGTTTAAATAAAAGGACATGAAGTGCAAGAACTCTGCAACACTAGCTGAAGAAGATGTGCATATGGATTTTCTGAAAATAAAACAACAAGATATGAATATGGCATTAATAATTTCTTAAACAATCAAGTAATGAACTCCATTGAAATTAATAATTTGTTTTTTTAATTATTTTTTATTTAATTATATAATAACAAAAATAGATGATCGCAAAATCGATCGTCAAATTAATATTGAGACTTTTTTTTAAAAGATTATGATAACTTTATAGAAAGCAAAAAAATAAATAAATTATGAAACTCAATTTTCAATAAGTCTAATATTAAATGATAAAATAAAAAATAATTAAACTCGTCATACTTGTCAACAAACCCATGAAATTTCTAAAATTTAATAACATATTGTTTTCCAAAACTATTTTTTTAACTATATGATTCAAAAAATAGACAATTACATAATCATGTTCAATTAGAGAAAAAAAAATACCCTGCTAAACCCACAAGCTGAAATAATTAGGGTTACCTTGTCAAACTCGCAAGTCGAGTCATTGACTCCATAAAATTTATTAACCTAGTTTTTTTAAATCATTTTTTATTTAACTAAACTTTTTTAAAAATAGATCATACCACGATGCTAGGATATTGTTTTGATACCAATCCGATACTGAAATATTTTTTTGATTTTATAATAACCATATAAAAGATAAATTAAAATAAATTATCAACTCTAAAACCCATAAACATATAATATAAGAACTAAAAAAAATCAATAACCAAAGAAAAAAAAGTTAAAATACAAGGAAAAAAAACAACACTAGTTATTGGTTTTTTTTAGTTCTTATATGATTTGTTTATGGATTTTACGGTTGATAATTTATTTTAATTTAAAAAATATCAATAATTTATTGATTTATATCCAACATAATTGTATAGTGCTGAATTGTTTTCTTAGTATCATTCAAGATTGATTTTATGAGATACATGTAAGGCATTTTAATTTTTTTGAAAAAATTAAGTATGGAGGATTGAAGATTAGCTTAGATAAATGTGAAGGTTACTTTAGAATTTATAAGCAATCATGGAGGGAGAGGTAGCCATTTATTGCCATCTCCAAGTAAGATGTCTCTAATGGTGATTTATCAGTTACATAACTTGGTTTAAAATGAAAATTTTTTTTATTGAAGCTTAAAATCAACATTGAATGACATATATGATGCTCAAAAATATTATTTGATAAATTTTATTTTTGTCTTTATAGATTAATTAACATTTTCTTCTAATCCTATAGTTTAAACTTTTCCAATATTATCCCTCTAGTTTCTAAAATTAGCAATGTTAACTTAGCCATTAAAAAGCTTACCATTTACATTTGGTTTTTGAGTTTTTTTTTTTTGGGAATGTTTTTAAGTGTTTAATTTCTTGACATACTTGAGAGGAAGCAAAAGAGATTTGTAAAACAAATATTTGTGCTGTGCTGTGTAAAAAATAAAAAAGATAAGTGGCCATATAAATAATTGATTCTGCACTACTCCATTATACAATTTACTTGAGTAAAAGGACAACGAGGAAGGAAATCGGTATCGTACCTCCATTATCCAATCTTTTGAATTAACGCCGGGAGATGTTCTTCATCCACCTCCTTCGAAAATAAATAAATAAATAAAATTGCGGTGAAACATCATTCAGTTTGTTATCATCAGAAATTCAAGTAGTATCAGTGAAAAAAAACCAAATATCTAATTAATTATTTATTTCATAATTTTTCTGATGGAATGTTTAAGAGTGCGATAACGGTTGTTTTTTAAAGTATTTTTCTATTAAAAAAATATATCAAAATATTAACACATCAAAATGATCTGAAAGCATAAAAAAAATATTAATTTGAAGCAAAAATAATTTTAATTTTTTTTAAGAATGTTTTTGAAACAAAAAAATAAATAAGCCATTAGAAGATGTTGGAGAGTGTGTTTATGATTGATTTTCAAAATGTTTTTCGCTTGTAAATATATTAAAAAAATATTTTTTATATATATTTTAAATTATTTTTCACATCAGTATATTAAAATGATTTAAAAACAATAAAAAATATTAATTTTAAAAAAATAAAATAAATAAATATTTTTAAAATACAAAAATAAACAGGATATAATATTAATATTAACCATACTGTTAACAATCTACCAAAGAATCATATGTGGTAAGAGATTGAGCTATGATATCAGAAGAAAACTGTGGTATTGTATGTATGCGCTAAGAGCCTTTTTATTATTGTAATAACATATGATTTTTAAAATAATTTTTATTTAAAAATATATTAAAAAAATTTAATTTTTATTTTATTTTTAATATCAATAAATTGTAAATAATAAATTTATTAAATCATATTACATTATACAATCTAGCTGAGGAGAAAAGAGCGGGAACCAGGAAATCGATAGCGTACCTCATCGGGACCTGACAGTGGCGTGTCCGCAGTTTTAGCCAAATATCTGTATAAGGCCTGACCATATTGAGATTCCGGTGAGACGTCATTCAATTTGTCGGCAGAAATTCAAGTAATCATCGGTTAACATATCAAAAATAAATATCTAATATTAACAATTTATTTCATAGTTTTTTTCTTTTGTTTGACACAAAGGTATCAGTATTGACCGGACTCATTAATAAATAGTCTGAGGATCATACATGGTAAGAAAACTTTGGTGGAGTGCCTATCCACTAAAATATAAAAATAAAAATAAAAAGTCTTCATTTAATTACATAATAACACATGGCATGTATATAAAAGTAATTAGAATATTATCTGACCGACATGTATATTGGATCTTAATATGAGAATTTACATTTATAAATAATTTAATGTATATATTTATGTTTTTATCAATATATATCAAACATATTTTGTATAGTCTTGTATTTTCTAATATTGATTTTGTGAGACACTTGTAAGTATTTTAATTTTTTTTTTTGGATAATTTACTATAATTTTATCAATATATTCAAACTTTTTTTCCAGGTCTCTCACTAATAATAATAATCATTAATCATGTCAGAAATAGAGAATTGATATGAATTTTGTTCCTCACAACAACTCGAGGTTTGTTAAGGAGGGAGTACAGCCTTTTAAAAATCATCCAACCATTTCAAGTTAAACGCAATTCATTGATAAAATGAAGAACAAGAAATGTAGTCCACATCCAGCAATGTACTTGAGAGAGATTTTTGGTATACTTACCGATGACAAAAACTTCCTCACCGTCAAATCCTTTAAACTCGTACTGTTCGCTCAAACCAAGATGTAGCATGAGAAGGAAGACATGAGTGAGTAACTCTCCACCTCTTCTCAGTTGATGAGTATGTTCTTTCCATGGACAATGAGCTGCTGCATAAGCTACCATTTCTATCCAAACTTCATTTATCATCTCCCATCGTTTCTTCAATCCCAATGACCGCAATTGCCTGGCGAGCTTTTCCGCACCGATTACCACTGAATTGGATGTTTTCCAGAGACTTTGAAACGTTATATCATCAAGAGATAATTCGAAACGCAAAATTCATCGTCATGCGGCGGTCTGAATTGGGGCTCCTATCATGGCCCTCACACCTTCTCTAAGGTGTCTTCGCCTGTTGTCATGAGGCGGTCTGAACTGGGGCTTCTATTACGGCCCTCACACACCTTCCATCTAAGGTGTTTTCACCTTTCATAGATGGTCGCATCCTCCTTCAGCTGAGATGCTTCAAAGTGGCTCCAGAATTCTCTACCACCATGTGCACTATGGGAGAGATAGCTGCCACTAATCACATAGAAAGAGAAACTTACGGTATACTCCTCGCAATCCTCCACCTCGATTTCTATGTTTGGAGCTTCTATGCCTTTCTGCTTGAATTAAATTAATTTGTCTTTGAATTTCGTCCCTTGATATTTTTTTGTATCAAATATGATCCTCACTCTTTTTATTGTTAATTTTAGTTGTTCTTATCCTTTTCTTTATGGAAATTGTTTCTCAATTTCATTTCTTATAATTTTCTTTTATTTTTTATGTCAAATTTGGTTCTCTTTCTTTTCAAGTCTATATTTTTTAAACCACTTTTTTTTTAATTTGTTTTTTCAAGTTTATCTCTAATTATTTTGGTTGGTTGGGGATTTTGCATTGTTATTTTTTTGGATTTACTTTTTATGTTGTAATCTGGCCTCATATTCCATATCACCAGTTCTTATAGTTGAATCGAGTTGGCTTTAGTCATTTAAAAAAGAATAAAAATTGCATCCATCATCATTAAGTTTGTTTGAAATTGGTTTTCTTTTCTTTTTTATTCTTTTGTGAATATGATTTTTCTTTTTAATTTTTCTTTTCAATTCAATATTTGATGATATTTGAAATTTGACCATCAATGTTTTGATTTTTTATTTTTTATCCTTCACTTTTTTTAACATGTTTTAATTTTTATTCAATTTCATCCTTATATCCATAATCTTGATTTTTTTTATTTTTTTAAGATTTAGTCCTCATTCTCTTGGTTTTTATTTTTTAATTTGGATTCATTTGTTAATATGTTTTTTATTTCAATTTTGCCATTCAATTCAAATTTTTTGTTTATCCTTTTAGTTTTTTTTTCTTTTCAAATGAGGTCCGTACTCTCTCAAATGCTTTTTCTAATCCTTTAAATTTTTTATTTCATCATTCGATACTTTATTTATAGGGATTTGATCTCCTTGGTTTTTTCTATTTTTTCTATGCCATATCCAAGAGTATATCTGGGACAATTATCAGGTCACAGGTTGAGTGGGTTGACTTGAGTGAACCTAAGTCAACTAAATCTTTTTTGTGGTATAAAAAATTCAAAATGATACCATTTTGAATTAAAAAAAAGGAGGAAAATAATCGATAGGTTTTGACCTTATTTTGATTGGATTTTCCACGAGTTAACCAAAACATGGTTCAACCCAGGTTTTTGGTTGTCTTACAGTTGATTAATGTTCCATAGGTTTATTTTAATGATCGTTATTTTTTTATTTTCCTTTTCAATCAGGTTTTTCCTATCTCATGATCCACGTAGGAGGTTTATTCGGGTGACCTAGGTTTTTTTGAATGTCGCTTTTTCATCCTTTTTTATCTTGTCCTTCAAATTTCAATTATTTTTACAACTAAACTTTTTTTTCTATTTTTTTTTATATTGAGTTATCATATCCATTTGGTTCTACTCGTGGGTTTTGACAACCACATTTGTTTTTGCTCGTGCTTTGTTTTTTAATACTTTTTTCATTGATTTTTTTTCCTGATTTTATCTTTCTACATTTTTATTTTAAGGGATTGACGATCATTATTTTTTTAGCTCTTTTTCTAAGGTGTCGAGTCTTGGATTTTTTTTTTTGTTCTTTAAAATCTAATAACAGTGCTTGAACATTGTTTTTTTATACTATAAAAAAAATCAACCCGGCCCACAGCAAAGCATCAGCCCACAGCACACCTTATGTTTGGTTTGTTACTAAGGCCCCGTTTGTTTGCTGGAAAGTAGTTTTCTTTTGGAAAGTAGTTTCTTTTTGAAAAGTGAATTCCGGGAAAGTGAATTATTTTCTGATGTTTGGTAGTGTAATGGAAAATAAATTGAAAAACACTTTCCAGTGTTTGGTTATGTCATGAAAAATGAGCTGGAAAATAACTTACTAATGTTTTATTTTTCTCAAGTTTATTAAAACAATGAGGAACAAATCTTACAAATTAAAAAGTTGAATGAGAATGAAATTGAAAAAAAATATAATTTCATAAATTATCTCAAATAAAATAAATAATAATCAAAATAATAGAGATCAAATCTAAAAAATTAAAAAAAATAAAAGATGAAGAAATTAAAATAATAATAATTAACATTTCATAAATTATTTCAAATAAAATAAGTAACAATCAAAAGAATGAGGATCAAATTTAATAGATAAAACATTTCAATAAAAAAATGATAAGGAAAAAGCAAATAGCAATTATAAAAATAAGGACCAAAGTTACTATAAAAATTAAATTTTAAGAGATAAAATTGAAAAATAAATATTCAAAACAAATTATATATAGCAATCAAAAGTTTGAGGATCAAATTTGATATAATCAGCAAATAATGATATTTCTAAATTTTTCACAACTTCCGGAAAGTGTTTTCCGCCCAAATTTTTCAGGAAAACACTTTCCTGAAAACCAAGCCAAATTTTCCTTTGACTGGAAAGTGTTTTCCGTTGATCAACTTTTCTAATGGCAAACAAACACAGGAAAGTTTGGAAACTGGTTTCCCGGAAACCACTTTCCAGAAAACAAACATAACCAAAAGGAAAAACACTTTCCTGGAAACCAAACCAAATTTTTCTTTGACTGGAAAGTGTTTCCGTTGACCAACTTTTCTAATGACAAACAAACACATGAAAGTTTGGAAAGTAGTTTATGAAAGTTTGGACTTTCCAGAAAACAAAGATGGCCTAAAAATAAATTCATTTTATCAAGTATAAAAAACCAACTAGGCTGGACACTATAATTGTACTGACTTGTAAAAGTTCTACCTTCCATTATTTGAAAGGAGATATGTATGGGTGTACTATTTTTTTTCATGGTAGGTAATACAATCAAACAATTCGAATATAAAGGTAGGTAGAGTATTATGTATCTGACCTATATATTGGATCTCCATTTTCAAATTTACATGTATATTTAATTATTATATATATTATTTAAGAATAATTTTGTGAGATAAGTGGAAAGTATTTTGATTTTTTTATGGACAATAGACTTTTTTTAATGAAAATATACCATGCAAAGAATTGTATCATGAATCTTTATCCAATAAAGATAAGTATGGAAAATTAAAAATTAGCTTCGATTGATGTTAATGCAAGTATAGAATTTAGAAGCAATCCTGAAAGGGAGAGTTAAATCTTTATTGCCATCCCAAGCAAGGTGCCTCTAATAGTGAATTTTTATCATTCACATAACTTGGTTTAAAATCAATATATTGAATTTTATTTTTGTATCTATAGATTAATTAATGTTATGCTTATACTCATATAGCTTAAACTTTTTTCAATATTATCCCTCTAGTTTTTAAAATTACCAATGTTACCCTAATTGTTAAAAAGCTTACTGTTTAAAATTGGTTTTTGAATTATTTTTTTGAAAATATTTTTAAGTGCTTTAATGCAAACAATAACACCTATAGGTATATGAGAGTGGGTATATGAGAGGAAGTAAAAGAGAAATGTAAGGAAAATTGAAAGTTTTGATAGTTATTTAAAAAAAGAAAAAAAATGGAAACTATAAATTAAAAGGTTTTAAAGTATTGAGATGGAAATGGAACATACCTCATCGGGACTCGGCCGTGACATGATTGTAGTCCCTTTCAAACATTTGTCTATAGCCCCGAAATATTCTTCTCGCTCCTCCTTTTTGTTTTCGTTGAAGATTGCGGTGAAATATCAATCAATTTATTGTTAGAAATTGGAGTAGTTACCGGTTAATAGAAGCAAATATCTAATATTAATTATTTATTCCAAAATTTTCAATTAAAATCACTTTATTAATAAAATGAAGAAATCGAAATGAATTAAACAAACATATGTTCTTTCCATGGACTGATTTGTTATTTTATTCTGACGTCTAAAAAAATATAGTATCTATCTACGTACTTGAGAAGGATTTTTGGTATACTTACCCCTTTCAAATAAGAATATAAGGATCTTTTATATTCGTACTGTTCGGTCAAGCCAAGATGTAGCATGAGAAGGGAGACATGAGTGAGTAACTCTCCACCTCTTCTCAGTTGTTGAGTATGTTCTTTCCATGGACAGTGAGCTGCTGCATATGCAACCATTTCTACCCAAACTTCATTTATCATCTCCCATCGCTTCTCAGGTGCCATCAAAAGCAATTGCCTGGCGAGCCTATCCACACCACGTAACACTGACTTTTCTGTTTTCCAGATAAATTGAGACCCTCCATCATCATAACCACGTGATTCACTATTGCGCAATTCTCGCAAGGTACGTTGATATCCCTCATCATCAGGACCGCGATCTTTTAGACCCCACAATTCTCGCAAAGTACGTCGATATTTTCGACCCCGCAATTCCCCATCTTTTAGACCCAGCAAGTCTCGCAAGGTTTCTTGATATTCCTCATCATCACCGAATCCTTTAGAGAGCATATTTGGTCTTATCACCAAAAGATACATCATGTATTCAGATAGACATCTTCCATCTTCTGTGGAGACATTGCTTCCATCTTTATCAGCACGATAACAAATATCTGTTGCTAGATACCAGACAAGAATGCTCCGACTGAATTCTACTTCAGTCGTGCACCACTTGTAGTCCCGTAACAGTCCCTCTCTTTCTAGCACACCATCTCCCCTCTGACCTATTATTTTACTTCTGACGTTTTTATCAACGACATTCAAATCTTCCTTAATCTTCCGAGCTTTCTCTCGAAGATGTCCGAAAATAAGACCTTGCAGTTCTCCATTCAAATCTTTCCGATTCACATGCATCTGCCTCATCATATCATCGATTCCCAGGAATTCCAAACATCTATGTGGCTCTCTTTCAAAGGAAGAGCTTATGAGGTTATACTGTGATATGGATCTCGACCACCTCTCGCTTCTAGTTAACTTCCTTAGCTGAGAATAAATTGCACTGGTCAGGGCGTTCCCTCCTTTACCAATCAACCAAATCATTGTCCAGTCAGACAAAACAAGGCATAAAAAAGCATAAAACTCGAGAAAAACAGCGGCCGCAGACAATAAATACGTAATTGCAATGTCGGTCGTTGAGTAGTCAAGCTTGTCAACCTTGACCTGGAAGGTAATAAACGCAATAACAGAGAGCAGAGAGCTGATACAGCGAAGAATGATTCCGCCACGGGAGTAAATCAGAGGCGCTTTAGTATAAAGCATATCATATATCAATCCAAGCTCAGCCTCTACCACCTTGAAGGCACCGTCTGCTTCATTCTTGGAAATCAGCTCCCGGCTTCTTATTAGTTCATCAATGCCAGGGACAAGATCCTGCATCGCAAACTTGGATATATAAGAAAAAACATAAGCTTGAAGAAGATAATCTCGCTGGAGGTCTTGTGGATTTGATATTCTCGTACGATGACAAGAACCCCAAAAATCTGAGAGAGAAGAGTTTTTCAAACTCTTGGAGCATGAAGACCAGAGCACCCAAGTCCTCTCTGCGTACTTTACAACGCCAACAACGAACACTGGGATCGCTATGAATGAGAGGATACCGCTACCCCAAGACCTTGAGAAGACATAAAAAGCCACTCCGACTTGGATGACAAGACCTAGTAAATGCCTTAACCACAACTCGTTATCTTCAATCGAGTATGCAGTGATTGTGTCTGGGCCACCAAGGTGCAGGAGTAGAAAAGGTGCCCAAAATGCCTGGATGGAATTGTTTGCTTTCTCTGAACGGTCACCTGATGAATCTCCTAGGCTCCTGGCTAGAGTACCCAGTGCAACAGTTGCCACCATGTCTGCTGATAGGTATGCAGACCAAACGAGAATCCTGATCCAGATTCTGCCACTGGTCTTTCGCCGAGACCCAAATATGATGAGGATGGTTTGTAGCAAGAGACTAAGCAAAACCATTCCTCGAATCTCCCAATTGTTCCATAAATTTAAGACTTTTTCAGGCAATTTTTTAAGCATTGTCATCTTTTCCCCAACTGTGGAAACTAGTTCTCTCGATGAACCCTTGAAAAAACAGTTTTGTAAGAGGAAAAGGTAAATGTGGATATCTTTGAAAAAATCTCTTAAAATGAACAGCGAAAATTAAAGACTCTTATGAGAAAAGAAGAGGTGCAGATGGAGGAAGACAGTGAACAATTCTGAAGCCTTCGGCAATTCTGAAAAAAGCACAGCCACCACAATTCTGAATGCAGATGGAGGAAGACAGTAAACAACCACTGCCGTTACCCACATCAAATCACCGTCATGAAGTCTTCCTCCCTCAGTGATCGATTAAATGCGATATGGTTTCATCAAATTTGGGTTTCTTTTGATTTATGGGAGGTTCTTGAGATGGGTTATGTTGGATAAGTGGATTTGAAGGAATCTGGAGAGGGAGAGAGTAATTTACTAAAATTTTCTTTTAACTATGAATTATTTTTCAAAGGAACATTTCTAACAATAAACATAAAAAAGTTTGGATTCTATAGCCGTAGAAAAACTTTTCAATAATTGTTGCCTCGGACTTGACAAATAGTCATGCATTTCTGTTAAACAAAGACTTGTGCAGTAAAAAGGCATTGACCATATAAATAATTGGCTTTGCACTGTTCCATTCGACACTTTTCTTGAGGAAAATAATTGTCAGTGGAACTTGACAGTGACATGTCTGTATTATCTCTCAGATATCTATCAATTGCCTCACGATATTCTTCCTCCTTTATTTTTGTTGAAAATTGCAGGCCCACACGCAAAGCCTTTATTAAATGGGCCAAGCGCTGGGACAATACCTGGTCTTTTCCTTCTTCTTCTTTTTTTTTTTCTAAATGTTGTTTTTTTTAATTAATGTCTTTTCTTAATATATGTTTTTTCAGAATGATTTTTAAATTTATATTTAAATTAACACATCTTCTCTTTTTTTTTCTTCATTTAAATAGCAATTATTTTTTATTATTTTGTATGCATTTAATTTTTAATGAGATTATTTTAATTCATATATAATTGTTTTTATGTTTTAAATAACAAATATTTATTTTTGGATAATATTTCTAATATATATAACCTTGCATAATTTTTTTTTAATTAAATCAATTTTATGTTTGTCTATTTATATTTATTTTTGAATAAATAAAAATTTCATTACCATCTGTAACTTTTTTTATTAACACTTATAATTTTTTTATATACAAAAATACATTGGAAAAGCTTTCATAAATAATTGTTTTAAGGAAAAAAAATTGATCTATGACAGAGCGCGGGTCAAATAGCATCATAAAATTTTCTAAGGTTTATAGTGCCTTTATAAAGGCTAGAAAACTAACCTAAAATATAAAATAATATAAATAATGTGAAAAAATATCAAACCACATCAATCCATCTAATTTTCCTTTTTTGCTACTCTTTGTTTTGTTTATTCTTTAGCACTCGTCTTATTTACTATTTGTTTTTGTATTTGAAATTATATTTGACTTAAAAATATTAAATTAATAATTTTTTAATGTTTTTTTAATTAATTTGATATGTTAATATTAAACATAAAAAAATATTTTAATATATTCTTGAATAAAAAATACTTAATAATAAATTGCTAGCTACCTTTTTTTTTGCTTAATTTAATTTGTATGTCGTTTTATATATATATAAAAAAAAATCGCAATAGAAGAAGAAGGAAGATACTAATTTAATTCATAGCCTTTTCTTTTCTTTTTTATTCCTTGATATGTCACATTCTGCAGTAATTTATATGTGTTGATACTGCCAGTGAAAGTAGTCGGGTAACAATTTATAGCATGTTTGTATTATAATAATTATTATTTTTTATTTAAAAATATATTAAAATAATATTTTTTTATTTTAAAAAATTTATTTTTGATATAACACATTAAAATAATCTAAAATTATTTAAAAAATATTAATTTAAAATAAAAATAATAAAAAATTTGAAAATACTTTTACAACATAAAAACAAACTGGCATTTAGAAAAGTGATTTTTTATATATATAAAATTTCATCCAATACTAATGATTTCTTAGCATGGCCAATGGTAGGGGTTAAAAAAAATCAATTAAATTGAAAAATAAAAAAATTAATTGAAAAAAACAAGCTGAGAAAAACAATATCAAATTAACCAATTAAAAACTAAAAAACAAAACCAGTAAGATTCGGTTTTAGTTTCAAAATTTTAAAACTTAATGAACATGATCGGACCAAAAGGCTAACTAGGGGATGATAGTCTATCCATTAGCTTGAACAATTTAAAGCAAAGGTAAATTATAAATACAATTAAACACAATCACTAACAGTAATAAGATAAGAATTAACTCTGTAAGAAGATGGTCATCAATGCAAAATGAAGCCCAACACTTTTGCTAATAGGAACTTATTTAAGTTATTTCACTTAAATAATTATATATGGACACAACATAACAAAATATACTACTCTTTATTCCATGCTTACACTGATCTCGCTATTTAAGTTAATCCCTTGATCATCAGTTTGTGCTGGCAAACTTCTTGTAAGTGAATCAATTCATTGTTGTGGAGTTGATGCTGTTAAAGAAAATCTCAGTTGCTCAAGCTCTCGCTCTGTATCTACTATAATCTTTTCAAGTTCTTTCAACCCCATCAAAATAGCAACATTGTTAACTCGACATGAGTAATTAACAAATATTTGATTAATCAATGCAAATTATTCTTATTAAAAAATTGAAATTAGGAGTCTCATGAATTTCAATTTAATTTCTCCTTTCAATAAATATAGAGGTAATTTGACTAATTTCCTGATATTAATTGATTAAAACTTGCTATCAAATTAAGTAAGGGGGTATTTAGGGATATTTGAAAGTATTATAGTGGTTACTTTTAAAAATAGAAACGTGTAGAGATAAATAATGGAGGAAGTTTGGAGAACAAAAGGAAGCGTAGCTTTTACAGTCTCCGACAAGATGTCTTTGATAATGATTTATGGGTCACACAACTTGGTTTAAAATGAAAAATTTATTTAATGAGGCTTAAAATCAACATTAATGACATATATGATGCTCAAAAATATTATTTGATAAATTTTATTTTTGTCTTTATAGATTAATTAACATTTTCTTCTAATCCTATAGTTTAAACTTTTCCAATACTATCCATCTAGTTTCTAAAATTAGCAAAGTTAACTTAGCCATTAAAAAGCTTACCATTTACATTTGGTTTTTGAGTTTTTCTTTTTTGGGAATGTTTTTAAGTGTTTTCTTAACATATTTTGAGAGGAAGCGAAAGAGATTTGTAAAACAAATACTTGTGTTGTACTGTGTAAAAATAAAAAAGATAAGTGGCCATATAAATAATTGATTCTGCATTGCTCCATTATACAATTTACTAGAGGAAAAGGACAGCGAGGAAGGAAATCGGAGTGATATTAATTTAAATATAAATTATTAACTTATTTATTAAAACACATATAAAAAAGTATGATTTTTTTAAAAATAAAATTATATATACATAAAAAAAAGGACAACATCAGCCCAATCAGAAAGGCCCTTACATGGGCCCTATTTCTTTTTAAAAAATAAAACTGGCGAACATTGTATCATTCTCCCTAACATTTTTATGGAAAAAAACATCTCTAAATAATAAGTCATCTGGTTTTCCTAAAATTTCAATTGTTAAGGCGGCTTAAAAAATAGATTATATTTTTTTTATTGAAAAACTTATTTTTCAATAAAATTAAACATCTTGCCAAATCTATAGATTGCATTAAACAAAAAAGAACCACACAAAAAACCAAAATCAATCCAAAACCAAAAATCTTTCCCAGTTTAGATTTATTTTTTAGGCAATTTCAAGGTGAAAAAACATCTAAGTGGAACTCTCCTCATCAAATGGAACTTTTTAATACCAAAATCTACTATATTGATAGTCGAAATTGATATCAATGTTGATTTTCTCTCTCTACCCCTAAAATTCAGTGATTTCTCTCATCTATCAAATCAAGGATTAAAAAAATAACAAAAATAAATTTCAATATCAAAATTGAATTACAAAACTATTGAGGGATCGAATACGTATAAATTTGTAATGTTCAAGAACTAAAATAATTTTTTTATGATAACTTTGAATCCATTATCTATTTGTGGTGTCTTTTATATTTTGATCCTTTATTTTTAATTTTTTTTAATTAACAAATTTGACTTAACTATTATTTAATTTGGCTAAAAAAATGCAATCGTACAAAAAAAAGGTCTAAAAAAAATTAAACAGTAAATCCAAAGTAAACCGTGAAAAAACTTTGAGAAGTATAGTTCAATTGGTCAGACTCTAGGTTTGCTCCCTATAGATTATCAGTTCGAGTCTTACAAACCTCAGGGCCACTTTAGGCTTATATGATCGTTAATTTCAGGACATGTGAGATTAGTTAAGATGTGCGTAAGCTAGTCCAAAGATCCATGTTAATAAATTAAAAAAAAAACCGTGAAAAAGTAACAACAGTGCACATGTATAATAATAATAACACTTCTTGTATCTCAATGGCCATGTGAACCGGGGCTAGGAAATATCATGTCTTATGTTTTATTTAGTCTGTCAGACATTGACCAACGTGCCATCAATCACGCTATGATCACACGGTCGTTGTTCTCTGATGGTTTCCGATGTGGGAACAGAAATTTGTTTCAAGTGTATTTGTCATTGCGTTAATTTTCATAGTTGCAAAAAATAAATTTTTTTAAAAAAGCATTATTAGTTATTTTCAGTTGGATTAAAATATGTGTTTTTTAATTGTGATTGAAATTATAGTTGAATAATATATATTTAAAAGATGTTTAGTTAAAATTGTTTTTAAAAATGTTATTGATATTAAAATAACTAAAATAAATATATATTTTATAATGTTATATAAAAGATATAGTAAAACAATATTAACTGCCTTGTGGAGCATGGAATAAATTTTAATAGTAATACAAAGACACAAAAAAAAATTATATATATATATATATATAAAGAAAAATAATACTGAACTAAAGTATAAAGTTAGCACACGTATAAGTGTGATTTTAAAGAATTTAGTATTTAAAAATATATTAAAATTATATATTTTTTTAAAATTATTTTTAAATAAATTTGTTAAGCTATTGGATTTAAGTACTATTTAACGAAAACGTGTCCAAGCTGCAAGTGGGAAGATAACCGAATGCCCTTTGTTCGATGTGGGACAATCTGCTGCTGTTTTCTTCTCACTTTTTGCTTCAAGTCCTGATAAAACAAAGAAAGGATAGCATGCAGCACGAGTCAATGGTGCGACAATATATGGCCCTCCAACTCACCCACCCTCCAACAACATCTCTTCAAAGAAATATATGATTTACTCTGTTTTTTCAAGCAAAGATTTTTATTCATTATACTTTTGGGAGCAACGCCAAAAAACTTTGTGAGACATCAGTTTCTCTTTAACCTTTTTTTTTTTTTAATGGTTAGTTGGACGTGACTGGACACCTAGCTCGAACAATTGAATTTCGATCAAGAACTAAAGATATTGACAAAAGGTATCAAGTTCAAATACCTACCACCTTTTGATTTCACTGCTCACTTTAATATTCGGTTTCAATTCACCAGTATGAGACCCTTACCTTCTCTATTAAAAACTATATTTTAATAGACAGGATATGCATTGATATCTAAGAGAGGGAGATGAGAAGGAATCCAATGGCTGGGAGTGCCTCCATCACTTCCCATACAATGGATGATGATCTTCACATGAAGCTGCTATACCTGGAGAACAGAGGTATATTGTTCTGCACATGATAATTTTGTTCCTGTTTACAATCAACTTGCCTTTTCCCCTAAGAATTTCAAGATTAATATGCCAAAAACTGAAGTTTTTTGTTTGTTTACTGAAATCTCTTTCTTGCACATAGAGAGAAATCCGGCAATGATATCTTCAAATACTCTGTTGAGATACCTACATGTCAACAGTACTGATCTTCTTGCTGCTTTATCCGAGCTTTAAATTCCTTGGTTTGGGTGCTGGGGGTGTCCTGCTAGCTATCCTGTCTGCTCTTCTCCAAATAAGAGCTTTTATGCTCTTTCTATTTTAGTCTCCTAATCTACCATGCAATCTTGATGAAAATAGAGATTTTCTTAATGGCATTTGATGCGCACAAAGGTGAAGGCATCCCATTGATTTATGGCTTTAGCACCTTTTGTTCAATTATGATCTTGATTGATTCAAATGGATATCTATCATCGCTTATAATTAAATGTATGATCAAGTGTTGCGGTGTACATCACAGTGGCATTTGCAAGATTATTCTTCCCTACTGAAGCCAAGCTAGCCATGGACATTGCACATGCTGCAACAACACCAGAATTTGCTGGTCTTGCTGCATCAAAAGGTTCTGACGGGAATTTGAGGGGGGATGACCTAGATGAGACACCAATAATGCAGAACATAAGACTTCGTTCTAGGATGGAAGCCCTAATGAAAACAGGTACATGGAAACTATGAATCCTTCTGCTTCAGGAACCAGCATCAGGACATGTTATAATGTGTTATTATTACGAGAGTCCTAGAATATTTTAATCTGATTGAATCAATTGAATTCCCATGAAGTTGCAGAATTGAGCAAATCAAATACCACTTGTGGCTTAGAAAATACAAACTATTTAGTTTTTGCAATTATTCTCATATTACCTGTGTTTGTCATGATGGCAGTTGAAATGGGCCGGCGATACTTCCCCAGTTGTTCCGAAGTGCTCGATAAGTTCATGGAGGATGACCTTCCTGATTTGTTTTACCATGAAAAGGGTACCCCAGATGAACAAAGAATAAAGAGGACACGTTTCATGGAGCTTAAAGAGGATGTTCAGGGGGCATTTATCAGGGACAAGGCTGAGATTAACCCCACTAATTGTTGAGTGAAGCAAGAACAATGAACCATGCAGTCATGGCGAGATAAGGAGAGGAATCATAGCATTGACTAAGATATAAGGAGCACACTCTTTTAATTTATTTATTTTCTTTTAGTAAGGAGC
This sequence comes from Populus nigra, assembly GCF_951802175.1. Classification (NCBI taxonomy): domain Eukaryota; kingdom Viridiplantae; phylum Streptophyta; class Magnoliopsida; order Malpighiales; family Salicaceae; genus Populus; species Populus nigra. The sequence goes on from NC_084867.1 coordinate 12,458,618, forward strand.
ACGAACCTTTTGCTCATCAACTATGAATATTGTGCTTTTTCTTGGAAAAACAAAAAACTATGAATGTTGAGTTTCGGTCCACAGCAAACAAGGGACGAACACACTGTTTCATCCCATTCATACAGGCAAAAACTCCAATGGTGGCTTTAGCGCAAACCAGCCAGTTCCGAAAACTCCATTAACCTTTCGACCTATTATGGCAGAGGTGTAAAATGGATTGACAGGCCCATGGGCAGAACAAGCTTGCAAATATGGGCGGCGCCTGGCATGGTCAAAAAGTTCTTACCAGGCTGGGCTACTGCTCGATAGTAATTAGTAAGTGACCTAACACGCTACATGTATTAAAACTGATACAAATAGCTATGTTAGCTGTGGGTTAAATATTTTTATTTTTTATAAAAATTATTTATGCAAATTTTTTAATATATTTTAATAGTTCAAAAAATATAACAAATTAAAAAATTTATAGACACATTTAATTAAATAAACTAAGAATTATGTACCATAATAAATCGATAAAAAATTATTAATGACGTCTAAAAATAAAATTTAAAAAACCGAGAGATAAACGTAGATCAAGATATTAAATCTTAAAAAAATTAACATTAAATTAATTAAATAAAATAAAATAAAAAAGGAATAACATGTAAGGCTATACATATTAAGAATATCATCTAAAAATAAATATTTTTTATTTTTTAAAATATATTTTTTATTTATATAAAAGATAAAAACAAAATAATAAATGAATAAGAAAAATCACTCTGCAAATTAAACACATAACAAAAAAATCAATATATTTTTTAAAAGAAATTCTGAATAAAATAAAAGAGAGGGGATTTTGTTTATTTTTTTATAACGTCAGTTTATTTTTTTTCATTGGATCCCGTAGCATAAGAACCCAACACGACTAAAAAATAAAAAACAATACTTCTCATAATCGCTACAGTATTGTCTATAGAATAAATATTCTATGTCTACGAAACAATAACTCTATATATACAGTAAATATACAATATTTTTCTTAAATAAAAAATAGAATAATAAATATGGATAGGGTTAGCACATAGAACAACCACGTTACACCTCGAAGATGGAATGGACCACCGACAGTCGCACTGCTACAGTTGTATAATACCAGCCGCCCTCGAAAACAGTGTATTAGTCAAAACCTTATCCTTGGTCTCTTGTCAGCGTAAGCATTCAACATAGATGGCTTATTTAAAAAAAAAAAAAAGGGGACAGATGATGGATTTTTCTACAAAAATATCATGGTTCTGTAAAGATTTTGGGATAATAATACATGTTAAAAAAATATTTATAAAATAACATAGTTTTATATTTTAGAATATTTTTTTATTCATAATTGTTATTTAGAATAATAATTGCATTTCAAAACATATTTATTTAATATATATTATTTAATAATTGTTTTTATAATTAATTGACCTATACAAAAATCAATTAAAACTTTTATAAAATTTAAAGGTTAGAATATAAGATTCAAAGTACAAAACTTTTAATTAAAGCTTGTGTTTAATTACTATTCTTAATAACAATCGTATTCAAATTATATTATTTTTTTAACACTTTTTTAATATTTTTTAATATTACGAAACTCTAAAATATCTAACACGACATCTATATAAAAGAAATGCGGGGAGAGGGGTCACAAAGCAAACATAGAGAGAGAGAGAGATTGAGCTAAGGACAATGATGAGGAAAATATTGGTTGCAGTGTTGATTGTGAGCATGGTCGCTTCTCATTTTGAGAACGTAGCGTCTGATGCTTCTGATTGCAATGACGCATGTACCACCGGCTGCGTTCAATCAAACACAAGACTTATGCGCCGTTGTGAGATCAAGTGTGGGATAAGATGCGGTCCAGATTCTGAAGTCGAAGATCACACAGGTTAAAGAACTTGGGAGTCTCAAAGATGAATGCTACCTGGAATCTATTTATGGAATAATTTGCAGCAACTCTTTTGACTGTTTTTATTTTCTGTCAAATTTTCAGTGTTGATAGTCTTTGTATTAGAAATAAGAAGGGAAGGGAAGGCGGGGATTAGGGCTATCCAATCTCAAATTTGAATAAAGAAAGGAGAGAATCACTTCTGAAACTTCAGTACTTGCTGTAAGAAATTGTAGCCTTTTGTTCTTGAAACTTGATGATCATCATTTTAGACACAGAAAAACACAGATTCATCTATCAAGCTATAAGGCACCAGTAAAGTACACACTGCAATCTGCATCGCGGAACAAGCAATTAAAGGAAATCATGATAAACGAAGTGGAAGAGGAGAGAGGCCATATTGTCATCTTCTGGAACGAAGAACCAGAAGAAATTCCTCAGAATCCTAAAACATCAAAACAGCAAATAACCTCCATAAATAAAATGGATTTTTAATGGAGGAGACAATTTCATTAGAAAGTTAAACTCAGGCTGGCCACTAATGCGCGCACAGCAGAAGACCACATACTAGTGCATGCGATAATTAATGTCTGCCATCTCAGATCTGCCTTTTTCTGCTTTCAGCAACCCTGCGTTTCGCAAATCATGGTGGGTCCATGAATAATAAATAGTATTTTTTACTTTACCAAACAATTGTTTTAATTAGGTAAAAATCTTAATTAACATCCCTCTCTCAATTTTTCAAAATATATATTTAGTTATTGTTATTGATTTTTTTTATTCATTAACATAGAGGATTCTCATTTTGTTTAATTATATGGATACATAAGTTTCTTGATTTATATTTAATTTTTTAATTTGAAAAAAATGTTAAAAAAGCTTTCATGTTTTATTTTTTTTTGCTAGTAAAAATTATCAAACAAAATCGTGACGTGTCACGTTTGAAATAGCTAGTAAACTTGATAAAACGTTTGTGAAGGTCAATTAATAAGACATTCCAAATAAATAACCTAATAGCTTTTGTTTTTTAAATTTATCCTACTAAACAATTACCTTGCCCTATATATATATATATAATAATGAACCGATATCATGTGCTCCTCGACGAATTTATTAAGTCTCTTGGTTCTTCGCTCTTTTCCGATGTGGTACAAATCTGGTCCTATTTTGTTCAAGGGTGTTTTTGTCCTAAGGAAAACGCTTTGTCCTCTTTTTGCTTAAAATCTTGATAAAACAATGATTGGAGTTATATTATTTGTGTAATGGGAATAAAATAAATTGATAGATTCAGATGGGAATGGATTAAATTGTAGAATAACAATTAACTTTATATCTATAAGGTTTAGATGTAAAAATATATGGGTGGTGGGACAAATGTTACCCTCATTCAATATGGGGCTATTTTAACCACCTTTTTTTATTTTTTTTATTTTAATAAAAGTTATAAGATTTTTTTTTCCAGCCATGAGGGGATAAGAGTATCTTCAAATTAATTTGTGTGTTAACTGAAACTAGATCTCTTTCTAGGCGATCTTGATTAGTGTATTAGAATAAAAAGGAAATAAATATATTTGATTAAAAAGATATAAATAAAAATATAAAAATAATTATATTGAGATTTGTTATTTCAACATAAAAAAGAAAAAAGAAAAAAGAAAACATATCCTCTTGTATTAATTATATTCATTTCTTCTATTTCAAAACAGTAATTAAATGTTAATTCAAGGATACATCTATCATATCAACCCTGTATATTAAAAACATAATGATAAATTCTTCATAATTGTAGCTCCAAGATTTGAATTTAAAAGGGTCATTTAAGGGATACAATAAAGTAAATATCAAATTAAGAAACATGTATAAAATTTGACATAAAAGATCATTCTCTTGAGATTTGTTTTGTTTACATGGGCAGATATCACATTCTAGAAGGGGTCGAAAAGGGGGACTACACTGCAGGTCCGGATCTAAGATAAAAAAAAATTATAATATCAAAATATATATGTATTGAATTATATATTTTTTAAATATTGAGATTTTAATATCTTAGAAAAATATTTTTTAAAAAATAATATTAAGATAATGATTTATTGGATTGACCAGTAGATTACTCTGTTAAATATACAATTCGAGCTATAAAACCATGTTAATCTCATAAAAATAAATTAGAATAAATACCAGTAGATTACTCTGTTAAATATACAATTCGAGCTATAAAACCATGTTAATCTCATAAAAATAAATTAGAATAAATTATAAAGTTGAATTTCGAATCAACTTAATATCGAAGGATAAAATTAAAGAAAAATATTTATTTTAAAAAAACTGAAGTCAACCCGGTTTAAGCTGTCAAACCTGCAACTTGAGTCATGAGGATGAGGTAATATCATAGAAAAAAAATATAAAACATAATTTTCAACCAATCTAATATTAAAAAATGTGATTGAAAAAAAAACAAAAAAAAACATGAGCCAACTTGAATTAATCTGTCAAACATATAACTTGTGTTACGAAAAGATATTTTCATATAAAATAAATTATAAAAAACTATAAAATTTAATAAGAATAAAATTGAAAAAAAAATAATATTTTTTAAAAATAAAAATAAAATATTCATGCATGAGCGTGGATACTCTAATAACGAGAATACAATAAATATTCAAAAAGTTTTGGTTAGCTCTTTGGTGTTCGCAACCTGAATTTTAACTACATGTAGTTTAAAACAAAAACTTAGAGCTCGTCAGACAACCGCATGACAATTCCAAGCCGTTACTCAAGCTATAATCACGCGGTCATGGTTCCTCAACCAGGCTTAGGTTCCTGTCTCCTTGGTGATTAAAGACATAGAGCTACGCTCCTCTAGTAAAAATCCTTCTCGAGGAAAGTCTTGCCGTTATGAGCTTCTCGATCAATTTATTAACTCTATTGCTTCTTCACTCTTTTTCGATGTGGGACAAATCTGGTCCTAGGTGTTTTTATCCTTGAGGAAAACGCTCTGTCCGTCTTTTTGCTTCGAGCCCCGGTAGTATCCAAGGGGTAATATGAAAGCACGAGGAAGACCCTGAGCAGCTGAAACTACATTTAGTTAAAATTCATGTTGCAAACACCAAAGAGCTAACCAAAACTTTTTCAATTTCCCCTATAGTTTCAGTACACAGCAAGATAGCTTCTGTAGCGATTGGCTTCCTGTTATACCATGAGCACTCCCAAGCAAAAGTAGTTGTTCTTGGCGGTCATTTTCACTTCTCTTCGATACTTGTCGGTCTGTTCCTTTGAATACCAAATCGCTAACCAAAACTTTATTAACATAGCTTTTTCCTCAAGGATAAAAACACCTAGGACCAGATTTGGTATTCAAAGGAATAGACCGACAAGTATCGAAGAGAAGTGAAATGCCTTAACCACAACTCGTTATCTTCAATCGAGTATGCAGTGATTGTGTCTGGACCACCAAGGTGCAGGAGTAGAAAAGGTGCCCAAAATGCCTGGATGGAATTGTTTGCTTTCTCTGAACTTTTACCTGATAAATCTCCTTGGCTCCTGGCTAGATTACCCAGGGCAACAGTTGCCACCATGTCTGCTGATAGGTATGCAGACCAAACGAGAATCCTGATCCAGTTTATGGCAATGGTCTTACGTCGAGAACCAAATACGATGAGGATGGTTTGTAGTAAGAGACTAAGCAAAACCATTCCTCGAATCTCCCAATTGTTCCACAAATTTAAGACTTCTTCAGGCAATTGCTTAAGCATTGTATCTTTTCCTCAGCAGTGGAAACTAGTTTCTCTCGATGAACCCTGAAGAAACTGTTCTGTAAGACGAAAAGTGAAAGTGGATATCTCTAAAAAAAAATCTGAAAACGGATAGTGAAAAGCTTGCATGGCCAGCTTTTGCAAACCATAGTTACATATACAAGTAAGAATTTGGTACTTGGCTTGAATACGAAGGAATGAAGAGACGCTAAACAGTAATAAAGAGACTTTACAGTTGTTGTCTTCACTCCTTTTCTTTTCTGGATAGACATTAGACAGAGCTTTTTGGACTCTTAAAAGAAGGAATTCTGAATATCAATACCATGTTTTAGCGCTAAACTCCCCAAAGTTTTGAATATGTGACTACCTTGACTTATTAATTAAGTAAACCAGATTTACTGTGCCCCAGTGTTTTTTTTTTTTTAATTCTGCCCTTTAAGAACCTAATTTAAAGCTAATTTAGCTAAAAATGTTTAGAAAAGACAAAATTAAAAACAATTGATTAAAGTGGCACCGAATTTACTGTGTCTAAGATTTTTTTTTCATTTTTTTTAATTCTTCGGACCTAATTTAAAATTAATTTAGCTAAAATTGTTAAGAAAAAAGAAAATTAAAAAAAATAGATTAAAGTGAAACATGAGGAGGATATGGGTGGTGTTTTTGAAATTTGTATGAAATATTCAACTTAGTCCTTATTCTTTAATTATGAATTATAATAATTGGGACCCTATAATTTTTTAGGTTTCATTTTTTAAATCAATTTTGGTCTAAAATTTTATTTTTCTTATTTATTAGTTTCTAGATTAAAAATGAGAGAGAAAGTTGTCAAATTTCAGTGATAGAGAGAAAAAAAATATTATTTATACATATTATAACCATTAAAATAATAGATCCTGGTCCTAAATAGTTCTATTTGGTGAGGAAAATTCACTTTAGGTATTTTTTTTACCTTGAAATTACCTAAAAAATAAATCTAAGCTTGAGATTTGTTTTTGGTTTTGAGTTGATTTTAGGTTTTGGGATGGTTTTTTAAAGTCACTGATTGGTTTTTCAAGGTTCTATGGTGTTTTCAAGATTTTTTAGGTATAAAATGGATTGAAAAAAGATTTTTAAGTAAAAAAAATCAATTATGATTTCTGGCCACTATAATTGCCGGAATCTAAACAAAATCAGACGACGTGTTATCTGCCTTTATATTTTCAAGTGCACGAGCCTACCTTTGCAAGCCAACAAACAAGGCTTTATTAAATGAGTCACTCTTGTGAGGCCCAAGAATACCTTGTCTTTTTCTTCTTCTTTTTTTATCCTTAAAAAAATTCAATATTTGCTTGATTTTGAATATGTACTCGTATGATTAAAGAGTTGATGTCTTATCTCAAGTGTAGAAGTGTCAAAGTAATAAATAACCCGGCAAGCTGCGGTTGAACCACATGGAGGTCAATTATACAAATAATATATATATTTTATTTAAAAATTAAAAAAATCTTTAAGATATGAGATTAATGTGAGGATTAAACAATTATAAAAACAGATGTCAAGGTTAGAGGATCCACTAATAGTATTAGAAATAAGTAAAATATAAACTTATTATAAATTATTAACATGATCATATTAATTATCTTATTTTTGTAACACCATACTTATAAATATCATCAGGCATTCATGTTGCTTTACTTGAGGCTTATATGATCGTTAATTTAAGGGCCCGTGGGATTAGTCGAGGTGAGCACAAGTTAACATGGATACTCATGTTAATAAAAAAACACTTTATTTAAAAATATTATGAAATATACAGAAACTTCAATTTCTCAGTGGCTAGGCCTCTAGATAATAATTTATTTTAAAGAGATAGAACTAATAAAGTGTTGGACAGTAGTGAAAAACAGGGTGAGTGTCACTCTTCTACCCCTGTACTTAGATTTGTCACTACATTAATTTTGTCAAGAGGATTATCTAATCCATCTACGAATGTGTAAACTCTATATTATATATTGCAACGATAGCATCCCATTCAGCTTTCACTGTTGTAAATATGATGCAGCTACTTTAGATCCATTGAATCAATAGCCATCCCTATAATCTCTCAAAATAAATAAATAAAAATAAATTAGGACCCTCTTGGGAATTTATATGAGAAGATCTGCATGTTATATATCTGGTGGACGTACGGTTGTCTACAAGTGAGGGTCCTGTTTTCTAACCTTTTTATTAGAAATGGGCCTTAGTAGCAAGGATGATACAGCTCTAGTTCAATACTTTTTTTTTTTTAATGTTGGTATTTGGATTAGGTTATGTATACTTATCTAATCTATAAGTTCTATTATATAAAACTTCAGTAGCTCTAAAATTTATAAAACTTGAATTAATAATTTTTAAAAAATAAATTTAAAACCTGACCAATAAAACTATAACTTTTATACCTTAATACTTGAGATTGACTGTGTTGTATTACTGATACTCTCTTTAAGCTTTCACGCCACCCACGGGTCAGGTCTTCTTATGGTCGTTCGAGTTAATAGCAGTAACAAATGGGTGGGTGTTTTTAGGTAAGCAATAATAATAATAATAATCTATGATTAGAAACTTTATATATATATATATATATATATATATATATATTATTTTAGAAGTATAAAATTTCATTTTGAAATTATATTAGAGTCATTTTACTTTTTTGTCTCTTGTCATTTCTAATCTAGAATATTAATCAAATACAATCCTAGTTTTATTTAAAAATAAAAAATAAAAAGACATTCTCTAGCTATATTAGTACATTAGAACATTAGAAGGAATGAAATTATTTTGAATGTAAATCTTAAAATTAATGGTCTCTTACAAATAATAAAAAAAAATTTCTAATTACTTTTAGAAAAAATATTCTATAATTTTTGCCTCATAATTTAAAAACTTGACAAATCATTCTTAAATTATTCAAAGACTTGTGTTATGCTGTGATGTGTAGACTCGTTAACAATCCGAGGATCATAAATAATAACGAATATTTGAGTATAATTAATATCATAAGAACACTTTTAGTGTAGTGCCCTTCTACTTAATATAAAGAAAGATTGCGACACCTCGTCTAATTACATAATAATACATGGTATTTAGAAAGCTATTCAGATTGCGTAATTTTTAATGCAATTTTTTCAATACATGCATGCAAAATGAAGCCCAACAATACTGTTTCTAGTAGGAACTAGCTTGTATAAGTTAATTCAATTAAATAATTATGGACACAACATAACAAAAGCTAGTACTCTTATTCCATGCTTAAACTGATCTCATTATTTGATGGTGGTTGACCAGTCCCTTGACCATCTGTTTGTGCTGATACAGTTAAAGAAGATCTCAGTTGCTCAAGCTCTTGATTTTTATGCTCAAGCACGAACTTAAGAACTCGCTCTTCGCGCTTAAGCTCTCGCTCTTCACGCTTAAGCTCTTGTTTTTTACGCTCAAGATCTCGCTCTGTATCTGCCACACGCTCAAGATCTCGCTTTGTATCTCCCACAATCTTTTCAAGTTCTTTCAACCTCTTCAAAATAGCAATATTATTAACTCGACATTAGTAATTAACAAATAATTGATCAATCAATGTAAATTATTCTTATTTAAAAATAAAAATTAGGAGTCTCATGAATTTCAATTTAATTTCTTGTTTCAGTAAATATAGAGGTAATTTGACTAATTTCCTGGTATTAATGGATTAAAACTTGCTACCTAATTAAGTACAGTAATATTGTTTTATATGCATGCATGCTGTTATAAGTACGCAAATTAAGTGCAACCTTGTTTAAATAAAAGAATGTGTGGTGTAAAAACTGGCGCAGCACTGGATAAAGAAAATGTACGTAAGGTATTTCTGAAAATAAAACAACACAGCATGAATATCAAAAATAGCTTATAATATTAAGATTATTAGTTTGACAGACTACTAAAGACCTTGGACATTGAATTTAGCGGAAGAGAAAGAGTGGCAAAGTGTAAAGCATGGAAAATTGACTAGTCATAATTAAACTTGTCTTTTCCTTTGAAAAAAGAGAGAGAACCTCGTAGGATAATATTAAAAAAAATATACTAAAAAGACACTATTGCTTCTAGACACATTGTTTTTACTCTTTTATCTTTATTAAAAATATATTATGTTTGCAATTAGAGGTACGAATAATTATCTTTACCAAAAGATGTATTAGTCATTATAAAATTTATTAAGAACAAAATAGTCCAGACATGTTTCTTTTGCTACAGTGTCATAACTGATTTGCACTTGAAAACAGGAAAAATAAGGCTTTGGGCAAGGGGCTCTTTTATCTTTTGCAAAAACAAAAACAAAGTTTTAAAGTATTGAGATGGAAGTGGAACATACCTCATCGGCACTCGATCTTGATATGGCTGCAATACCTTCCAAATATTTGTCTCTAGCCTTGGAATATTCTTCTTCCTCCTCCTTCTGATATTAATTGAATTTATTATTAGATATTCAAGTAGTCATCAGTTAATAAAAGCAAATATCTAATATTAATCATTTATTTTAATTTTTTTTAGATGCAAAGGCATCAATATTACAAAAAAAAAAATATTTAAAAGACACCAGTGATTTATTGTGCTTCTAGACATATTGTTTTTACTATTTTACCTTTATTAAAATAATGGTTATGCTAATTGGCAATTAGAGGTACAATTAACTTTACCAAAGAATGCGTTAGTCATTATAATATAATATGTATCAAGGATAAAATGATCTGGATATATTTCTTTTACTACAGTGTAACAACTTATTTGTACTTAAAAGCAAGAAAAACCTAGGCTTCCAGCAAGGGGCTTTTTTGTCATTTGCAAAAACAAAAACAGTGTGTTTACATTCATACCCTTTGACCCTAAAAAAATTAAGTAGCGAGGATGTTTTTGTTCTTTTGATATGGTTTTGTTGTAATTCTCAAGTGGTGTCAAGGGTATTTGGATATTTTAATATGCATAAATTATTATTTAAATTTAAAGATGGCTAGCGCGTGTTTTGGACAAGCCAACAAGTTCGCACCTCTGGTCTTTTTTTGTGTGGTGCATGCGACGCTCAAATTGCACCGAATGTTGCCTTTCAAGGAGGTGTTTGTTGCACCTCACCACCCTTATCACAATGGTGAGGCGCGTGTTCACGATCGTGACATGGAAGAGCATTGGACGCGAGTTTTTCCCTCTCTCCCTCTCTCCTCTCTCTCCTCCTACAAAACCGTGTTGGCCATTGCAAAAAAACAAGAAAGCATGACTATTTGTTTGTTAAGTTAAATTACGTCCTATTTTTTTTATTGCAATGTATTTGGTCTTGAATTATTTATTAAGTTAATTTGTTTTTGCAATTTCATCTCTTGGTACTTGATTTTTATATATGATTTGGTTCTAATTCTTTTAATTGAAATGTATTTGGTCTTGAATCATTTATTGAGTTATTTTTTTATTTCATACCTTTACACTTGATTTTTTGTTTCAGATTTTATTTTCGTTCTTTTAATTATGGTATGTTTGGTCTTGAATCCTTGATTAAATTAATTTGTCTTTGAATTTCATCCCTTGATTTTTTTTTGTATCGAATATGATCCTCACTCTTTTTATTATTAATTTTAGTTGTTCTTATCCTTTTCTTTATTGAAATTGTTTCTCAATTTCATCCCTTATAATTTTCTTTTATTTTTTGTGTCAAATTTGGTTCTCTTTCTTTTCAAGTCTATATTTTTTAAACCACTTCTTTTTTTAATTTTTTTTTCAAGTTTATCTCTAATTATTTTGGTTGATTGGGGATTTTTCATTGTTATTTTTTCAACTTTTGCTTTTTATATTGTAATCTGACCTCATATTCCATATCACCAGTTCTTATAGTTAAATCAAGTTGGCTTCAGTCATTTAAAAAAGAATAAAAATTGCATCCATCATCATTAAGTTCGTTGGAAATTGATTTTTTTTTATTTTTTATTCTCTTTGTGAATATGATTTTTCATTCTAATTTTTCTTTTCAATTCAATATTTGATGATATTTGAGATTTGACCATCAATGTTTTGATTTCTAATTTTTTATCCTTCACTTTTTTCAACAAGTTTTAATTTTTATTCAATTTCATCCTTATATTTATAATTTTGATTTTTTAAAAATATTTAGTCCTCATTCTCTTGGTTTTTATTTTGGATTTATTTGTTTTTTTTTTCAATTTTGCCATTCAGTTCAGAATTTTTGTTTATCCTTTTAGTTTTTTTCCTTTTCAAATGAGGTCCGTACTCTCTCAAATGCTTTTTTAATCCTTTGAATTTTTTATTTCATCATTTAATATTTTATTTATAGAAATTTGGTCTCCTTACTTTTTTATATTTTTTGACTTGAATATTGTTTTTGTATACTACAGAAAAGATCAGCCCAGCCTACAACAAAGCGCCGGTCCACAGCGAAGCGTGTGCCTTCTGTCTGGTTTGTTAACCTTCCATTATTTGAAAGGAGATACGTATGGGTGTACTTTTTTTTTCATGGTAGGTAATACAATAAATATAAAGATAGGTAGAGTATTATATATCTGACCTATATATTGGATCTTCATTTTTGAATTTACATGTATATTTAATTATTTTGTGAGATAATTAGTGTAGAGTATTTTGCTTTTTTTATGGACAACAGACTTTTTTTAATGAAAATGTACCATGCAAAGAATTGTATCCAATAAAGATAAGTATGTAAAACTAGAAATTAGCTTCGATAGATGTTAATGCAAGTATAGAATTAATTTAGAAGCAATCCTGAAAGGGAGAGTTAATAAATCCTTATTGTCATTCCCAAGCACGGTGCCTCTAATTAGAGTGTGTTTGGCAGTGTGGTTGCGGGTACTTTTCAAATAATTTTTCGTGCCAAAATGCATGCCAACGATGTTTTTTTATTTTTTTAAAATCATTTTTGACATCAGCACATCAAAACGATCCAAGACGTACAAACCATATTAAATTTTAACAAAAAAAAAATTCAAATTTTTTAGAAACGCCGCTGCAGCCGCGTTCCCAAAATGTTATGCTTATACTCATATAGCTTAAACTTTTTCAATATTATCCCTCTAGTTTTTAAAATTACCAATGTTACCCTAATCGTTAAAAAGCTTACCGTTTAAAATTGGTTTTTGAATTATTTTTTTTTTGAAAATGTTTTTAAGTGTTTTTATACAAATAATAACATCCATGTATGTGAGAGGAAGTAAAAGAGAAATGTAAGGAAAATTGAAAGTTTTGATAGTTATTTATAAAAAAAGAAAAAAAATGGAAACTATTTAAAAAAACTATAGGGTAAATTAAAAGGTTTTAAAGTATTGAGATGGAAGTGGAACATACCTCATCAGGGCTCGACCCTAACATGGCTGCAATACCTTTCAAATATTTGTCTTTATCCTCGTGATATTCTTCTAGCTGCTCCTTGTGATGTTAATTGAATTTATTATTAGATATTCAAGTAGTTATCCGTTAATAAAAGCAGGTATCTAATATTAATCATTTATTTCAAATTTCTCTTAGACACAAAGGCATCAATATTACAAAAAAAATATTAAAAAAGACACAAGTGATTTATTCTGCTTCTAGACATATTATTTTTACTATTTTACCTTTATTAAAAAAATGGTTATGCTTGCAATTAGAGGAACAATTACCTTTACCAAAGAATGCATTAGTCATTATAAAATTTATCAAGGATAAAATGATCTGGATATATTTCTTTTACTACAGTGTAACAACTTATTTATCTTTCAAAGCAAGAAAAACTAGGCTTCAGGCAAGGGGCTTTGTCCTTTGCAAAACAAAAACGGTGTGTTTACATTCATACCCTTTGACCCTAAAAAAATTAAGATTATTAGCGAGGGTGTTTTTGTCTTTTTATATGGTTTTGTTGTAATTCTCAAGTGGTGTTGAAGATATTTGGAAATTTTAATATACATAAATTATTATTTAAATTTAAAAATGGCTGGTGTGTGTTTCGGATAAGCCAACAAGTTGGCGCCTCTGATCTCTTTTTGGGTGATACATGCGACGCCCAAATTGCACTGAACGTTGCCTTTCAAAAAGGTGTTTGTTGCGTCTCATCACCCCTATCACAGTGGTGAGGCGCGTGTTCACGACCATGACACAGAAGAGCATTGGACGCGAGTTTTTCCCTCCCTTCCTCTCTCTTCTCTCTCCTCCTAAAAAACCATGTTGGCCATTGCAAAAAAACAAGAAAGCATGGCTATTTGTTTGTTAAGTTAAATTAGATCCTTGTTTTTTTTATTGCAATGTATTTGATCTTGAATTATTTATTTAGTTAAATTTTTTTTTCAATTTCATCTCTTGGCACTTGATTTTTATATATGATTTGGTTCACATTCTTTTAATTAAAATATATTTGGTCTTGAATCATTTATTGAGTTATTTTTTTCATTTCATACCTTTACACTTGATTTTTTGTATTATATTTTATTTTTATTCTTTTAATTATGGTGTGTGTGGTCTTGAATCCTTGATTAAATTAATTTATCTTTGAATTTCATCCCTTGATATTTTTTTTGTATCAAATATGATCCTCACTCTTTTTATTGTTAATTTTAGTTGTTTTTATCTTTTTCTTTATTGAAATTGTTTCTCAATTTCATCCCTTATAATTTTTTTTTATTTTTGTATCAAATTTGGTTATCTTTCTTTTCAAGTATATATTTTTTAAACCACTTCTTTTTTTAATTTGTTTTTTGAAGTTTATCTCTAATTATTTTGGTTGGTTGGAGATTTTGTTTTGTTATTTTTTTGGATTTACCTTTTATGTTGTAATCTGGCTTTATATTCCATATCACCAGTTCTTATAATTGAATCGAGTTGGTTTCAGTCATTTAAAAAAGAATAAAAATTGCATCCATCATCATTAAGTTCATTGAAAATTGGTTTTCTTTTATTTTTTATTCTTTTGTGAATATGATTTTTCATTTCAATTTTTCTTTTCAATTCAATATTTAATGATATTTGAGATTTGATCATCAATATTTTGATTTCTAATTTTTTATCCTTCACTTTTTTTAACAAGTTTTAATTTTTATTCAATTTCATCCTTATATCATTAATCTTGATTTTTTTATTTTTTTTTTAGATTTGGCCCTCATTCTCTTGGTTTTTATTTTTTATTTTGGATTCATTTGTTAATTTTTTTTCAATTTTTCCATTTAATTCAGAATTTTTGTTTATCCTTTTAGTTTTTTTTTTCTTTTCAAATGAGGTCCGTACTCTCTCAAATGCCTTTTCTAATCTTTTAAATTTTTTATTTCATCATTCGATATTTTATTTATAGGGATTTGGTCTCCTTGGTTTTTTCTATTTTTTCTATGCCCTACCCAGAGTAAATCTGGGACAATTATCGGGTCACAGGTCGAGTGGGTTAACTTGAGTGAACCCAAGTCAACCGAATCTTTTTGTGGTATATATAAAAAATTCAAAATGATACCATTTTGAATTAATAAAAAAGGAAAATAGTCAACAGATTTTGACCCTATTTTGATTGGATTTTACACAAGTTAACCAAAACATGATTCAACCCAGGTTTTTGGTTGTCTTACAATTGATTAATGTTCTATAAGTTTATTTTGATGATTGTTATTTTTTTATTTTTCTTTTCAATTAGGTTTTTCCTATCTCATGATCCACGTAAGAGGTTTATTCGGATGACCCAAGTTTTTTTTAATGTCGCTTTTTCATCCTTTTTTATTTTGTCCTTCAAAATTCAATTATTTTTAGAACTAATTTTTTTTTTATTTTTTTTATATTGAGTTATCATATCTATTTGGTTCTACTCATGAGTTTTGACAACCACATTTGTTTTTGCTCGTGCTTTGTGTTTTAATACTTTTTTATTATTGATATTTTTTTAATTTTATCTTTTTATATTTTTATTCTAAGGGATTGACGAATTATTATTTTTTTAGCTTTTTTTCTAAGTTGTCGAGTCTTGGATATTTTTTTGTTCTTTAAAATCTAATAACAGTGCTCGAAACATTGTTTTTTTACATTATATAAAAAATCAGCTCAGTCCACAGTAAAGCATCAGCCCATAGCGAAGCATGTGCCTTATGTCTGGTTTGTTACTAAAAATAAATTCATTTTATCAAGGATAAAAAATCAACAAGGCTGGACACGATGTATAATTGTACTGACTTGGAAAAGCTCTACCTTCCATTATTTGAAAGGAGATATGTATGGGTGTACTTTTGTTTTCATGGTAGATAATACAATCCAACAATTTGAATATAAAGATAGGTAGAGTATTATATATCTGACCTATATATATATATATATATTGGATCTACATTTTCGAATTTACATTTATATTTAATTATTATTTATATTATTTAAGAATAATTTTGTGAGATAATTAGTGTAAAGTATTTTGATTTTTTTTTATGGACAATAGACTTTTTTTTAATGAAAATGTACCATGCAAAGAATTGTATCCAATAAAGATAAGCATGGAAAACTAAAAATTAGCTTCGATTGATGTTAATGCTATGCTTATACTCATATAGCTTAAACGTTTTCAATATTATCCATCTAGTTTTTAAAATTACCAATGTTACCCTAATCGTTAAAAAGCTTACTGTTTAAAATTGGCTTTTGAATATATTTTTCTTTTGGAAATGTTTTTAAGCAAATAATAACATCTATGGGTGTATGAGAGCGGGTATATAAGAGGAAGTAAAAGAGAGATGCAAGGAAAATTGAAAGTTTAAGGTTTTGATAAATTGGAAGGTTTTAAAGTATTGAGATGGAAGTGGAACATACCTCATCGGGGCTCGACCCTGACGTGGCTTCAATACCTGTCCAATATTTGTATCTAGCGTGGTCATATTCTTTTTGCTCCTCCTTTTTGTTTTCGTTGAAGATTGCGGTGAAACATTAATCAATTTATTGTTAGAAATTGAAGCAGTTATCAGTTAATAAAAGCAAATATCTAATATTAATCATTTATTCCAAATTTTTCTTGGGCACGAAGGCATCAATATTGACTAGGCTCATGATCCACATGGATTAATAAAATCACTTTATTAATAAAATGAGAACATTGAAATGGAAATAATCTGATTTGTTATTTTATTCTGACGCCTAAACAAATGTTGCCGGAAACATATAATTACTATTACTTATGAATTTCCAAAATAATGAATTAAACAAACATATATAAATTGAAATAATCTGATTTGTTATTTTTGGTATACTTACCCGTGTCAATAAATCCAATTCTTTATATTCGTATGCATTAATTTCGTACTGTGCGGTCAAGCCAAGATGTAGCATGAGAAGGGAGACATGAGTGAGTAACTCTCCACCTCTTCTCAGTTGTTGAGTATGTTCTTTCCATGGACAATGAGCTGCTGCATATGCTACCATTTCTACCCAAACTTCATTTATCGTCTCCCATCGCTTCTCGGGTTCCAATGAAAGCAATTGATTGGCGAGCACAATCACACCGACTAGCGCTGACTTTTCTGTTTTCCAGAGAGCTTGAAATTCCTCACTATCAGAAACACGTGATTCACTGTTGCGCAATTCCAGCAAGGCACGATGTACCTCCACATCATAATCATCACCATGATCTTTTTGATCCCGCAAGCCTTGCAAGGTACGTTGATATGCCTCATCACCGAATCCTTTAGAGAGCATACTTGGTCTTATCACCAAAAGATACATCATGTATTCAGATAGGCATCTGCTTGTTTCATATTCTGTGGAGACATTGCTTCCATCTTTATTCAGATAAGCATCTGCTTCTTTCATATCAACAAGATAACAAATATCTGTTGCAAGATGCCAGACAAGAATGCTCCGACTGAATTCTACTTCAGTCGTGCACCACTTGTAGTCCCGTAACAGTCCCTCTCTTTCTAGCACACCATCTCCCCTCTGACCTATTATTTTGCTTCTGTGATTCATATCACAGACATGCAAATCTTCCTTAATCTTCTGAGCTTTCTTTCGAAGATGTCCGAAAATAAAACCCTGTAGATCAACATTCAAATCTTTCCGATTCACATGCATCTGCCTCATCATTTCATCGATTCCCAGAAATTCCAAGAATTTAGGTGGCTCTCTTTCAATGGAAGAGCTTATCAGGTTATACTGTGATATGGATCTCGACCACCTCTCGCTTCTAGTTAACTTCCTTATCAGAGAATAAGTTGCATTAGTCAGGCCGTTCCCTCCTTTATCAATCAACCAAATCATTGTCCAGTCAGACAAAAAAAGGCATAAAAAAGCATAAAACTCCAGAAAAACTGCGGCCGCAAACAATAAATACGTAATCGCAATGTCGGTCGTTGAGTAGTCATGCTTGTCAATCTTGACCTGGAAGGTAATAAACGCAGTAACAGAGAGCAGAGAGCTGATAAAGCGAAGAATGATTCCGCTACGGGAGTAAATCAGAGGCGCTTTAGTATAAAGCATATCATATATCAATCCAAGCTCAGCCTCTACCACCTTGAAGGCACCGTCTGCTTCATTCTTGGAAATCAGATCCCGGCTTCTTATTAGTGGAAGAATGCCAGCGACAAGATCCTGCATCATGAACTTGGATATATATGAAAAAACATAAGCTTGAAGAAGATAATCTCGCTGTTGGTCTTGTGGAGGGGTTCTTATTATCATACGATCATAAGAATCCCAAAAATCTGAGAGAGAAGAGTTTTTCAAACTCTTGGAGCATGAAGACCAGAGCACCCAAGTCCTCTCTGCGTACTTTGCAATGCCAACAACGAACATTGGGCTTGCTATGAATGAGAGGATACCACTACCCCAGGACCTTGAGAAGACATAAAAAGCCACTCCGACTTGGAATACAAGACCAAGTAAATGTCGTTTCCACAACTCGTTATCTTCAATCGAGTATGCAGTGATTGTGTCTGGGCCACCAAGGTGCAGGAGTAGAAAAGGTGCCCAAAATGCCTGGATGGAATTGTTTGCTTTCTCTGAACTTTCACCTGATGAATCTCCTTGGCTCCTGGCTAGATTACCCAATGCAACAGTTGCCACCACGTCTGCTGATAGATATGCAGACCAAACGAGAATCCTGATCCAGCTTCCGGCATTGGTCTTTCGCCGAGACCCAAATACGATGAGGATGGTTTGTAGTAAGAGACTAAGCAAAACCATTCCTCGAATCTCCCAATTGTTCCATAAATTTAAGACTTCTTCAGGCAATTTTTTAAGCATTGTCATCTTTTCCTCAACTGTGGAAACTAGTTCTCTCGATGAACCTTGAAAAAACTGTTTTCTAAGATGAAAAGGTAAATGTGGATATCTTTGAAAAAATCTCTTAAAATGAATAGCGAAAAGACTCTTATGAGAAGAGAATTCTGCAGTAGATTTTGGGTAAGGTATCATAAATTAGTTGCTGCATGCAAAGAAAAAGGTATGGGATGCATTACAAATTAATATTTGGAAGTGAATTCTGGGATATATCTCCTTTAACTCAAAGCTTGCATTACCAGCTTTTGCAAACCATAGTTACATGTACAAGCAAGAATTTGGTACCTGTCATGGGTACAAAGCAACGAAGAGATGCAAAATAGTAAGAAAGAGATGCTGCAAGAATGAAGAGACTTTAAACTAGTCGCTTTTCTCCCCTTTTCTTTTCTTGATAGACAATAGGCATTGCTTTCTGGACACTCAAAGAATTCGCATGAGATTAGTTCTTTAATCATGGATGCAGGTACGTTTCTGACGCTGGGAAGGCAGCGAGGTGAACTCAAAACATTATGGACAATGGGAGAACCTGAAAGGCACTGCCCGCACATCCAATTTCAACCCCCTGGCTCTCAATAAGCATGTAAATGTGCTCCGCCCCTCTAGTTGTTCTGGTTTTAGTTTTAGTATACAAAAGGAGCTCGTAAATTTTATCTGTATAAGTTTTTGGAGAGCCGCTCTGGGAGTCGCTTATTCCAGCATCGACTCTATACTCACCCCCGGCGTAAGAACATGCAAGTCTTGCGATTTGAACGGCATGCAAAATCGCTTTCACAAACCATAGTTACATGTACACGTAAGAATTTGGTACCTGTCATGGGTACAAAGCAACGAAGAGACGCTAAATAGTAATAAAGAGATGCTGCTTGAATCAAGAGACTTTAAATTTGTTGCTTTCCCCCCGTTTTCTTTTCTTGATAGGCAATAGACATCGCTTTCTGGACGTTCAAAGAAGGAATTCTGAATATCAAAATGACGAGTTAGAGCACTAAACTTCCCAAAGGTTTGAACATGTGACTACCATATACTAATAAGTTTCTGCCTTGCACTGGTGGAATTTTGCATCTTCAAAACACAGAAAAAATTCAGAAATTTGGATAGATAACCTATTCAACGATAGTCATCCTCTCGATGATTAAAACAATGGGTTTATCCAGCATCTTTTCATTCTCAAGAGATTCTAGCTAGATAGGCAAAGGCTTTGCAAATTTTTAGCGGTAATAAAGTAGTAGTCCTATTATTCGTTACGGTAAAAGAATCAGGAGCTAGTACTCTTAAATATATAATTATAGACACATTAGGAATGTTAAACAATCGGGAATGTTAAAAGAACAATCTTAATTCAATATTTTAAATTATTAGGTGAGGTTTTAAAATATAATTTATATTATTCTCTTAAATAAAAGGTTTTTGAACTTGAAACATGCACAGATCTATATTATATTATGCTTAATTTTTATCAAATAAATAGAAATTATGAGATTCGAACTCGTAACCGCTTGGTCATCAAAGCTCTGATATCATGTCAAAGAATCATCTCAACTCAATAGCTTAATTTATTAGGTGAAATTTTAAAATATAATTTATATTATTCTCTAATAAGAAACAAGTTCTCTAAAACATTTTTTTATTTTTTTATATATGGAGGTGGATCTGTTCCTTGATCATCATTTTGTGTCGACAAACCTCCTAGAAAGTCTCTATGCACCTGTTGATGTTGTGTTAAAGCAGTAAAAGAGATGTCAGCTGCACAATCTCAGCTAAAAGAGATTTATATTATTCTCTTGCTCTTTTGGTTGTTGTATTAAAAATTATACTTTGCATCCTTAAAATTCATTCTATCAAGAATTTTATCAATTAATTGACATATATGCAAACTATTAATCATTTCTTTTGTTTAGCCATTGCAAATCATTTCATTTTCACCTAAATATACAGAGGTAATTTTGTTATATCTGATTAATTTTTGTTGGAAAAAGTACGAAAATTAGAGTGTAACAGTTTTATATAAAAAAAAATGCATGCATGGTGTAAGGTTTTTAAAAACGCACAATTAAAAATGTATCGAGATATAAAATATAAATTTAATCATCATATTACAAAATAAATTAGTGAAAATAAAAGGATTAGAAACACTCATTAATAACACTACAATGTTCAATCAATATGACTTTGAGCGTGGTAATTCTTCTACGATGAAAAGAAAAGGAACAAGTCTCAAATTAGACTCCTAATTATATGGTGGGTTTTGATTGAATGTTCTAAGAAATTATTTTTCAATTTGATCCCTGATTTTAAAAAGTTTTAAATTTTATCCTTTCATCTCCAAAATTAGGAAAATATTCTAATGAAAAACATCATGTTTCCTTCACATTAACGATATCGTTTTCATTGCCTAGAATGTGCGTTCTTGATGAAATCTATTAGAAAATGTGGATGGAAGAACTCAATCGTGAAGTTTTTAACTTTTGGAGATCCAATTTCTTGAAGATAAATTTAATTGAGATATGGCTCATAATTTTGATATTTTTTTAGCCTTGTCCCTGTAATTTGGCTTCCACAATTCCAAAATAATAATAATAATAATAATAATAACAACAATAATAATAATTAATAATGATGTGGATAATTCAAAATAAATAGTGTTTAAAAGAGAGTTTTGCTAACATTGTTCATGTCTTCATAACATCTTAATTTTAAGAGATTGAATGGGTGATTAAAAAGGTTTTTTATTATTTTAAAGCATATGTGACCAACTTTGCAAATCATTATTACATAATTAAGATATGGTAGTTGGCTAGGATACGAAGCAAATAAGAGCAAGTTGTAAGAATGAAGAAACTTTAAATTAGTTGCCTTTCGATTTCCTGAAGGACAGAGATTGCCTTTTTTTTAGGAAATTTTAGGGTGCACTGGCTTGAGTACCAAGCAAAGAAGAGATGCTAAATAATAATAATAATAATAATAAAAGCAGTTTACAAGATTGAATTGGCTATCCTTTCTCTTGATGGCAGAGTTTTCTTTCTTTTTTTGGACACTTGAAAGAAGGAACACTGAATATCATTGAGGTAAGTAGTATCTTCTAGCTGAATTTCTTGCAGTAAGATGCTTGAACATTGAACTCCCGGAAGGCTTGAAAATCATGTAAAATTATTCTTGAAACCTTATTTAATAACTTAAAATATATTAAGTTAAGATGATTCTTCTATATTCTCAACAATAATATCGAATCTGTTTTTAATAATTCGGTAAGCACACTATCAAAGCTTCTCTTGAAAGACTCAAAAAATTCACATTCAAGCTGTGACCCAATATTACAGTCATTTCCTAACTTCTGATCAATTCTATAGTAAATGTATACAACTTTTGGTAAAACTAATTTATTAAACCATAACGTTTCTTTCTCTTTTTCTCTCTGTTTTTTTTTATATATGATTTCTTTGGGTAATTTATTTTAGTTTCTTCAAAGGAATTTTGTGAGGTTTGGTTTTCTTTGGAGGATTTTTTAAAAAAAGATATTTCTTGGATGTTAAGGGATTTCGGGTCTGAGTGTGAGATATTTTATTGGGAGGTTACTTTCTTGAGAGGATTTATTGAATATTACACTATTATTATTTTGGGTTAAATGGTATCAAGAATTGGAATCTAGTTCAAAAGAATTCGCCAATCGGTATCAACACACTCATTGGTCTGGTGGCCGACGAGTCCCCTCTCTTTCTACTGATAAAACCAAAAGGGATGTGATCTTCTGTTTCAATTGCTGAACATGACAGTTCAAAAGACAAATGATGCTCATAAGAACATGCTAGTTTTTAGCTCATGTGGCTTCTGATCCATTGCTTTCAATGAATTTAAGTTGTGTTTCAAAGCTGGAGTGATATTAGTGAATCCCCAAGTCACTAGAAACAGAACACAGAACAGTTTCCAGACCAAATTAGCCGAGGTTTAAAACTTGGTCACAATATGAGATAATTATATGCTACAATGAAGTCGTCCATCAAGGGGATTAAAACATATAACAGTTCCCTATTTGAAGTTTCTTCACCTATGGCAGATTACAACTAATAGCCACTCCCTTAAATATTCTGACACATTGAATGCAAAATCATGATTTACGTTTTCTGTGAAATAGCCACCTTGATTAAACCAGCTTTGTTGGCAGGGCTAAGGGGCAAGTTGCTAAGAATTTCTTCAAGAAGCATCAAGTTAAAGCTGCTACCAAGGTTTCAGGTCACCGACTGGGCCTGCAGTCCAGTTTAAGTTCTCACCTGACTTCAGGTAAACAGTTCTATCATGCGGCAATTTTCGAGCAAGTCCATTCAAAACTTGATGGAAAGCATCTCCTGCTTGAGCAGGTTGTGGGAATAGCATTGCCTGCTTCATTGAAGGTTTTGCAAGCAGTCTCTGCTTCCTCAATAACACTTCAGGTGGAATGGAAGTGAGTATGGTGTTCAAATTTGGAACATCTTCCTCGTCTACAAACACCCCAATTTCTTCCTATGAGATTGCATCAGCAAAGGGTAAAACAATGTCGTCAACTATAATAACAGGGATACAACCAAATATCACTACTTCAACCAATCTCGGACTCCATGGAGCCCAGCCGAGGGGGTACAAACAGAAAACAGCTCGTTGCATGTCTTCGTAATACGTTGTTGGGTGCTCTGTGGAAATGTCAAAAAGTGGATTGTCCTTGAAGTTCTCCCAGACTGCTGCTCGTGCACCTCTGTAAACATATGAAACAAATTGATCGGTAATCTCCACTTAAGCCTCTAATATATATAGGATCGTTGCTAAAACATAAAATCTATTCTCTCTTCCAATTAGCTTGACAATTGAATGAAGAAGTCCAAACATTCTATTTGACCTCTTTCGTTCTAATTGAAAAATATGAAAGGGTCATGATTCTAGTTTCATAACTCATACCATAAAGGTTCCATTTCTATTGATATTTTGTTTGAAAATATACTTAAGCCTCACATTCTATGAAAAAGTGTTTAAGTAATTGAACATGCAATCACTTTCTTAAAAATGTGAGAACCATGTGAGAATTACCTTGCATAGTAGCCACCTTCTGGGTCATTTCCTACATCATAAAACAATCCTCTGAAGTAAACAAAAATTGACCGAGGTGTTTTTTCAGGAATCAGGTGGGTTTGCATTTTCTGTGAAGGAGCATATAGAGGAGCTGTAATGAAGCCATCTTTTAAGCAAACATGATTTCTTTGTCCAAAAGTTTGCACCAAGGTGGCACGTTGGAGCAAGGGAAGAATTCCTTTTTCGGTAACCTTCTCTTCTTGCAAAAAGGATAAAGAATGGAGGAACATAAATTAAGAGTTGATGGAAATAAAAAGAAACTGCCAGAATGCAACACTTTATTACTAATATATATCAATAATTAGATATACCAGAAAGATAGCAACCTCAAAAGCTCTTTAGAAAACCACATATTCAGGTCAATTAATTCAAAAATCAGAATGCATTGAGAAAATTTGTCAACAGAATCTAAAGGAAACAAACGAAGGTAAATAAAAAGGAAAAGGCTTACTCACTTAATAGTGGAAGCATGCACCAAAGTCGTGTGGCACAACAAAAAAGTGGTCAGCACCTTCAGTCCGATTCCAATAAAGCCAGTTTGAAGAAATAAGTTATATAACACTTCTTATCATTCGTGGTGATTTGAAAGGCAAAGGAAGGCCATTTGAAGTCAAATCACAAGTTGTATATACAAGGGTATAAAACCAATCACCTTTCTTGGGATTGAGCATTCGTACAGGGCTAGATAATAGGAACCGATGCATAAAGATCTCAGCTGCGAACATATGGGTGAGGCATCTTGGGTCCTTTTGCAGAATCTTCTTATTGTATTTGCTTGGAAGTTCATAGACAAAAACTTTCAGCCTTCCAACATGATCATCTTCCAAAACATCTCAAGCACTACCTGCATGTTGTATAGCCCAATCATACTTAAGGATCTCTCATTCATTGAACTCCAAACAACTTTTGTAGTTTCTGAAATCTACACATTATCAAATTATGATTCAACAAATCCACTATTCATAAGAGAAAACTTAATGTTTCATATAAATCAGCAAGAACAAAACCTTCATTTTACCCTTTCTTTACCCCCACATTTACCAAATCACATCTGATATTGCCAAGTGTTTTTATTATCTTTTACATTGTTTTCCACAAGTCCCTATTACAAGATGTCATGTGTGTCTAATATACAATACTTGGACAGTTACAATGGCTTGAGCATTATTATTTTTAACTTTTCAATCTCTAACTTGAGACAAATTAACCCTCCAGTGTGATCTAGCTTTCCAGACTTGGGCAGTTCCTCTTCATAGTGCATGTAATAATATAAAGACATAGAACAAACAGAAACAAAGAGTTAGGAAAGCTCTTTCATCATATGTTATGGCCACCTATGTCATCATGAATAGAAATGTATCAGGTGCTAGACACATTAATGACCATCTTCACGCCAAGTTGTTTCCCCAATATAGAAACTCAAGACATTAGAAACCTGAAAAAAATTCAATCATGCTTTTTCTTGACCAAGTCTTTATTAGCATACGATCAATTGAAGTACAAGCTTAGACCATCTCAACCAGATATGTTCACCTAGGTGAAGCTGAAAGTAAGCCCTAGAGAAGTTGAATTTTACTAGAGTAGCTAACAATCCTAATATCATCCATTTCCATCTATCCTGCTTCAGTAGCACTTTTCTCTTCCTTAACTCTTCTCGTGATTGCTACATCAACAAAGAAAGATTACTACAGTACATTCTAGTTAGTTTCAACAATAAATGTTAAGCATCAATTCTCCAATACATCAACAAAGAGATGATATCACTGTTATACTGGTAGACATGAACTAAATTGGTAGACATTTAGCAATCAAACTGAAGTCAGCAAATCATCAATTTTTACTTAAATTTAAGTAAATCCCAAACATCCACCAACCTAACTATTACTTAAATTTAAGTAAATTCCAAAAACCCACTTACCTAACTATGTAATATAACTAGCAAAAACAAATAACTTCAAATAATTAAGACCTACATTACATTACAGTTAAAAGACAAAAAAATACCACAAATCTATCTACTAATCAACTGAGAACAATATTAGACCCCTAATAACATAAAACAAGATAAACCCAACAAAAATTTATAAACTTTAACAAGGAATAATTTAAAGAAAAACCAACCTGAAATCCTCTCAGTGTGTTGACTCCTGCCAAGCTCCACAGCACCGATACTCAAAACAAGACAAGCATACCAAATAACCCCAGCAAAAACCCACTTCCAAATCTCCATTTTCTTGCTTATAATCCAATGAAATCACATAAAGAAGGAACTTCAAAGAACCAGAGAGCAAGAAAGGTGGGCTTTCTGGAGGATATTGCCACAAAGAATAAGGCTTTTTTTAGCTTATGAGGAGAAAGGAGAGATTTTTATTCTTCAGATATATTATTACAGTTGAAATGTCATAAGAAGTAGTTAAGATGGAGTTTTATATAAAAGAATCACAAGAAATAGAGACAGAACCGGAGATTTTGATAGGGAAGGCCAAGCAAATTGGCTTCAAGAACACAAAGAATATTTTTTAAGGGTTTTTTTTCAAAGTTTTTTTTATTAAGTTTTGTGTGATGTGTGGTCTGATGAAAAGTCCATCTCATCACCAGACCATAGCCATGTTGTTCAACGATTCAACCTCCTTTTTATTTATTTATTTTTTGGTTTTTTCTTTCTTTTAATTAGTTGTAGTGTTTAAAAGTTTTTTAGATTTAAATAATTTGAGGATTTTGTGGTTGAAGCTTTGCTGGTGCCAGCAGTCCTATTAATTTAGTTGGCATTAATAAATTGCTAAGTTGGCTAATTAATAATTAATGACGAGGAAAATGGGTGAATTGAGTCAAATTTGGAACAATATTGGTCAAAAATGTTTAAACAGTATTTAATGGAATAATGCTCTAAATATAATTAATTTTTAATGTAAGATAAGAAAGTGTTATGTGATGTATGTGTTTTAAGGCATTGTGAATTTCTTTTTAATTAAGAAATAAAAAAATATTTTTATGCTTAATAAATAAATAAAATGAAATGATGAATAAAAAGTGTTAACTCTAATTGAATAATAAAGTTGAGAGCTAATGTTTCTAGTAAAAGCAAAAAATAGATAAAAATACAAATATTTTACACCAGTACTCTATCCCATTTTACAAGTTTTAATTTATTCTATATTAGAGGTTAATTTTTATTGTTAATAACAAATTATTTTTATTTTTAAGATCATCATTAAAATACAACTCATTTATATAAAATAGAAAAAACAATTGCAAACAAATTATAATAATTTCTTTGAAATATTATAAAATTAAAAATATATATATATATATAAAGATCAATCACCAAAAACAATGTTAAGCCATACAATTTAAAAACTGAGAGAGAGAGTCTGTATTAATTAATATTTAAATATAAAAATGCAATGAAAAAAAAAAGAGGTGGCAAGCATTATTGTGCCTAGTAGGCGAGGCCTACATACCTAATAGGTCAGGCCTATGTGTCTGACCGGCCATCAAAAAAACCCAGGTCACTATGGTTTTATTTTTTTTTAATTTTTAATCCACTTCAAAAAAAATTATAACAAGTGACAAGTTGTTTATCGTAATGGACGACCTGTCACTTGATTTACTGGTTTTCAATCACATGTTAAAAATATTTTGATAAGTCAAAATCTATATTGACCCGTTTCTAAGGCAATCTAGATCCACATATTTCTTTGTTTCATCTGCGAGGGTGCATAAACCCTACGCCACCACTTGTAATTTCAGAAATTTTCAGTGTGGTTCTTGAGTTTTCCAGCAACTTCTCCAATCTATTTTTAATCTTCGGGAGGATTGTTTTGTAAATTTTAGATGTTTAATGTATGTTTAAATTATTGTTAAAATTTTATTTTTTTAATGGTTTGTAAACATGTGTGATTTTTTGGTGTGTGGATGGGAAATTAGTGGAAGAATGGTGGGTGTGTGTGTTTTTGCATGTTTTAGAAAAGATATTACATGGATTTTATAGCAAGTTTATAAAATTTTCAAAGTTGGGGAATCCAAAAGCATGTTATTGTCCATCCAATTTTGAATAATTATTTTTTAATTTTGTTTAAATATCTTGCATATTCAAAATTGTATTCGTGATTTTTTTATAATATTTTATTGAGTTCAAACTTGATATAATAATTATAGATATCCTCCTTTTCATAAAAATTACCGACCGTAAGATCACCTATTGAAAAAAATCAGACAAAGAAGGGATAGCAGTAAATAACCATAAAAAAGGTTTTCTTTTCTTTTCTTTTTTCCCCAATCCTATGAGTATCCTCGTTTAATTATCCCTTTGAATGAATCAATGCTGGCTATATAAAAAAAAATAGCTGAATTAAAGTTTGGACGGTTGTACTGTATTAGCATAATTTAATTATTTGATTAAAAAAAAGAGAGAGAAGCAAGCCTTTAAAATTTCAATCATAACTAAATTGGTATACCAACGTTTCTAAAAAAGCAAAGCTGGCTAATGTTTTCTAGGGAAAAAACAATTGGTA
The DNA here is from genome assembly GCF_951802175.1 of Populus nigra. NCBI lineage: Eukaryota > Viridiplantae > Streptophyta > Magnoliopsida > Malpighiales > Salicaceae > Populus > Populus nigra. The sequence goes on from NC_084867.1 coordinate 12,487,159, forward strand.
TACCACGTTGCGCAACAAGAAGAGTTAAAAAAAATTCCAAGAGTAAATAAAATATTTAGATGATATCAATGTTTTGGAGAGAAAAAAATTCAAGTCATTAATTTGAGTTAGTTCAATAAGATTAATTAATTTAATAATATAATTAAAAAATTAACAATAATTAACTATAAAAAATAAGTTAACAATATTATATTTGGAAAGAGAATGAAAAAAAGTCAATTGAAGATTCACCGTCATTCCGCAGCAGACACCACTCTATCACCGGAAAAAAGCTAACCAAGACGGTTGTAACACTATTGCAAAAGGTTGTACGATAACATCAAAAGATATCGTACACGTCGTCATAGCAACGACCGAAAAGCAAACTAAGAAAAATACCATGAAACAAGCATCTCATGTTTATATTTAATCAATCAGTCTAATTTAATTAAAAAATAAAGTTATTTTTACAAAGCTAAAATTAACAAAGAACAATAAAAAAAAAAAACTTGGGATAATCCGAGTCATTTTCAAAACTAGAGAAAAATCTTATAGAAAGTAAGTAAGAAAAGAAAATAACATAGCCTAATTTTCAATGAAATAAATGTTAAAGGATAAAACTAAAACAAAGAGATTAAAAAATGGAAAAAAAAACTAAGCAATCTCAGGCAAATCTATCATGCTTGGGTTAGTCTTTCGAATTTATAACCATAGAAATCTTAAATTCAAGTTAAACAAAAAAGTTCATTTTCCAATTAATTTAATATTAAAGGGTAAAATCAGAAAAAAAATATATTTAAATCTAACAAATTTACCAAAATAAAACAAATAACAATAAAAAAAATTATAAGGATCATATTTGACATAAAAAAATAAAATTAAATGACAAGGGGTGAAAATAAAAAATAAATTCAATTAAGAACATGATTTAAAACAAACAAATAGTAATAAAAAAAACAATAACCAAATCTGACAGATAAAAAAATTGAAGGAGGTTGAAGTTGAAAAAAAATTCAATTTTATAAATCATTTCAAATAAAATATATTTTAATAAAGGAACATGAAATAAATTTTAAAAAAAATTAAATTAAATGGTTGTTTTGAAAATATGAAGGTTGAAGCATTAAAATCGAGGAGTAAAGCAAAAATAATGAAAAAAAGTTGTTAGTATTGCACTAGAGGTCCGCATGCTACAAGCATTGCCTAAGAACTAAAGGGTTGTTGAGATGATTCAAATAATGTTCTGAAAACCACTATTTGACCACCGCACCATCTTATACATCTTGTCTAAATGACACAGCTTCAACCCACGTGTTGATGTTTACAATATATGCATCAGTCATCTTTTTATAATAATATTTATATTTATTTAATTAGAAAAGTGCTCTTGATAACAGCAAAAAAATCAAAATGTAAAGAAGAAAAAGCTAGGAGTACTAGTTAAAGAATTTGTGATTTTAAGTTATTTTAATATTTCTTGTTTTCAAAAGTAAATTAATAATTTTATTTTGCAAAAAAAAATATAATAAGACTTTATTATCTTTAATAGCCAGGTCACATGTATTTTTTTTTTTATAAGAAAAAAAATTATCATTTCATCATTTCAATTCATAATATAAATGAGTTTATAGCTACAGTTTTAAAGACACCTTTCTGTTTTGCTTTTTTTGGTAATGTTTTCAATAAAAAAATTTGAATATTAATTTTTTATTCTTAATTTTTTTTTTTGAATTCTAATTAAAGACTTTCGTTAATTTTTAAGTATTTTTTACCTATATTTTCATCTAAATTATACTTTCTTTATAAGAACTGATGTCATTGTTTACCTTTAATGTTTTCTATCAAATATTCTAACATAAATCCCAAATCTTTATTTGAAAAATTAAAAAAAAATAATAAAAAATAAAAATAAAAAATTAATAATAATCTAATAGATATATTTGATGTTTGTCTAAAAATTATTATTTAATTTAAAAAATAGCTTAGCTAATCTAATATTTATTTTTAAAAAATAAATTAACTAACAATATATCACTATCGTACAGTTTAAATAACATAAAATTTTCCACGACCGCTCCTTTTTCCATGTCTATTGCATGACAAAAGAGTCCTTTTTGCCAATCCACATCTTACGCCATTAAATCATTTCTGTTGGTAATAAATAAATTGTCGGTTAGCACGTGGCACCAAATACATACGCGTAGAAGGCGACCGAAGCTTGAATTCCCCCCTAACCGTAGAGGAGTGTTTGTTTTTACATTTTAAAAAAATAAAATTTTTTTATTTTATTTATTTTAAATTAATATTTTTTAATATTAAAAATATTTTTTTAAAAATAAAAAAATATTATTTTAATTTATTTTTAAATAAAAAACATTTTAAAAATCAATCATAATCGTACTCCGGCCTATAAACACAAGCAGCAAATTGATAATCAATTTCCCCCTTCTCCACGCCTGCGGTCTATTCTCGATGGAGACACTACAGGTGTCCTTCATGGCATAACTCTTCTTTCCATAATTGTATATTTGTATGCACTCGATATAGTTTAATATTGTAATTAAGTTATATATTTTTTATTTTTTAAAATTTTTAAAAAAATAAAAAAAATTTGAGAAACGGGTCATTAACTTGAATGAGTTTCATAAAATTAGTTAATTTAACAACATAATTAAAAAATTAACAATAAAAAAATAAGATGATAATATTATATTTAGAAGGACAATGAAGAAAAATTTGTTAAAGACTCATCATCGTTCCACAAAGAACACCACTTTACCAAAAAAAGCCAATCAAGACGGTTATAACACTATTGCAAAAGGTTGTACGATGAAATCAAAAGTAGGGACGATTATTTTCGGTTCGGTTATGTTTTTATCAAAAAAATAACCAAACTGTTTTTTTTTTAAAAAAAACCGAAACTGAACTGAAATTGATTCAAACCAACAAGTTTTGGTTTGCTTCGGTTATTTTATAACAAAAACCAGTTTTTTTTAATTTGGCTCGGTTTTTTCTGGTTTGGCTCAATTTTTCCGGTTTGGCTCGGTTTTTTCAGTTTGAGTTCGGTTCAGTTTTTTCATTTTCAGGATTATAAAATCGAACCGATCTGTTTTTTTTTTTAATTTTAACCGGTTTAATCAATTTTTTTATAGTTCGGTTTTTTCTGTTATTTTTTTCCGATTTTCTCGGTTTTTCAATTTTTTTGCTCACCTCTAAATTCAAAAAATGTCGCACACGCCATCATAACAACGACCCGGAAAAAAAAAAGCGAGCAAAATACAATGAAGCGAGCATTTTGTGTTTATATTGAATCAACTATTCTAATTTAATTCAAAAATAAAGTTATTTTAAAAAGCTAAATTTAACAAAAAAACATTAATAAAAAAGACTCGAGATAATCCGAGTCATTTTCAAAACTAGAGAAAAATCTTATAGAAAGCATGTATGAAAATAAAAATAACAGAGCCTAATTTCTAATAAAATAAATATTGAAAAATGAAACTAAAACAAAGAGATTAAAAAATAAAAATAAAAAACTAAGCAACCTAGGGCAAATCTTATACTTGGGTTAGTTTTTCAAATTTATAACCCATGAAATCCTAAATTCAGGTTCAACCAAGAAGCTTATTTCCTAATTAATTTAATGTTAAATGGTAAAATCATAAAAAATATTTAAATCTAACAAATTTACCAAAGTAAAACAAATAGTGATAAAAAATAAGGATCATATATGATGTAAAAAAATAAAATTAAATGATGAGGGGTGAAAATAAAAATAAATTCAATTAAAAAAATAATTCAAAACAAAACAAATAATAATAAAAAGAACAAGAACCAAATCTTACAGATAAAAAAAATTAAATAAAGATGAAGTTGGAAAAAAAATTCAATTTTATAAATAATTTTAAATAAAATAAATATTTATAAAATAACAAAAACTAAATTTAAAGAAAAAATAAATTGAATGATTGTTTTGAAAATACAAGGTTGAAGCATTAAAATCAACCAATAAAGTGAAAATAATGCAAAAAATTTACCAGTACCACATTAGAGGTTCGTATGCTACAAACATTGCCCAGGAACTGAGGGGTCATTGAGACGATTAGAATACAATCCCAAAACCCACCATTTGACCATTGCACCACCATGCATGTGATGCTTAAATGACGTGGCTTCAATCCCTGTGTTGGTGTATACAATTTATGCATCAATCATTTTTTTATAATAATATATATATTTATTCAATTACTAAAGTGTCTATTATTCAACCTGATAACAACAAAAAAATCAAAATATAAAGATGAAAAAGCCCATGAATGCTAGCTAAAGAAATTATGATTTTAAGTTAGTTCAATATTTTTTGTTTTCAAGAGTAAATTAGTAACTTTACAGTGAAAAAATATATATAATAAGACCCTATTATTTCTAATAGACAAGCCATATGATATTTGGTGAGAAGAAAAAAATCATCATTTTACTATTTTGATTCACAATATAAATGAGTTTAGAGCTACAGTTTCAAAGGCACATTTCTATTTTTGTTTTTTTCATAATATTTTCAATAAATAATTTTCAATATCAATTTTCTATTGTTAATTTTTTTTTGAATTCTCAATTAAAGACTTTCGTTAATTTTTAAGTTTTTTTGTCTATATTTTCATCTCAATTACACTTTCTTTTTTAAAAACTGATGTCATCGTTTACCTTTAAGTATTCTAACATAAATCCTAAATAATTATTTGGAAAATTAAAACAATTTAATAAAAAAAAAATAACTCGAGTATAAAATTGATAATAATATAATAGATATATTTGATATTTGTCTAAAAATTATTATTTAATTTGAAAAAAAGTAGCTTAGCTAATCAATATCATAAATTTTATAGTATTTAAATAGTAACTAATAACATTCAATTAGGTAATTAATTGAATCCATTTTATATAGAAAAAAATTCCTGTGAAGGTATTTTTATTATTTTTTATAAATAATAAATTTTATTATCTCTTCTATTTATATTTTTTAAAAAATTAACTAACAATATAACACTAATTCCAATTTAAATAACATAAAACTTTCCACGATTGCTCCTTTTTATCATTATACAGTCCAACCCAAGTAATTTGCTGGGAAGATATTCTTATCATTTTTTACATGTAATAATTTATTTTTTAATAAATTAATTAAGATATATCACTAAATTAATTAAGATAATAAAAAAAATTTATCCCACATTGAGAAAATATAATTTATATATATATATATATTAAAGGCTTCAAATATCACATTGAAAAAATTAAACATTCTTCAAGTATTTATATAGTGAACTTTGAAATGAGTTAGTAACCAACTAAAAAATATATAAAAAAAGGGTCTTTGGGTATGAGAAAAAACACATTTGAAAAAAAGAGATTCTATTAGGTTTTTATCGGGTCAACCCGAAACTCAGATTGACTCAACAAGTCAACCAGTTTACTCTAGGCTAATTGCAGGCCTGAATTTTAAACAAAACAGATCTGGCAACGCTATTGGGTGCTGCTGGCAGCAGAACCTACTGTTGTTGGGTCTTGGTGGAGCACGACCCACCACCATTGAGTTCTGCTGACAACAAGATTCAATGCTATTTGGTCCTTCTACCCATCATTGCCCAATGTTGTTGGCCCCTCCTAACTGGGTATAAGACCTACTATCTTGGGGTCATGCAGGGCAGCAAGCCCTAGTAAACATGGGTCTGGCTATGAATCCAGACCTAATATCCTGATAATATTACCCAAAATAATATTATATTATATTATTTATGAATTGTTTTATAATTTATTTTACTATAAACAAATAAATAAAGTATATGATATGAATAAAAATTTTATTTAGAGCTCCATCAACTTTAATATGATAATATTATACTTATATATTTTTTAATATTTTTATTTTAAAGAATTCATTTCGATTATATGTGAACATGTATTAAGAATATGCATATATAATTTTTTTATGCCACTATTTAACTATTTTTTGAGTACTAATAAAGTTTGTTAAAATATATAAATCATTTAGTCTAAGCTAAAACAATAAAAATAACATAATACAATTATCAAGATTTATTTTTAAAAATAATATTACTAAATGAATTCCCATTTATGTCCATTAAACATAACATAATCCTTCAAGTGAGACAACTTTACTCTTTTTTTTTATTTCTTTATTTTATTTTATTAAAATAGATTATGCATATACTATATTCACTACTACCACTATTGGAACAATATGCTAATATTTTTGAATTGTAAAAACAAATATATTTTTATAAAAAAATTCAACACAACTTCAAATGAAAAGAATTTTTTTTCACCTAACTTTTTTATAATATAAAAAAACTCTTATTATTTTAATTCCTTGTTACAATATGAAAAACAATAAAAAAAAATATAAAAAAATTCATATGCTAAGTCTTGTTGGGTCACAAGCAGGATCCAACACTATTTAATGGGTTTTGTTGGCCGCATGACCCAACCCCATGTAGTAGTAACAGGACCAAACAACCTAGCAATACTTGTTAACTAAAAAAAAAAAAAACCTCTCACAAGAGCTAAAATGTTGTTTATAGTATAAACACTTTATGCAATAAATTTATATACACAGTAAATATAAAATATTTTTCCCACACTTTTTAAATAAAATATAGAATAATAAATATGGATAGGGTTAGCACATAGAACAACCACGTTACACCTCGAAGATGGAATCGACCACCGACAGTCGCACTGCTACAGTTGTATAATACCATCCGCCCTCGATAACAGTGTAGTAGTCAAAACCTTATCCTTCCTTGTCAGCGTAAGCATTCAACATAGATGGCTGATTTAAAAAAAAAAAAAAATAGATGATGGATTTTTCTACAAAAATATCATGGTTCGGTAAAGATTTTGGTATAATAATACATGTTAAAAAAATATTTATAAAATAGCGTAGTTTTATCTCTTAGAATATTTTTTTATTCATAATTGTTATTTAGAATAATAATTGCATTTCAAAAAATATTTTTCTAATATATATTATTTAATAAATATTTTTTAAAATTAATTAACCTAATAAAAAATCAATTAAAACTTCTATAAAATTTAAAAGTTAGAATATAAGATTCAAATTACAAAACTTTTAATTAAAGCTTGTGTTTAATTACTATTCTTAATAACAATCGTATTTAAATTATATTATTTTTTTAATATTTTTTAATATTGCGAAAATCTAAAATATCTAACACGACATCTATAAAAAAGAAATGCGGAGAAGGGGGTCACAAAGCAAACATAGAGAGAGAGAGAGAGAGAGAGAGAGAGAGAGATTGAGCTAAGGACAATGATGAGGAAAGTATTGGTTGCAGTGTTGATTGTGAGCATGGTCGCTTCTCATTTTGAGAACGTAGCGTCTGATGCTTCTGATTGCATGGACGCATGTACCACCGGCTGCGTTCAATCAAACACAAGACTTATGAGCTGCTGTGAGATCAAGTGTGGGATAAGATGCGGTCCAGATTCTGAAGTCGAAGATCACACAGGTTAAAGAACCTGGGAGTCTCAAAGATGAATGCTACCTGGAATCTATTTATGGAATAATTTGCAGCAACTCTTTTGACTGTTTTTATTTTCTGTCAAATTCTCAGTGTTGATAGTCTTTGTATTAGAAATAAGAAGGGAAGGGAAGGGAAGGGAGGGGATTAGGGCTATCCAATCTCAATTTTGAATAAAGAAGGGAGAGAATCACTTCTGAAACTTCAGCTGCTGTAAGAAAAATTGTAGCCTTTTGTTCTTGAAACTTGATGATCATCATTTTAGACACAGAAAAACACAGATTCATCTATCAAGCTATAAGGCACCAGTAAAGTACACACTGCAATCTGCATCGTGGAACAAGCAATTAAAGAAAATAATGATAAACGAAGTGGAAGAGGAGAGAGGCCATACTGTCATCTTCCTTGATCTGGAACGAAGAACCAGAAGAAATTCCTCAGAATCCTAAAACAGCAAATAACCTCCATAAATAAAATGGATTTTTAATGGAGGAGACAATTTCATTAGCCAGTTAAACTCAGGCTGGCCACTAATGCGCGCACAGCAGAAGACCACATACTAGTGCATGCGATAATTAATGTCTGCCATCTCAGATCTGCCTTTTTCTGCTTTCAGCAACCCTGCGTTTTGCAAATCATGGTGGGCCCATGAATAATAAATAGTATTTTTTACTTTACCAAACAATTGTTTTAATTAGATAAAAATCTTAATTAACATCCCTCTCTCAATTTTTCAAAATATATATTTAGTTATTGTTATTGATTTTTTTTATTCATTAACATAGAGGATTCTCATTTTGTTTAATTATATGGATACATAAGTTTCTTGATTTATATTTAATTTTTTAATTTGAAAAAAATGTTAAAAAAGCTTTCATTTTAATTTTTTTTTTGTTAGTAAAAATTATCAAACAAAATCGTGACGTGTCACGTTTGAAATAGCTAGTAAACTTGATAAAACGTTTGTGAAGGTCAATTAATAAGATATTCCAAATAAATAACCTAATAGCTTTTGTTTTTTTTTTTTAAAAAAATTTATCCTACTAAACAATTACCTTGCCCATCTCTGAACTTTTATGATAGTGATTTTTTTTTTAAAAAAATAGCACGTCTTTAAAAAAATAGTGTAACTCAAAAAATATTATTTTAAAAAAGCATAGGATAATGAGCTGCGTTGTTCTAAACAATGCAGCCAATATTTTTTTAAAAAAAATTTAGAAATTGTATTGTAAATAAAGCCATATATATATATATATATATACTAATTGAATCTTATTTTCCTTATTATTTTATTATCTAAAAAAAATTTAGAAGTTCATTTCTAAAAAATTAAATTGAAGAAATTCTATTTGCTCAAAAAAATTTGTTAATTTTTTTTTATCTAAAAAATCGAAGTTATACGTATAAAAACAAAAGGCAGAAACACTTTGTATCTCGATTATTTGTTTTTTTTTTAGGACTTGAAGCAAACAGAAACACACTGTCCCACATCGAGCAATAACTGTGAAGCATCTTCTTGAAAAAATGTTGGAATCCAAAGAGATGGTCGTTCGAACATTGCTCCTTCTTTTCTTTATTCATCAGGACTTGAGCGAAACGGTAAGCCGAGCTTTTTTCTCGGACAAAAATGCCCTTGAACAAAGAGGAAAATATTGTCCCACATCGAAGCAAGAGAGATATCTCACGAAGGCAGTAAATATTTTTTTATCTTTTTTTTTTAATGACAGATGAATCATGACCGTGTGATCATAGCTTGCTAGATTGTGACTGTGGAGGATCGTTTCTTAACCATGGATGGTCCTGCGGTTGTCTGACAGGCCACCACTCCCACGAAGCCTATTATTAGAGCTACAACGACAACTCCCAAAATCCCAAGTTCTCCTTCCTGTATTTTTTCCCCTGTAGTTTCAGTTCACAGCAAGATAGCTTCTGTAGCGATTGGCTTCCTGTTACACCATGAGCACTCCCAAGCAAACGTAGTTGTTCATGGCGGTCATTTTCACTTCTCTTCGATACTTATCGGTGTATTCCTTTGAATACCAAATTGGCGGAAACGAAAACTGGGTTGTCCCTCCTGCCATTGATACCATAATCTACGTTGACTGGGCCTTAGAGAACCGATTCCAAGTTGGTGATACAGCTCGTGATCAGTTCAAACACAAAGAAATACGAGATCTGCCTTTACCTTCAACTTCCTGGGTGTTCATCATCTTTTTTTGCGAAGGTTTGAAGCACAGGAAGGATTCCGTGATGAAGGTCAGGGTAGAGGATTACAAGAAGTGCAACTCCCGTCACCCCAGCTTCTTTTCCAACACTGTTCACCATCTTAATCATCCAGCGTCTTCCTACTTCATAAGTGGGGTTTCTGGACACTGCGAGAAGGGACAAAGGATGATCATCATTAAGGTTATCTCAACTGATCAAGAGACTAATTCAAATCTGCAGCTTTTCCTTCTGCAGGAGTGCTATTCTTTCGGTGCCTGGAAAGTGCTCTTATCTCAGCTTGTTTCATTCTAACAAAATACCACCGCTAAAGCACCGCAGCCGCTCAGGGTCTTCCTCGTACTTTCATATTACTCTCCCCGTGGACACTACTGGGGCTCGAAGCAAAAAGACGGACAGAGATAAAAACACCTAGGACCAGATTTGTCCCACATCAGAAAAGAACGAAGAAACAAGAGAGTTAATAAACTGTTCGAGGAGCTCAGAACAACACGACCTTACTTGAACAGGATCTGTTCTATAGGATCGTACCTCTGTATCCTTAATCACTAAGGAGACAGGAACTTAAACCTGGTTGAGGAATCATGACCGTGTGATCATAGCGTGAATAATGGCTTGATGGCCCTCGTGATCATCATGGCTGTAGAGGATCGTTTCTCAGCTATTAACATGGCTGGGAATGGTCATGCGGTTGTCTGACAGGTTTCTTTATTTTTGAAAAATCACGTACGTTGTCAAAAATATACATATGTTTTTTCTTCTATAAAAAAAAAACAAAGAATTGATACGGAAAAAGGCTATGCATATAAGTTAGGTTGATGCCCCGTCCCTCCATCTTTCCCGACCTTCAACAAAATCTTAATCCATGGCAACCTGATTTTATTAATCTATTTTACTACAGGGCACTCACTATATTTGTTATCGTAAAATCTAGCATCATCCTAAAAATTGATTTTATTTGTCTTTTCCTTTTCTAGTCAACTCGAGTTTCTTAATACATTTTATAATAGCCTCTTCCTCCGAGTGTTTTAATTAATAAAAATGTTGGAATTTTGATTTTCTTTTAATTTTATAGACTTAAGTTGATTGGTGTATTCCACTTTCATCCTAGGTCAAATTATTATAACAAAACTGAGAGAAAAAAAAAAAGAAATGGAGTGTCATGGATATACATCATATCACGTAGGTATTTATATCAATTATAGATTTTTACTCTTCAAAAATACCATTTCTTTTAGCATCCTAAAAATTAAGGTAAAATATATGAATTACCAATCAATTCTCTTGATATTTACCATAACGACAAACACTACATATTTTCTCTCTATAATTAACATAATTTGATATATGTTAGATAATTTAAATTATCGCATTACTCGATTTGAACAATATATCTCAACAATATCAAAGCAGTGTAGAGGGACTTGTGCTAATCAAATGTCAGATCTCTCACGGTGTATAGGGGAAACTGAAAGTATCAACTCCTTCGTATATGACATCTATATAACCTATTAGAACATATAAAACAATTATCTCAATTAATCAATTGAAACTAAATAATTAGCTTTAAAATAATAAGAAAATTAAATATATTTTTAATATATACCTGATGTAATTGTTGCGTACCCAAATCATCTTGATAAAACTCATAGATATGAGTGAAATTTAGTATGAAATGTCTAGCCCACACCATCTGACAAGACAAGCTACAAAGTTAGTTGTATATTTTTTCACATTTAATTTATATAAAAAACATGTTGACTATATAATCAACTAGAAAAATAATTCGGGTTAACATGTTTAACCTATAAAATTTGTTATTTAGATCATGATAACTATATACAAAATAAATTAAAAATGAGAAAGTCTAATGTCCCAGCAAACTGAATATTAAAAAAAAGAAGTTTGAAATTAAAAAGGTTAAAAAACCCCTAAAAAATATTAAAGAACAATAATAAAAAAAAAGGTCATCAATAACAATTAATGATCAGCCTCTCTGTTATATGTATATATGTATATGTTAGGGCAAAAAATAGATCGAAAGAGCACCATGTCCCTCGAATCTCTGACAAGGCAGTATTAAATATTAATTGCCATGTATAGCATAAAAAAGGTAAGTACAAATATCCTAATTGACATGATAAACGTTCGTAAATTGGGCATTTGGTCTAGTGGTATGATTCTCGCTTTGGGTGCGAGAGGTCCCGAGTTCGATTCTCGGAATGCCCCATCTTCACCATAGGAGTTTTACCTCGTATGTTCTGATATTTCTGATTTTGCCGACAAGATTCTATGAAAATATCCTATCTTTTTGCAAAAAGGAAAAGCAGTGGACAAGATAGAAAGATTCCCGCATCAAGAAATATGAGTGGAAAATATTATTAACAACTTGCACTCAGGCCAACAAGGTGGGTTTAAAATATTCATGGTGACCAGAAGCTACCACACCACTAGACAGCGCCATACATCAAAAACTTCAAACAATTACAAAACCAAACACATTTTTGACAGCAAACCTACTTAGATGAAAACATTTGCAAGTGCTCTTCGCAACAAACCAAGGTTATATATATATATGGATATGGTGGTGGAATTAATCAGGAAGACCAAGCTGGGAAGGATCATATCTGTGTGTAGCTTCTTTCACCTCGTAAAAGAAGAGCTGTTTTAGATAACTGGTGGCTTTAATACAAACAACCACTGCACAAGACAACTACGTAGTACGTACATTAGATAAAAAAAAAAAAACACATTAGATAGGTTCTCCTCGTTATCATTCAAGTTCAAATTCAATTACAATTTAATTACAAATCTCTAAACTTCTTTTTTTTTACATTCAATTTATATAAATAACACTTGACTACAATCAATTATATCTTATTATTATTATTACTTCTTGCAACTCAGAAGACTGGTCAATTATATATTTTTTTAATTACAAGTGTCTTAACATCACTACATTTTAGAGTATTGATGTCATCTCACCATTACATCAATGAAAAATGTGTCTCTCATCTCCAGCTCTCTACCAATACTACAATTAATGCATTGTCAAGATTTATGAGGCACAATTGAATGATCTCATGAAAACCAACCTCGATAACATACCGACACACTCGCTCATGCAACTCTATAAAGGTATGTTATTTAGGTATCACTAGATAACCACCCTGAAAATCAAACAATTTAGTTAAATTATTAATAAATATCGTTAAAATTGTAATAATTAACAAATACACACACACACAACATTGACCTATCATCAAGATCCCCATCAACAACAAGGTGGTTCTGCTTGTCGACACTCCTAAAATAGGTTGAACCTCCTTTAGTCCGAATCATGTCTATCTCGAGGTTCTATATAAAAAAATATTGTTAACGTTTGTGATTTAATTAAAGTTGACATAATTTAAAATAAATATAAAAAAATAATATATATTATCTAGTTTCACAAGTTTTTTTATTATGACCCATTTGACAACGTATACCACTTCTATTTAATGAATACCCCTCTCTAGCATCCATTTCATTATGTAAACAAGTGGATTTTCTTCAACTCTTATCAAACAAATTCAAGTATTACATAGCTAGTATTATTATTTTATATAAAATTCAATATAACTCATAATTTAACCTAAATCAACATTATCTCATTACATAATCTTTTTATTTCACGATCAATAATAACAAAAAAAAACTATTTATTTAATAAAATAATCAAACTATCAACTAAAAATATATCTAATTAATATAATCCATAATTTAACCTAAATCAACACTAACATTTCAAACATATAATTTTATTCATTTACAATCAACAACAACCTAAAATAATTAAACAAAATAATATCTAATTTACAACTTCAATTACATCTAATTAACTAATTTAAAACCCTAACACTCCATAAAATCCAATTAACACTAATTAAATATAAATTATATCAAATTAATTAAAATGAAGAAATTAATATATTTTTAGAAGTGAAATGTGGATGGCCACAGCTATGACTAGTTTGGTCAGAAAATCTAACATTGTTGCTGGTAGAGGAAAAAAGCTCAACTGTCACGAGTTTTGCTAGAGAGCAAGAGGAGTGTTCGATCGAGAGAGAGAGGCAGGCTGTTAGAGAATGTTTTTGGTGGAGAAAAGAGAAATCTTAGGTGATGTCCTCTACGACTCACTAGTGTTTTTTTTTTTATTGCATTCAAAAATAAAGAAACCTGTCAGACAACCGCATGACCATTCCCAGCCATGTTAATGGCTGAGAAACGATCCTCTACAGCCATGATGATCACGAGGGCCATCAAGCCATTATTCACGCTATGATCACACGGTCATGGTTCCTCAACCAGGTTTAGGTTCCTGTCTCCTTAGTGATTAAGGATACAGAGGTACGATCCTATAGAACAGATCCTGTTCAAGTAAGGTCGTGTTGTTCTGAGTTCCTCGAACAGTTTATTAACTCTCTTGTTTCTTCGTTCTTTTCTGATGTGGGACAAATCTGGTCCTATTTTGTTCAAGGGTGTTTTTGTCCTAAGGAAAACGCTTTGTCCGGCTTTTTGCTTCTTGCTACGAGCCCCGCTGCCCCGGTAATATCCAAGGGGAGAGTAGTGATATGAAAGTACGAGGATGACCCTCAGCTACTGCGGCGCTGCCTTTGTGGTGGTATTTTAGAATCCCGACCGGGGACTATCTGTTACTGTTTTGGAGAAAACAGCGTTCTTGCTGAGGGTGGAGCACGTTGAAAACTCAGATGAGATGACAAGATTTCCAAAAACGTTTCGAGGTAGAGGAAATCAATTACAAGAGAGGATGGGTTGCCTGGTACAAACTGGTTTGGACTACAATGTTGTCTCCAGCTTCATTAAACAAGTTCCAATGGTGCCAAACCAGACCAAAGATGCACTTGAAAAGAAGATTGATTGCATGACAAATTTCCTAGGCTACTCGGTCAACTCACTGGAGGAATTCCCAGCATATTTATGCTATGACTTTGAGAGGGTTAAACTTAGATTTCGAATGTATATTCGGCTGAGGGAAAAAGGTGCAGCAAAACCCAAAGTATCGATGGGCACAATCCTTGCATGTTCATGTGCAATTTGTAAAACATTATGTAGATGTCCACCCTGAAGGACCAGCTATGTGGGAAAGTTTAAGGAATGCATCAGCTTCAAGCCAAGGCTAGTTCTGCATTTAAATTGTGCACAGTTTATATGTTTTGTTTCAGTCAAATTGATGCCATCCATTCATTACCACGGATCTAATCGCTGAGCGTTTTTTCTGTTTGCTGTAGTTTTTAACAAATTTCTCTATGAATCATCCATCTCGTGTTCTCTGTTGCTCACAATATCATGTTGCTTATTGTTCTCCAACTTGCAGATCTGAGATGGCAGCCATTAATTAATGAATGCACTAGTATGTGGTCTTGTGCTGCGCGCGCATCAGTGGCCAGCCTGAGTTTACCTGCAAATGAAAATGTCTCCTCCATTAAAAATCCATCATCTATCCTTTTTTTTCAAATCAGCCGTCTATATTGAATGCTTTCGCTGACAAGAGACCAAGGATAAGGTTTTGTCTAATACACGGTTGTTGAGGGCTGCTGGTGTTACACAAGTGTAGCAGTGCAAGTGTCTGTGGTCAATTCCATCTTGGAGGTGTAACGTGGTTGTGTTAAGTGCTAACCCTATCCATATTTATTGTGTCATTAATACATGTGTCGTGTTTGCTCTCTTACTATCGAACAGTAGCCCAGCCTGGTAAGAACTTTTTGACCATGCCAGGCGGTGCCCATATTTGCATGCTTGTTCTACCCATGGGCCTGTCAATCCATTTTACACCTCTGCCATAATAGCTCAAAAGGTTAATGGAGTTTTTGGAACTGACTGGTTTGCTCAAAAGCCATCCATCATAGGAATTTTAACCATTGACTTGACGTTCAGCAGATGATTTAGTTGCATAGATACTCACGGTCGTCCTGTCCTGTATGAATGGGATGAAACAGTGTGCTCGCCCCTTGTTTGCTGTGGACCGAAACTCAACATTCACAGTTTGTTTTTTCCAAGACAAAGCAAAATATTCATAGTTGATGAGCCAAAGGTTCGTGCTCCTTATTAAAAGAAAAAAAATAAATTAAAAGAGTGTGCTCCTTGTATCTTAGTCAATGCCACGATTCCTCTCCTTATCTTGCCATGACTGCATGGTCCATTGTTCTTGCTTCACTCCAAAATTAGTGGGTATCCTGCTTTCCAAGAAATTTATTTACTCACATATCGAATATTTTCACTTCAATGGAATATATGGGTTCTAAACAAGCGTTCAGTACAAACAAAGAAGAGAATGGTTGAAGAAGAAACAGTCCCATAGAGCTGAAAGTGCATACGAACCATGTACTGGCTTCAGCAAAAAGACTAGTGATTTGATCCAAAATTATCATGTGCAGAATAATATACCTCTGTTCTCCAGGTATAGCAGCTTCATGTGAAGATCATCATCCGTTGTATGGGAAGTGATGGACGCACTCCCGGCCATTGGATTCCTTCTCATTTCCCTCTCTAAGATTGTGATTGTGGATGATCCGTTGGCGAAAAAAAAAACATGCACTTATGGGCTAACTCGATGGCCATAAGTGCATGTTTAACGGTGACAAAACGGTTAACGTAAGACTGGAATTTATTTTATAAATAAGTCTATAGTTCTTATAGCTTCAAAAATCTTCATAGCGAATCAAATATACCCCTCCGACACTTACTTGTATTTTAAGATTTAATTAAATATTGTAAGATGTTAAAGTTAATACAAGGATTGAAAGAGACTTATAGTCGGTTTACTTTTGTATAATAAAAGTATTTTTTTAAAAAAGTAATTTTTTTTAAATTAATTTTTTTAATATTTTCAAATTATATTGATATTAAAAATAATTTTTAAAAAAATATATTTTTTTAATATATTTTTAAATAAAACAATATTTTAAAAAATAATCATTACTACCATATCAATACCAAATATATTTTAAAATTTTTCGATCATTTGCAAGCTAGCAAACCGCAGTCATACTATCTAGTAAAAAAAAGGGTTTCAGCTTAAACATTGGCACCTTTCACAATAGCTGTCATGTCGTTCATTAATTGTTGGGTGTCGTCAATACCAGCACTGAACCTAGATGATAGATAGGACCACCTATGGCAAACCAAACAGGCAATGGAGGCAGTATTTTAATTATTTTAAATTGATTTTTTTATTTTTTTTATTTAATAATAAATTAATAATAAATTAATTTTCATAATTAATTTTGATTTATCTTTTAAGAGATTATATCAATTTTATGATCTAGATCACAGGTTTTGGGATTAACTTGGGTTAATTTTTTAGTTTGTTTTTTATGAGGCTATCCTGGTCTCATGACCAAGATCACAAGTTTAACGAGTTAACCTAAGTTATTTTTTTTATCTTTTTTTTGTTGTTTTTTTATTTTAATTTCATTCTTCAACATTAGATATATTAAGAATTATGTTTAATAATTTATCCTGATTTATTTTCTATAGGGTTATTTCAGTCTCATAACCCAAGTCATGAGTTTGATAGGTTAACTCAGGTTAATTCAAATATTTTTTTTCCTTTTTTTCATGGATTTTTTTTCAATTTCATCCTTCAAATATTGAATTGATTGGGAATTAAGCTTCAGATTTGTTTCAGTTTGCTTTTTATAGAGTTCTTATGATCTCATGACTTGGATTACAAATTTGAAAAGTTAACCCAAATCGATTCAATATATTGTTGTCTCAATATTTAAAAAAAAATATAGTTTTTAAGTTTTTTAAGTTAAACTATATTTTTACTGGTTGCCCAAATTACCTTTAAATTTGTCAATTGATCAGATCACACCAGGTCAACCTCTACACGATTAAATTTTTTTTCTACTAAAAAAACATTGGCCAAGTCTGAATATTTGCTAGGCCAACAATCTAGTAAGCAAAGGAGTGTTTGAGACCATGATAAATATTGCTTTTTAAAAATGTTTTTTTGTTTGAAAATATATTAAAATAATATTTTTAATTTTTTTTAATATCAACGAATCAAAACGATTTAAAAATAAAAAAATTAATTTAAAATAAAAAAAATTCAAAAATCTTAAAAAACACAAACCACGTTACCAAACACACTAGCACAAAACATGTCTCCTTCAAAGATATGATAAAAAGGAAGGGAAAAAGCAGCTCATTTTGTTGAAAGCAGAAATTCCAATAGTCAATACTTTCATTCATCTCCT
This sequence comes from Populus nigra, assembly GCF_951802175.1. Lineage (NCBI taxonomy): Eukaryota > Viridiplantae > Streptophyta > Magnoliopsida > Malpighiales > Salicaceae > Populus > Populus nigra. The sequence goes on from NC_084867.1 coordinate 12,505,190, forward strand.
TTTATCTTGCTATCACTACAAAGCCCATTATTCTTGCTTTACTCCACATTTAGTGGTATCCTGCTTTCCAAGAAATTTATGTACTCAGATATCGAATATTTTCACTTCAATGGAATATATTGGGTTCTCAACAAGCGTTCAGTGCTGCCTTTCCTTTTATCAAAGTGCCAAGGTTTTGGAATCTTTACTGCTTTTACCGGCGGTACAGGCAAACCAATGACATGCCTATGATATGAGAACAAACAAAGAAGAAAATAGTTGAAAAATAAAGGTTCTCAGAATGTTCACAATTTTTGTTACCTTCTGTAGACCAGAAAAACCATGGCGCAATTTGTATTCCAAATTCCAACAGAACAGATCAGACATGTTATGGAAACACGAACCAGACGAAGAGAATTTCGAATCTGAATAAATCAGTTGCAAATTTCTATAATTATTGTTTTTCGCTTGCGATTAGAGAACATTTTCTATGAGCTTTCGGGAAGAAAAAAATAGAAGCTTTCAAGGGCTTAGTATTACATAGGCATAAAGAGCTTACAGAGCTAGTTTGCTCTTTGGTTAAAATTGTACACGGAAGCAGATCAAAATCTTTAACTATAAACTTTGTATCAATTATAAGGCTTATCAGAGACATACTTGCATGCCCTCATAATTTCCTGAGTTTGTTACTAATACCATCTTTTAGAGAAGATGAGGATGACGAGGAAGACAAACCAGTGCGGTTAATCTCAGCCTTGTCCTTGGTAAATGCCCTGTGAACATCCTCTTTAAGCTCCATGAAACGTGTCCTCTTGATTCTTTGTTCATCTAGGGTACCCTTTTCAAGGTAAAACAAATCAGGAAGGTCATCCTCCATGAACTTATCGAGCACTTCAGAGCAACTGGGGAAGTATCGTCGGCCCATTTCAACTGCCATCATGACAAACACAGCTAATATGAGAATAATTGCAAAAACTAAATAGTTTGTATTTTCTAAGCCACAAGTGGTATTTGATTTGCTCAAATCTGCAATTTCTTGGGTTTCAATTGATTCAATCAGATTACAATATTTTAGGACTTGCGTAATGATAATACATTGTAACATAAGTCCTGATGTTGGTTACTGAAACAGAAGGATTCATAGCTTCCACGTACCTGTTTTCATAAGGGCTTCCATCCTAGAACGAAGTCTTTTGTTCTGCATTATTGGTGTCTCATTTAGGTCAACCTCCCTCAAATTCCCGTTAGAACCTTTTGAGGCAGCAAGACCAGCAAATTCTGGTGTTGTTGCAGCATGTGCAATGTCCATGGCTAGCTTGGCTTCAGTAGGGAAAAATAATCTTGCAAATGCCACTGTGATGTACACCACAACACTTGATCATACATTTAAGAACAAGCCATGATAGATATTATCCATTTAAATCAATCAAGATCATAATAGAACAAAAGGCGCTAAAGCCATATATCAATAGGATGCCTTCACCTTTGTAGGCATCAAATGCAAATGAGAAAATCTCTATTTTTCATTAAGACTGCATGGTTTATTAGGAAACTAGATAGGGGAGCTTAAAAGCTCCTATTTGGACGAGCAGACAGAATAACTAGCAGGGCATCCCCAGCACCCAAACCAAGGAACTTAAAGCCCGAATAAAGCAGCAAGAAGATCAGTAATGTTAATATCCAAGTATCTCAACAGAATATTGAAAACGTCATTCCTGGACTTCTCTTTATGTGCAAGAAAGAGATTTCAAGAAAATAACCAATAACTTCAGCTATTGGTATATTAATCTTGAAATTCTCAGATAAAAAGGCAAGTTAAATATAAACTGGAACAAAATTATGCAGATTAACCCCAAATGCAATCCAAAAGCAAAATTCAGTCCCATAGAGCTGAAAGTGCATACGAACCATGTACTGGCTTCAGCAAAAAGACTAGTGATTTGATCCAAAATTATCATGTGCAGAATAATATACCTCTGTTCTCCAGGTATAGCAGCTTCATGTGCAGATCATCAACCATTGTATGGGAAGTGATGGAGGCACTCCCAGCCATTGGATTCCTTCTCATTTCCCTCTCTAAGATATCAATGCATAACCTGTCCTTGTTCGCTTCCTGCCCTTGCTCTGTTTTAGCATGATAGTCTTTTGGCCTTGTCAACCTTCGACAAATACTAACAGCACTTTGCCCATCTGATGTCAAGTCCAAAGCAGATGCTCCTTTCGCCAGCATTGACACTATCACTGATGGTTCTTTTCGCATTGCAGCAATGTGGAGAACTGTGTAACCTCGTGAATTTCTAAGATTGACGTCAGCAAGACCGAGGCTAAGCACCTCAGACACGACCTTGAGATCACAGTACGATGCAGCATAATGGAGAGCGTTAGCATCATCTAAGGTTATATCAGATTCAGTCAGGAGAAGTTTCACAAGTTCAACATCATCTGAGTCTAATGCCATGTGTATCCTCTTGATTCTCTTTTCACGCAGGGCATCCACAGCCTCTGTGTTGTTTTCTTCATCAGAAATAGACTTGCGTCGGAGCAGTTTAATTTCAACTGCAACATCATGGGGAAGCTCCTTCTCTATAGAGATGTTGTCAAGATCAGACCGTGCTATTCTATCAACACATTGTGTGACAAGCTGACTTAATTGGCAATGGAAGGCAACCACAAGGATTGGAATCATATCTTCCACAAGAGCTTTCCCAACAAAGTTCTGAAGGCGTCTCTGCAAAAACATACAGCTTCGCACCGTTATAATTTTCTTCTGTTTCTTATAGAGCTCAAAGGACAGTTTGGAAAATAAATAGAAGGGCCCAAAACCTATTTTTTCTTGTTAAGTTATTCTTGTCAATTTACTCTAACAAAAATGGCATTTTATTTATTTACTGAAAACCAGACTCCGAGAGGAAATAGTACAGGAAAATAGCAGGAAAGCAACTATCCCCAAGTTATTAATTAGGCTTAAGTATTGGCATTCACAGGGTTGGTTCAGCATATAAATCAAATGGATTAATATTATCAGATCACACCAGCACTGCTAGAAACGAATCATTTGAAATATTTGCACCATGGGCGAACGAAGTAAAACAAGTTGGATCCCAATTCTCAAGATTTACCAACTATATTAGCAAAATAGCAAGCGTGGGCAATTTCTTGTAAGCATAAGTTCACAATTGCTAAGCAACTGCAGGACAAGAGCAATTCCACCACAAGCAAATAACAGAATCAGTATAGGCTAGAAGAGCACCATCACACCACATCAAGAATACAAACATCATACATAATATAAAAATTATGCATCACAGTGCAATAAAATAAACTAACCTGGAAAAGTGAAACCAGCTCTGGTACTTGAAATATGGATGATGCATACATCAATTCCACTGCAAAATTAATTGCAGGTCTACACGCATCATGGGCACATACATTGTCAACACATGTTGAGACTTCCATTGGAGATGGCTTGAGTTTTCCAGTATACAAATAGCTCAAGAAAATTAGGAAGGCTTCATATCCAACCTTTCCACAAGGTAACAAATCACTCATGCAATACTTTGGTTTTCCTTCTTTCTCTGAAGATCCCTTTTCTCTCCTAAACAACTCGTGGAAAAACTTACTCCTAGCACCTAAAATACATCGGTGAACGCCAATAGCGGTACCCTCAACAACAATATCAGCATCACTATAATCACAAGCGGAGTCAATTAATAGCTGCTCCAAATTAGAGCTCAGCTTGTTTAGACTAATCACCTCAAGACTAGTTCCTGCCTCAGCACCTGAGGAGTTGGATATGTTGTGACTAATTGAGCCATTTGATAAATGAGAAGATGAAGTATAGCTCAGAGATGACGATGGCTCAGAGAAATTAGCCATTAATCCACCAGCGAACTTACTCTATAAATTATTAAGATTGAACCTATGATCCATAGTTTCTCTATCGAATCATAGCATTAAAAAACAAATACCATAAGCTACCTTACTTTTCAACTAATGATGCTATTTCTTGCTCATATCCAAACCCTAAACTTACAAGAGACACAGAAGAAAGAAATCGGCATCAAGGACACCTAAAAGCAAAAGCAAAAAAAATTAAAAAAAATCTTATATAGCTGAACACAAAAAGGGTTTTACCGAAATAATCATACAGCTAAAACAAATTCAAAATCATAGTGTAAAATAATTAAAATGAAAAAAAGACAGAAACTTTATATTGCAATATCAAATTTTAGCTATCAGGAAGTCAAAAACATTACTTTATCTTAATAAAAAAAACTTCAATATGCCATAACTAAGAACTTTCTTGCTTGAATTTCCAAGACCACCAAGTCAACATACTATACATAAAAAAACAACACCAAAAACTAATTATTTTAGTAAACAAAAAATGTGAAGTGCTCTCAAGAACCTAGAAAAAGAAACAGTAAAAACCCTTAAAGGTTATTATCAGATCTATCTAAGATTCTTAATCTTAGAAACACAAAAGATTAGTACCCAAGAAAGCTACTGACTTGAGACAAATCAAACCAATAAAAACCCAGACACCAACAAACCAAGACAGTGCTTTTGTGAATTCAAGAACTGAAGACCCAGGAAACAAAAAGGGGTACTAGACGTTAAAAGAAAATCATGGGCACGTGCCTAACGTGATGTGATAACAACCGAAACTTCATTTCTCGCTTTCAAAGTTACTGTTTTTCTGGAGAGAGAAAGGATTGTCTTTTTTTTGTTTTACTTTTTTTTTTTTGTTTGGAGAAATAAATGACACCGTGACTAATTGAACGTGAAGTCGTTTTAGTGACAGTTTATATATCGTCATCAATGAGAGATGTGGTTTGCTGACGTGTACAGTGACGTCACCTTTGTTAGACAAGGAGACCCACCTCTGTAAGGCAAAGACCATAAGAAGTCCTTAGATTGTTGATAAAGTATGGAATTTTGTTTTTCTCAAATAATATAATATATTTTGTTTTTTTTTTTAATTGTGGAGAGTTTTGTGATTATGATCAAGGTTGTCAATTCCGTTCCGTTCCGCCCGGAATGGCCGAAACATTCCATACCAATTCAAAAAACGGAACAAAACGGAACAAATTTCATCTCATTTTAAATCTCGGTCCGTTCCGGATTTTTCGGCTAAATTCCGCCCGAAACGTTCCGGTTCCATTCCACATGTTCCGTTCCGCTCTTGAAAAGCCATTGAATCAAATTGAACCTTATTCAATTTAATTAATTAAACCATCCAATTATAAAAAGCTCTTTTTTATTACTATTTTCTATAACAATGATATTAATAATAACATTGAAAATTATTATTACTATTTTCATTAATAATGATATTAATTTTTTAAAATTAGATTTATCACTAATATATATGGTTTATATTCATGTTGTTTTTTTCATGTTTATACTTTGTAGGAATTTGAGCAAAATAAGAGATGCTTTAGATTTCATTAGCCTTAATAACATTGACCTAACTTTATATTTAAAATATTTGTGTTAAAACATTTTACTTTCATAATATTTTGATATTTTGTTTAAGTTGAATTACTTTAAGTTAAAGATCTATTTAATCTTAACTATTTAGAAATATTTTAAATTTTGAAATTATATTTGTTTGGCATTGTGTTTGTATTGCATAATTTATAATTAATTTATCTTGAATTTGAATTATGTTTGTTGAATATATATATATATATATATATATATATATATATATATATAAACAGTACAACCCCGAAACGGCACGCTGAAACACTCCGAAACTGAAACATTCCGTTCCAATTGAAAAAACGAAACACCTACCGAAACGGAATTGACAACCTTGATTATGATTGCTAATTTGGTCTGGATTGAGTAGTTAAATATCATTGTTAATAATAAAAGTATGTTTTGTTTTTGTAATGGATTATATTTTTGAAAATTTTAATTTTAATTTATAATTTTAATATGCTGAAATTAAAAAATAAATAAAAATATTATTTTAATATATTTTTAAATAAAAAATATTTTAAAATACAATTATTATCATGGTATCAAAAGAGAGCTTAACTATGCGTTGGATGCATCTAATTCATGAATCATGTCCAACAACATCTCATCACAACCCTTGGATAAGGATGCTTCATGGCGCTATCTATCAATCCTTGACAACATGACATTTGCATGTCACCATTATCATATGTATTTTTTTTTTTTAGTTTTATATTTTGGGTATTGTTGGATTAATTGAGATAAAATTCACCTCCGATAAAAAAAAAATATTTTTTAGAATTAATAAATTCACGAGAAGTAATACATGATAGGTCAGAGATAGGAATTGTGGAATATTTTTCAATACTTCGATCTTCAATACTGAAAAAAGAAGAAGAATTTTTTTTTCTTAAAATATAAATATTTATTTTTTAAAATTTTCTTTCTCATAGAATTTTTTACATTTTGGGGGACTAAAATAACTTTTCTTTTGACTTTCTTTTAAATTTAAACTCAAGATAATGAAAAAATAAGTGAATCAACAAACACATCACCTTAAATTTCAACTTAGGAATAAGAGATTTTCTTTCTCTGTGGTATAAGATTCGGGCCCTATAGTTATTCATATGATGACCACTAGAGGGTTACATGGTCGTTAACTTCAGGACCCGTGATATTAATTGAGATGCGCGAAAGTTAGTCTGAACACCCACGTTAAACTAAAAACAAAGAATTTTAATAGAGGTGGAGGTTAACATTTCATGTCTCATAAATCTTAGAGTTACTAGAGACTTCCATGGTCATTAGCTTCAGGGCTCGTTAGATTAGTTAAGGTGCATGTAAGCTGATCTAGACACCCATATTAAAAAAATAATTTAATAAAGATTTGCGCAGACTTGGATATCCATATTAATAAAGAAAAATTATAAAAATTTTATCAAAAAATATATGAACTCGATGCCTTTTTCTTTTTATTTAAAGAAAAAACACAATACTTTCCCAGATTTTGCATGTAAACATGAACTTTTAAAGAAGAAAAGGAAAACAGTGAGTGCTAACTAAATTTCATTCCAAGAAACAACAAAAATTAGACCATACTTAAAGTGAAATGGAATTGAATTAAAAGCTAAGCATGAACTATTTTTAAAACTCATGAAGTTTTTGCACAATATAACTTTAAATTATTGTAATGAAATAGAAGAGATAAAGATGACATGTTTTTATTCTTTTCCTGTTTTAATATGATAGAATTTATTCCAAAACTATTTAAAAAACATTTATTTTTATTCCTACATCTAAATGTATTTATGCTCTTTTTATATTTATCTATTTTGTCTTAAAACGGTAATTATTGAACACACTTGAAGTTACAAAGCCTTGAAAAGAAGATTTCTATAAGAAACACACAACACTCTTTTTTGTTTAATAAAAAACTTATTATATAGTAAATTATAAAAAGTCACAAACTAAAATATAATTAATCTCAAGGGTTTACAAATAATTACTCACTCAGGTTCAGTTAACCAGCAAGAATATCCGTCAGGGTCAACGGCAATAAATAGCAGAGCTGCATCACCGAAGCACACCAGAATTAAGAAATGCCCATGTCGGCAAAGGAAGACGATGGAGCCACGTGGGCTGGCTCAAAACCTTGAATGGGCCTATTCTTTATCTACTGCTCCTAAAATATAATTTTTAACCATCTATAAATTATTTAATGCCCGGCAAAATAACAGCTCCCAAAGTAGTGAAATGAAATTATTTTAATGGCAGTAGATGCTTTCATTGGGGAAAATGGATATATTTGTCCCCCAACTCTGATTTGATTCTCATCTGGGTCCCTAAACTAAATTCCGAATTAAATCCCTTCCACTAAAATTGATGAAAAAAATGAAGTTATTTTAAGACAAATAGGTCCTTAATTATTCTTTTATACTTTTGGAGGCTAGAGTTTTAAGGCGAGGGTTAATTGTGTAATGTATAATGTCTAACCCAATTTAGATATTTGTTTTTTGGGGATTTAATATAGAGAGTTTTTTTTTTATTTGGGGACCCAATTGGGATTTGAATGATATTTGGGGATTGAATAAATTATCTGTACTTTTTTATTATTTATTTTAGTGAAATTATCCTTATTGTTATGATTCTAATCTCTGAACCTGAAGATGTAATCTAAACATGGAAATTAATTAGTCTTCGCTACCTTAGGCGATAAAATTATTGAAATTAAGTTAATCAAAGAAATTTATAAAGGAACATTCCTACTAGCTCCTAGTCAAAATTAGGACAAGGAATATTTTTTTGTGTTTTGTAACACAGCTATACTATATTAAAAAAGAAGAAGAAGCATAAAGGTTGTATTAGATATGATTTTTACAAATTACTTTAAGTTGTTTTTAACCTTTTGACTCAAGGAAGAGCCATTGCTAGGTATGTTTAGTTATAAATAAGTTAAAACCCAAAGTTAGTTCCAAAATTAAATCAAGATCTTACTTTAACCCAAAGTTAGGGTTTTTGAGTTATTTTTAACAAACTTAATATTTAATATTTAATGTAAATATTTTCAGCTCATTTTATCATAAATTATTAATTTATATGAAAGAAACTCTAAATATATATGTAAATCCACGAGATGCCCTCGATCAAAAGATGTCATGAGATAAGCTTCTTAAAGCTTTTGAATAAAATAGTAAGAGTAAATCATAAAGAAAAACAAATATTCGTTCTTGTCATTTAATACCTTTTTCTCTGGCTCTCGATATTGTCCCAACACAACAACTATCAAGAAAAGGAAAGAGCCTCGAAAGATCACAAGCTGGAAGATTCAATGCTTCAATATGAGGCTTCTAAGCAATTCCAAGAAGGAAAGAACATGAAATGTCATCTGTCTCCTCTCTTTCCTTCTCTTTTCTCTTCTCTTTGAATGTTCAAATTCTAGGGCTTCACACCATTAATTTTCTTGGTAGATGCATGGAACTGAACTGGGGATTTCATCTAAAGGAAAAGGATGATTGATGACATATTTCAATATTCCTTTCCTCTTTCGGTGTGGGCTCTCAACAATAGCTACGTAATTGCTCAACCAACCTTACCTTATAGTTATATATGCTTTCGAGAAATTATTATTTAACATGACTTTGAGATGATGACAATATTGCTATGTTCTTCCTCTTTTCAACTAAACAATTTCCTAGCACTTAACTATCAGAAAAAAAATTCATTAATATTCACTTATATGGGTTAATTAAGGGTGAATTGATTACTTTTTTTTAGTTTAACGTGGGTGTTCGGGTCAGTTTGTGCGCACCTCGACTAATTCCACGAGCCCTGAAGTTAACAACCATGTAAGCTTCCAGTAGCTATCATATAAGCAACCACAAGGCTTGAATCTGAGACCACAGAGAAAACAAATTTTTTAATTTCAAGTTCTTACCCCCGGACTACTTGATTATTTGTTTTGCTTAGAAGTGGTTGTGGTTATACATGCAATTAGTGTAATGATATTGAGATTAGTACGACTTAATTATAGGTCTTTTAAAAATCTTAAAGAAATGAAAAGGGAAAGGAGCTCTCTCAGCTCTCTCTAATCTCAAAATACACACCAAATTAATTTTTAATTGTTTCTAACAATTCCTACTTATAATTTAATTATTTTTCTATCTTTTTCTTACTAACATTTAACCCTTTAATTTTTAAATGCATCAAACATACTTGAAAGCGAGAAATTATTACATAGACTTGATCCACCACTTAAGATTATGAACTTAAGCAATAGAACTTTTGAACATCACTGAATTTGTCCCCATCATTTTGTGATGGATGAATTATTAATCACTTTATTTAATAATCATGATTTTTCTATTAAATATGATTTATACAAGTTTGATTGTTAATTTGTAAAAATTCTATTGGCTTGGTTCTTAAGAACTCGTGCAATAAAATTAATATATAAACCCTTAAAAATTGTTTTTTATAATAATTATTCTTGTAACAATTCACTCTCATTTCTTAAATCCCATACCAAATTAATGCCACATAATAATAATAAAAACTCCTCTGAGCTTAGTGTTCAAAAGGCAGGGCTTTACAAGACTTTCTTGGTGGGTGCAGGAAGCTGAACCAGGGGCTTCAGGACGATGATTGATGAACTAGGGCTTCAATATTCCTTCCCTCTGTGGATGTGGGCTCCCAATTATAGCTCCATAATTGTTCAAACAACATACTTTATACTCGTAGCTAGGCTTTTGAAATTATTTGACATGACATTGACATGAGAATATTGCTGTGTTCTTTCCTCCTTTAAACCAAACAATTCCCTAGCGCTTAACTACCATGATGAACTCATTAATTTCTATAAATATTTACTGTAAGTTAAGGGTGATTTACGTACTTCTTTTGTTTTGCTTTGAAGTATGGTTTCCACATGAGAAGTTAACAAAAGAGAGAAAATAATAAAAATATTTTCGAATCTAGATAAAAATATTTTTATAATTTCTGGATGTGATTTTTCTTTCTTTCATTGTTTATTATTATTTTTTAAAAAAATGGACTCATAAAAAAAGTATTAGTAATTACTGTAAGAAGATTCAAAAATTTTCCCGCAACACGCCCTTATGCTTTTGATGTGACTATTCAGGTTTTTGTTTTGTTTTTTTTAATTTTTATTCTTCTCCCTTGGGTCATACTTTTATTATAAAAAAAAATAATTCCACTACAAGTTATATTTAAAGTTTTTGGGCACATGGGGAGCATAACCATGCAAATTCTTACAATTAATTAATTTCTTTCTATAGAGATTAAACTTTTTAATTCATTAATACCTACAGAAACGAAATTAAATCTAGAATAAGAAATCAAACAAATATATCTTAAATAAACAAAATCATGAGTTAGATGATTTTATTAGTATTTATCAGTTAAACTTGACCCTCCAAACTCTTTTCTTTTTCCAAACAATCAATCAAGAGCATAACACATCATTAAACAAAATCATGAGTTAGATGATTTTATTTATTAGACATGGAGTCTCACATAACTCTTACACAAACACACACACACACAACAATGAGCTTTATAGCCCAGCTCACAAACATGAACCATTGATATATAACAGTTTGATCATCCGATGGTCTCCCAAACTTTAATTATATCGAAAAAAACATTCGAACTACCAAACCAAAGACGACAACATATTTAACTTCCTGAGTCCGGTTTTATATATTCCAGTCAAATGTAGACAAGAGATATGGATTGAGCAAAGAAAAAGACAAGGAAGAGAAGAAAAAATGGCATGGAGGAATGAGAGGAGGAGAGGCAATGGAAGGCTTTAAATGATAGCAAATCGATACCACAAAAGTTATGGCCAAAGAAATAAAACGTTAAATATCAGCATTAGTATTGTCTACTATGTATGTAACTCCCACAAAGAGCATCTCTCCTTGGTTAGCATTTTAAGATACAAACAAAAATCACATAAATGTGTTTAATTAAAGAGATAAAAATATAAAAATATAAAATAAAATTATCTGTAATGAATTCTTATTTTTTAAAAATAAAAAATATATGAGAGAGATTTTATCTATTTTTACTATCTTTATCTTTTCCGTCTCAAGACAGTAACCAAACATTAACTAAATGATTTTTTTTTTCTATTTGAACATGTTTTATATATTAAACTAGATTATTAATTCATTTGATATTAAACACTGTGCAGCTTGCATTTGAAAATTCTGTTTTTTCACTATTTTTTCCTTAAATTCATTCTTGAATGATAATAATGGAAGGAATAAAGACACCTTACCATTACCATTTTGGCTATGAGATCCTTCAAGATGACTCAAAAGGATCATTGATTCATAAATAGGCGAACAAGCTACAAGTAGAGACCAATTGAGTTAGTTTCATGGACCCATCAATCATAAAAAAATACAGCGACCCGTGAATGCATTTCTTTTCAAATAAAAAGTTGATGGGTCAATATCAAGCCATCAAATTTTCTTCTATATAAGATCCAACATCTGCCTTGGTATACACTATTCTATCACCGTTTGAAAGTGAAATCAATCAACCATGTCTTCACCAAGTTGCTCTGATGATTTTTCTTTCTTTAATTGAAATTATCTCCTTAAGTATCAATCCCAATTGAAAAATGTCTTTTCTAACTATTTATTTGGACAATTCATTTGATTTGATCATCAAATCAATAAGGAATCTAGATTATTGATTCAGGAGGGCTTAGTTGAAAAACAAAAATCCTTTTAATTTCCAACATTATGTTGTGTGTCGCTAGGGTTTTGGATTGTTTTGATTTCCAATAGCTTAAATATACCACAACTAATCTTTGAATTCACTGAACATCCTGCAAGTTCAGTAAATATGTAAAACACCGCAAGGATGACAAGTATATATAGTAAGGCTTGAACCCTGGTATAGAGAAAGGGAACAAGTCCCTTGAAAGAAACAAATCCGTTCCACTGCTGGACCACAACCTCAAGTGAAAAATTCAATTAATCAGTACTTATTTTTTAACTAATTTATAGTTAATTTTGCTTGACATGTATGTTAATACAAATAGTGAAGTGTACACGATTCTGTCCTGTCAATAAATGTATGTATACTAGCTGTTTTGTGGCTGGCTAGACTAGCAGACCAGTGGCTGGGGTAAAAACTAAATCCCCTAGGATTAAATATGATTTTTCCATAGAGTTTTCAAGCTTTTTTTTCATCTCAATTGATTCTGCAACTCATTAATGGCCAAATTGTACACGTTTACACACACACACAAAACAATACAAGATACAAAAAGTTCAGCGTTTTTTATTAAATATATATTTGTAAGGGTTACTTGGATAGAAAACTCAATCGAGAATATCTTAATACTTTGTGGACCCAATTGAGATAAATATTCTTTGAAAACCCTCCATTGGATTTTGAATTATATATTATGGCTATATGGGGACTAATTTGAGGTTTGTTAAAAAAAAAGGACTGATATAAAACTTAATACTACAAAGCATACATAAAGGTTTCAAAGGCTCAAGTTTGAGTTGTAATTATAACACTTCATAACTAAAGACAAGAGGAAGATCACAACAACCATATCAAAATAATATTTTCCTTTTCTTCTCTTTTCATGAACACCAATCATTGATCTAATTATTTTATTTTGAACATTAGAATTAGAACCCTTTTACTGTTTTGTTCTGGTAAAAGGGATAAAAATAAATTTAATAAAAATTCAATACTTCACTGACTATATTATAAAGCTGTACTTAGTCCTATGACACTTTGCCCCCAAAAGACAAATCTTGAACTGGCACTCAAAAGCATTTGACAAGGCAACATCGATCATGCAATGCCATTGAGACTAGATGTTGCTGCGCGCTGATCTGCTTCTAATTTTCCATGAATTTGTTGATTTCAGCTACTTCTGTCAGTGTGGGTCCTGTTCATGCTAGGCATTTCATATGCTTCCCCTAGTTTCAAAAATTGTTTTCTTGCTTGCTTGCTTGATCCATTCATCTCAGGCCATATCACATCCCTGTCTCCCTCTTGTTTTAACTTACAGTATTTTATGAAGAATTGTATTTGTTGGGTTTGATTGGTGGGAGTTTTAACTGATGTAACTAATTTGAACCGGGCCGGTTTACCTAAAGAAAATCACCCCGAGTTCTCTCTGTCCTTATTTGTGTGTCTTTCTTAACCACTTTCTTGCATTTTCTTGCTTCTATAGCTGTACTTTGTTATCTATTCTTGGTTGTGAAGGAATGTCAGTGAACCTTTTGACACTTAATTCTTCGCTCCAAAACCAAACTCAGTTCACCTAGAAATGGCTTCCTTGAATCAGTTGCTCGCCGAGGAAGGATTTGAGCACAGAAGTTTCTTGAGAAATAGAGCACAAGTGAAGCCCAGAGACAGATTAATTAGACCAGAAGAGTCAGTAATATTGCCTATACATGTTTGCCATGACCAGAAAAGACCCCATTCTTCCAAGAAGAAGACCGATAAGGCCTCCACTCGAAAAGGGTCGTCGATATTTTCATCGAGGAGAGTGAGTTCGGATACGGAGAGATTGCAGTCTAAGTCATTGTTGAGGGGAGAAGATCCTGCAATCGATGAAATAGCTATTAGAGCCGTGGTATCTATACTCAGTGGTTATATGGGCAGGTACACAAAAGATGTAAGTTTTAGGGAGATGATTAGAGAGAAGTGCAACTCTTGCTTGGTGGGAAGAAGCATGGGTTCGGATGATGGGATTTTTGGGAATATGGAGTCGGGAATGGAAAGCATTGAGAAGTTGGTTGAAGAGCAAGCAACAAGAAAGGAGGTGAAGGTGGAGTCATTGAAAAACTCAATCCAGCTTTTGAACATTGTTGCTTCATTGAATTCTAAGAAATCCGGGAATGGTTCCACTTGTGGTGTTCCCAATTCACATCTCTCAGCTTGTGCTCAATTGTACTTGTCTATTGTTTACAAGCTAGAGAAGAATGACAGGACATCTGCCAGGCATCTACTTCATGTTTTTTGCGATGCGCCATTTTTAGCAAGGACTCACTTGCTTCCTGATCTTTGGGAGCATTTCCTTCTTCCCCATCTTCTTCATCTTAAAGTTTGGTACCATGAGGAACTTGAATTTCTCTCAGGCTCCCAGCATGTTGAGATGGAAAGAAAGGTGAAAACTTTGAGTAAGGTCTATAATGACCAGATGGATATGGGAACAATCCAGTTTGCTCTTTACTATAAAGAGTGGCTCAAGGTTGGGGCTAAAGCTCCTTCTGTTCCAGCCATCCCTTTGCCATCTAGATCAAGTTATGCACCATCAATGAGGAGATCATCGGATTCTTATAACTCACGTTCCTCCGTCAACACAAACTTGTAAGTCATTGATCACCATTTCCAAGTTTATTTTTCAAAATTAGAAAAAAGGTCTTGACAGTATGTTATTTGCTTTATGATTTTTGTGTTAATCTCAAAAGATACCGAGCTGTGTTTGGCCCCACGCTAGAACGCCAATCGATGGACTTCGATTCTCGAAATAGAGCTTCAATGGATACATGGAGCATAGAGGAAGAAAAGGTGTGCATAGATGAATACAAAGATTGCAATTATGCTACTGTGAGTATCTTTGTCCCTATTCTCGAAACTCTGCTACCACTTTCCTATTTCTAACTAAAGTCTACTGCTTTATTGGAGAATACAATCAATAGTTTTCTAATTTTTACAGTATAAGAAGACGAGGAATCCTCGAAGGCCATCGAGTCAAAATTATGGAATTTCGAAAAATGATATATGGCATGAGCCTCAGAAATCAGACTATTTTAGGCTCTTTTCCTGCCAAAGTGTGTTATCAGAATGCCTGGTTAATGGAAACATCATAGTCAGGAGTAATTCAATCAGGAATGAAGAGACAATCCATCTCCCTCCTAGTGATCTAAGTAGAGCCATTAGCACTATTTGCTCCTCAGATAGTCTAGCTGAGTGTGAAATTGCAATCCATGTCACTGCCAAAGCCTGGTTGGACTCACCTGGCAGTAACGTAATTGAAGGTGCTTTATCAAAGGCACCTGTGATTGAAGGGTTGCTTGAGGTCTTGTTTGCTTCCACTGATGATCAAGTTCTAGAGCTGGCAATATCTATTCTCGCACAGCTTGTAACAAGAAATGAAGCAAATAGGCTAATAGTACTAAACGCTGATCCACAGCTCAAGATCTTCATGAAACTCTTAAAAAGTAGCAGTTTATTTCTCAAAGCTGCTGTTCTGCTTTACCTATCGAAGCCGAAGGCAAAACAGATGGTTCCTATCGAGTGGGTAGCACTAGTCCTTCGAGTTTTAGAGTTTGGAGGCCAGTTGCAGACCTTATTCACAGTAAGGTGCATGCCTCAAAAGGCAGCAATGTACTTCTTAGACCAACTTCTAACAGGTTTTGATGAAGATAGGAACTTAGAGAATGCTAGTCAAGTTGTTTCCCTGGGAGGATTGAGCTTGTTGGCAAGGACCTTTGAAGTAGGAGACGTTATCGAGAGAAATCATGCTGCTACGCTCATGTTATGTTGCATTCGAGCTAATGGGAGCTGTCGGAACTACTTAGCTGACAATTTGAACAAGACTTCTCTCCTTGAGCTCATTGTTCTTGGTATCCAGAAGAATTATAATGGGTGTGCATTCAATTTACTAGCGGAGCTACTGTGCCTGAGCAGGTATGAATTTTCTAGTTTCACTTCTGTAAAACATGTTTAGTAAGCTTAGTATTCAATTTGTATTCTGATTAATCTGAGGAAATGCGAGCAGAAGAACACGGATCGTTAAATTCTTAACGGGACTCAATAATGGATGGGGTGGCTTGAACACCATGCACATCTTTTTAGTCTATCTCCAGAGATCTTCGCCTGAAGAACGCCCGCTGGTTGCGGCAGTTCTCTTACAGCTTGAGCTTCTGGTAAGTCCATTTGTAAGTAAGCTAATGGTCCATTTTTGGTGCCGAGACCAAACTACTAGTTTATAACAGTTTGGATTCAAAATCTTGAACAATAAGTAGCAGTGATGTTGCAGGGAGATCTTTCGAAGTCCAGTTTGTATAGGGAAGAAGCAGTTGAGGCAATCACAGAATCTTTAGATTGCCCCAGCACAAAGGTTCAAGAACAATCCTCAAAAGCTCTCTTGATGTTGGGAGGCTGTTTTTCATACAATGGAGAGGCGACCGCAGAAGATTGGCTTTTACAACAAGCAGGCTTCCATGAGAGATTACGAGGATCATTTCGACAAAAGGAAATGGTTGATGGGAACTTGGTAAGCTTTAATATAGCAACATACCAGCAAAATAAATTCACTTTTAGAAAAAGTTCAAGTCTGAAGAAAAATTAGTACTAGGGAGGAGTGGTTCTTCTGGTGCTGCATTTTTTAATTTGTCACATTAGTCTTTTTAACAAATGAAGGAGCAGTAGTTAATTTGGTGACAAAAAAAAATGAATACTCTCCTGTATAATGATTGCTTGTGTTATTTGAATGGCCCAACTAGAATGAAGAGGAAGATGCAATGGAAGATTGGCAAAGGAAAGTAGCAGTAGTCTTGCTCAACAGTGGCAGCAAGAGTTTTTTGGCTGCCCTTTCGAATTCCATTGCCAATGGCATCCCAAATTTAGTGCAATCAAGCCTCTTCACTGTTGCATGGATGAGCAGAATCCTGCTTCCAGTAACAAATGAAAATTCAATCTCAAAATTTCAGCCGCAACTGCTAGAATTACCACATTTTGACAAAGCTCTAATTGAAAGAGTGAGTCCATATTTTTCACCACAGCGTCTCATAAAAAGTTCAGGTATGATGTTCTTGATCATTGATTTTTGTGTGAAAAGTATATAAAAGGGTGTTTTATCTTCTGTTTTCTCGCCAAAAAAAGCAGGCAAATTAGTCAAGATTCTTCGAAACCTAAGAAGAAAACATGGGATTTATGCAAAATAAAGATGAGCTTAAAGGGATTATTTTAGCTCTAGCATGTCTGCAAATGAGTTCAAACCTGTCATATCTGAGAATTGATATCTTTTAGAAGGTTATCTCACTCCTTAACCTATCATTATCTGTTGACAGAATATCTCTCAATGCTTTCAACATTGAATAAAGAGTTGATAGATCCTCTTCGAAATCCTTTGTGACTTGTATAACTTATCAGCCTATCTTGTCAATCAACACAAGCAATTACAGGAGTCAAGAAGTGCAAGCACAACGTTGAAGATTTTCCTATTGTGCGATCGTCGCAAAGTGGGAGGTTAGAGCTTTTGTTCCTCGAGAGGAGTTTGTTACATGTTCTTCTCCTCGTCTTGCCAATTTTATACACTTTCTTGGTTTCTGAATGCATGTATACTGCATAGGAATGGTTCCAGTGTGAGTTCTCTCTTCACTTTCATTGATTTTGTAAAAAGCTATATCTCAATATTGAAGTAGATTTCTCCAATTCTCAAAAAAGCTTTAGATTTGAAGAAATAATAATCTTCTGTATGCACCTCATCAGCCTCAAAAGACTTGGCTGGGAATTTCACATTGAACATCATCTCTGCATCTTTCCAACTCACACACACATGCAATGGTCGCCATCTAGAGTCCCATTGCAGCATACATTTGTCTCCACTGGCCAAGCCTACCTGTCACTCGACACTCCTACTGTCTCAGGATTTAAATTTTCTCATTAAAATTTATGCAGGTGTCTTTCTCAACTATGTGATGCCCATGTTCCCCACATATTTGAATTTTACTGATATCACCTAAATACAGCAAATTTTAGTGTTCTGGTCTTGCAGTTCCCTTTGGTGAAAAGAGGGCATAAAATTCCAAGAAAAAAATACAGTATAAGCGGCAATTAACTGAAAGAATGTATGTCCTATCCAGTTATATTGTCTTCTTCTTGTTCTTGGGGTCCCCCCCATCTGCAGAAAATGTTAAGCTATGGTCCCAGTTCCACATGAATGACACTATTACTCTACCTAATAGAACAAAAACACAACATTCCACAATAATTTGAGCCATGGAGTCCCAGTTCCACATGAATGACACTATTACTCTACCTAATAGAACAAAAACACAACATTCCGCCATGGAGTCCCAGTTCCACATGAATGACACTATTACTCTACCTAATAGAACAAAAACACAACATTCCACATTAATTTGAACCATAGAGTCATGAGTAATCCAAATTTCCAGGAATCTTAAAAAAAGGACCACAGCTGAAAAAATCCAATGCACCAAACGTGAAGGTAAGGCATCTATGTAAGAGTAGATTCTTACAAGATTGTACATGCATGTAGTTCCATTACTCCAAGCCCTAATGTCCTCTAATACCTTCAAATCCAATCATCTTGATTAAGAAATCATAAGTGCATGGATGCCATAGAATTATCTATTGCAGCAAAAGAAGACCTATGACTGACATGACAAGAGCATTGATTTGGCATCAATATATTAAAAGCATCCCAAAAGGCGTTTCGTGTCTTTTAAGCAGTTGAAGAGTACCAGTTTTGTACAAGATTATAAAGCAATGATTAGAGAACTTTCATGAAAATACAAAGCATTTGCTCCCATAGTTATAGGTCCAAAAATGTTTAGCTCCTAACTTTGATTAGCTACAGAGATACCTGGGATTATAGTTAACCTGACAAATCACTCTATATAGTCTTTGCCAGTGACATTGCCTGAAAGAAATGACAGTTCTGAATCTTGTTTTTATTTTCACAGACATCTGAGAGTATTTTACAGCAAGTCTATCAAACATTAAAAAAAAAAAGGAGCATAGTTTGAATTCAAAACTAACAATGTCAACTTCCATGCAGTCTTACAGAAAAAGGGTTAGTATCTCCATGCCTACCATGAGAAGAGAAGGACGTTACCGCTCCATCGCCTCTCAAATAAAAAACATGACATCTTAGTTGGAGTTTGATTGTTGCTGTGATTTTTTAAAAGAAACTATTTATTTTTTTATTTTAAATTATCTTTTTAATTTTGATGTGCTAGTGTTAAAATGAATTTTAAAAAATAAAAAAATTATTTTAATGTATTTCTAAATAAAAAATACTTTAAAAAATAATTATATTTAAATAAACATAAGAATTTTTTTTATAATAAAAAAAATAAAACCCGAGTTAGATCTTTCTTAACTAGTAAGATTTCAACTATTTTATTTCATCTTTAAAGTATATAGAAAATAAAAATAAAAATAATATTGTTTTTCTATGTATACCTATTAAACTTGATTCAAGAATCTACTCGGCATAAATTTTGAATACATTAACTTAAAAAATTTTAAAAATATTGTTTTGCAAAAAAATAAATTTTTATTTAAAAACAAATTAACAGATTTTGATTCGGTCATCCATATTTTTCAATCAAGATAAAAGTATCTATCCTATTAAATTAAATTGTTATTTATTTAATATTTTTATTAAAATCTCAAACTCCTAAAAAATTAAGTCATAAATTAAAATAAAATGCAATCTTTATATTCAAATCATTGAAAGCTGTAGAATTCATGACAGACAACAAAAACGAAAAAAAAAGGGAAAAAAACAAAAATATTAACTTGGACACCACTGATACGTTATACTGTCATTGACATCATACTGGCCCCAAAGTTTTGGCTTTGTACATCTAGAAAGTAACCTCTCATTGCTTTAGGATAATGTTTGGAAATAGAAAAAATAGAGATAATAAAAACAAAAATATATTGGTTGAAAAGATAAAAATATAAATATAAAATAAATTTATTTTTAAAATAATTTTTATATTATTCAAAATAAGAAATACAAAGAAATATTTATTATTTATCTTTATTGTTTGTTTTTTCTATTTCAAAATAGTAACCAAACACTACGAGATAACATCTGTTGTTAAGATGCAAGTTAGTCATATCTGATGATGAAATGGTAATTAACGGTGGAAAAGCCAGATTATCATAATCTGAAAATGTGAAATAAATGTCATTTTTATCCTCGCTGCTAACATGTAATTGTTCATCACCTACGTAAAACAATTTTTGGGTTTCTAGCAGTGTTCTTCAGTGACAGGGGGACCTGTGATCCCAGCAAAAATATACCATGTGAGCAGCAGGGGAAAGAATGTCCTACTAGAGGACTGAATACCAAAATTATTTGAGTTCAATCTATTTGTTTGTACCAAATCTATCTGATTTCTTTGAAACTCCATGCATAAGTAACAGGGAAAATCACACAAGGATAATGTATAACTGATATGAAATAAAGGATCAATCACCGAGGCATCTGAACAGCATCAAAAGAAACGTAGTTTCAAATTCGAAACCAACAACAATGTCAAGAACTGTAGTGCCATCAAACGTCTTAACGCACATGAAGCTTAGTAATAGCAACCAAGATCCGATGAGAAAACACACAGAAAACGAACCATCCAAACGGAAAACAAAGCTAAATGACATGTCATTCCTCCAATTCCCATGGTCTGTGAAACCATGGGAAATACAGAGGAGTTTCCAGATAGTTAGATTCACGCACAAACTCCACTATTTGATTTGCCTAGTAAAGGTGCAAGCTTGTGTAACATCATTTCCAAAAGAGAATCGGTGGCAATCTCCTTCACCGCCAAAAGAGATGGAGATTTGCCTGTAGATTTTCAAACAAAAAACATGATGTTTTCCAGGTCTGCATGCAGCGTAAAGAACCTCTCTTCCAGCAAAGCTGCCGTTGAAAGTGATGATGAAGTCCTTGAAGATGATGAAGATGGAGACTGCCCTTCCATTACTGCCTCATGGTAAAGCCTTCCTCTATAAGCAACAAGGTCAGCATAGTAGACTGGGGGGACTAATGACACAGGTTTTGTGCAACGAGCAAATGTGAAGCACAAGTTGTATATGAGCCTCTGCAAGTCGTCCGAACTGAGGCCATGCTCATCCCATAGAACATAATAATGCGTGGGCTTGCTTGTCCCAAGGCTTCCGTAGTGGCTACAGAGGTAAAAGTCATACTCAAAAGGATGAACAATTGTTGTGTCCACAACTGTGCCTGGAGACACATTGCCAGTAGATCCCTCGTCCCCAGGAAAAAGACGAGTCTGGTGCCGTTTCTGGGCAACAATGAGTGTTATGGTTGGGGTGTAATTGATTGACCTGAATGCCTTCATGATGTCCATTAACTCTTCATTAAGAACCATATCAAACTGGCCCTCACTGACCCCATCACGAAAAATCACAATCTTCTCAGGTTTCGCTTTATTGAGCCGGGAATAACATTCAACAAGCTCCAAGCACATATCACCAAAATTCAGAATCTGCTCTTTACGATGATACTGAGGACGAACTCGAGCTGCATAGCGGTTTGCAGCTGGCCAATTTATAGTACCAACAACAGCTGCAATGGATGGACTAGTTCTGTTTTGAGCACCAGGATGATTGACATCAGCCCCAATAAACATGACACGGTTTTCATTCCCAAAGTACGGGAGTCTGCCACTGAGCTCTGCATTGCTTCCTCCAAGCTTAGCATTAATCTTGAGACCAAGATTGGCAAGGTACTGATCCTTTCCTTCATTGGCAGGAGTGGACAAACAACATTGTGTCACAATACCAACTTTGGTTTCAGAAATCCATTTGAGATACTTGTAACCAGGATCCTTCCTTGACATGACACAGAGAAGAAATTGCAACTGGCCTCCGCAGCTTTTGTGAGCCTGTTCATTGACTGTTTCAAGTTGTTCACGAAGCACATCAACATTAGAGAACTTCCGCATGCTAGTAGGTTGATAAAAGAGAGGCTCCTCCATGCGAATCCCCAGATTCTGGCATCGAGCAATCAGCTTAGGGATGAATCGGCGTGGATTTAATCGGTCTTGATAATCATCAGAGCTGAAGTCAAGAACAGCCCATCGCTCAATTGGTTTCCCTTCAACCACTCCTTTCCCAACAAGATTCCATTGGCACTTCTCCTTGTCAACTGGTATTTTAATCACCCTGCCATCGGGGGCACCTACCTTCAATTCAGGTGGCCCAATCACACGACCCATCAATGAGGTCATATTCTTGCTGACTTCTACTCCAAAATTTTGGATAATCTCTCCACTGCAAACAAAATAATAAACAACATGAGGAACCCATCCTCTACTTTAACCAAGAATATCATATCGCAAGTTACATAACACACCCAGAATGCTTATCATATTTAAGAGTTCTACGCTTGCTTCTGTAATATTATGCAAATGTACCATACAATAATCCCCCATGTAAAATGATGCAAGCATACCGTGCAAAAAAGACACTTCCCAGACTTAAGATTTTAATCTTGACAGAAAATCAGTCATTTCTGTGATCCTCAGATAGGCAAGACTTGAATATGCATTGCATTGTATATTCCTCTGTCAAGAACTATAATATTAATTGTATTCAGGGTGCACATTCCATAAAAACCACATGTTTGAGCAGCAGCTGTATTCACCAGGGTGACATACCATGATACTAAAAATG
This sequence comes from Populus nigra, assembly GCF_951802175.1. NCBI lineage: Eukaryota > Viridiplantae > Streptophyta > Magnoliopsida > Malpighiales > Salicaceae > Populus > Populus nigra. Next base: position 12,528,110 of record NC_084867.1, read on the forward strand.
ACATGGTCAACAACCATAAATACATATGATGAGACTATGACATTGCCTGTAACTGTAAAGAATCCTTGTTGCTTAGACAAATCCCAACAGAAAAATGAAGCTGTCGTGCAGTTGGATAAAATAACATTACTTTCAGCAGTTTTATCAAATGCTACTGTAACAATCAACACAACATTTAATTAAATATGTAATAGGGAACATACAAAGGATGAAAAAGTTATAAACAAATTGGAAAGCAATAATCAATCAGAAAACCATCTCAATTCATTATTCTTTGTGAAATATGAAAAAACAATCTTAATCTAAAAGCTTAGGCTATTAGCTGATGATCCAAGAATGGTTTTATATTACTCTCTAAAACACTCCTCGTGTAAAAGCTTTTTGGACTTGAAATTTGCATGTACCCACCATTACTTTGTACTTATTTTTTTTTATAAATTTTATTAATTAGAATGGGATGGTAATATTCTAACACAGATATTTGGTCATCAAGGCTTTATTTTTACATTAACGAACAATCTCAACTTAAAAGCTTAAACTATTAGGTGAAGCTTTTACTATCTAACATGAAGCAAACAGAACACCTGTGTAAAAGAGATGAGCTTCAATAATGTATCAGAATGAAAAGACAACGTGTTGCATATACATACCTACAAGGTCCATCTCGATCCTGCACCATCCTGCATATTGTTTTCTGTCTATCCTTTGGATTTGCTAGTGAGAATTTCTTCAACATCTTGGCTTCAGTTTCCTTCAGATACTCTTTTGGAAATACTTGCCCCTCAACCAAGACACAGAACTCCATTGGTACATAGTTCTTCATCTTGCTTTTCATCTCTAGGCAAGGGATATTTTGATGCACTATATCTCTGTGATATTTTTGCCTGAAATATTCAACAAGCCTAACATTCTGCGAAGCCTTGCCATCTGGATCTTCTTGAGGAAATGTAATATATTGAGCGTCATCTCTCGTCAACCCTGTAATAACATATTTTTGTTTGGTGACACGGTGAGTCACTCTAACTTTCAGTCCCCTCAGCACACCTTCCACAGCCCTCCTAAAGCTTCTAAAATTATTTAAATTAAACCCAGAAATATGTTTTGTCAAGAATTCTATCACAGAAAGTGGCTCATGAAATGACAGAACAGAATAGTCCAAGCATAAAGCTATGCCTTGGGAGGTCGGTTTGAGGCTATGTTGGCACCCTCTAGATGCTATGATTCCATGCCCAAGGTGAATTTGATGATCTCTAACAGAATGGAAGCTACGGGAAACAGAGATCATTGTCCTAGCTGGGTGCTCCTTCACCACGACATCCATCCCTTGCAATATGTCACGAGGTGTTGAGCAAAGTTTCCCGTCCAAGTAATCCTTCAGCTTGTGCAGCTCAAGTTCATTCACAAGCTTTATGGTAAACAGGTAAGAACGTGGTTTGGCATCTTCTGCCTCAGAGACCTGCACTTTAAATGTTCCAGTGGGCAAGGAAACTGCACTGAAAATGTTCTTCTCCCCGTCATAAGCAGTCATAGCACGAGGAAACGAAGAAGGATCATCAGCAAATAACTTATCCCTGATCATTGCCAAATTGGACTTTGAAATTTTCCCAGGCCTGCCATGCTTTGGAAGCACTTCTTGCTTGATATTAACATCATAATGCCGTATGATGCTCTTAGGATTGAACTTGACAAGAAAATGATTTACAAGAAGTCTAGGAGTTCGGACAGCCAGTTTGCCACCTTTATCTGGTCGTAGAACTGGACTAATCCTATTAGCACTGACAGAAGCCAATCCTTTTGGCACATTAGGACCTGCAAAGAAAAGAGAGCTTATCCCATTAATGTTTCCAACATATGACAAATTCAAAGTATCCAATTGTTGTCATAAAAAATTATTGAATCTTGGAATAGACAGATATTCAGCATCTAGTTGCTCTATCTGCAGTTGCCCTGACTTCGTATTCATTCAAGATTGAAAAAAGAAGAAGAAGAAGATGCTGTCCCAAAACCAATTTGTTAATAAAGACAATAAAAGGATGAGCATGATTTCTTTGCTACATTGTTGCGTTAGCTACAGATAATAACTATCTGAACCTAGTTGAATTTTGAATTTCAAGCATACCATCATCCACTAACTATTTTCTAAACCCATGTTGTTAAAAGCAAGACAAGGACAGTAAAAAGTTGCAAAAACTTCTTATCAAAGTCATGAACACACTGTCCAGGAGATTTATCCCCATTTTGTCTAACAATTTAAGAAAAATACAAAAATTAAAATGACAAAGATCCACGAAATACAAATCACCACAACTTGGATTGAAGTTGAACAAAAAAAAAACACAAGCAGGGCATACTAACTTTTTTGTACAAGTCAATGAAATAGCATCCATCAAAAGAGGAAAGATAAAAGAAAAAATCTAGCAAAAATTCAATGCCCCCCTACAGAAGCATAAAGCCCTGGATTGGGGTATAGTAAGTAAATAAACTTGATTATGATCTGATTTTCTTTCTTCCCGGTTCTTTTAGCGAATCATTAATAAATAAGATTGATGAAGAGAAAATTAAACACAGTTTGAATTGACTGCTATACAGTTCCAAATTTGGCTTTGCTCCTAAATTGGTGAGCATAGTCAAAATTCAGAATTGCTACTTTTTGCTTTTATGCACCTAAGAAGTATGCAAGTTGTGACTCTTGCTCGCAAATATTATAACAAAATCAAATTCAAAACATATCGTGAAGCAATGATCAGGTTGTCAACAATTACAGGTCTCAAAAATATAGTATCTCACCGATCGCTCAGCAACCAATCAAAATTTCATTATGTAACACCCTCATGATATCTTTTAAGGATTTTCTTAGAAAGTAAAGACTACTATACCCAACAACAAAGGTAAGAACGCCCAAAAAATGAAAAAAATAACAACAAGAGAATTGATCAGGGATCACTGCATTGCCAGTAGAAAGACACCATTCCAGTTTGGTAATTAACAATAAACAAAGTCCAAAAGACCCAAGTCTGGTACACGACACGTCATGAATATCACTCCTATTTGATATGCAATGCAAACAAAGTTACTTCATTAAACAAACTAAAAAGAACAAAACTGCAAAACCCAGAAACACAGACCATAAATACAGTCTAAATTGTAACTCTTCCGTTCCAACACTTAACATATCCAGAACAATATAAGTTTTAAAGCCCAGAAACAAAAATCCCTTCTTTTTATCCAACTTGAAAAAAATCAACAAAAAGTTTCAAGCTTGAACCAAAAAAGACATACTAATTCATCAAACAACAAAAAATATTAACCACGACCATTTCATATTCTTTGCAAATCATCAGCAACCGAACTGAATACACAGAAAGCAATATACTTGATAAACAAAAAAGATGCTTACTAGGTTCAAGATCACCAGAAGAACTAGAACCAGAAGCCCAATTGCTAGATGGACTCACATTAACAGGTCTTGAAGGTCCCTTTCCTCCCCCAGTTTCTGACACCTGGTCTCTCCTTCCTTCTTCACTACTACCACGGACTTCCCAGCCCCTTCTAGGCCCCATTTCACCACTTTGACTGGTTGGAGCACCTCCATGCCGCTCTGAATGTGATCCAACACCCCTTGTGCCCCCCAGTCCACCAACACTTTGACCGGGTGGAGGACCACCACCGCTACCTTGATTGTTGGGTCTCCAATGCTGACGTGGACCGCCAGCACCAACATACCCGCCAGCACGACCACCGCCACCATACCCGCCAGCTCGACCACCGCCACCATACCCGCCAGCTCGACCACCGCCACCATACCCGCTAGCACGACCACCATCATAACCGCCACTACGACCACCATCTCTTCCTCCCCCTCCATAACCTCCTCTACCACCATGACCACCTCTTCCTCCGCCTGGATAGCCTGCTCTCTCCATTGGATAAATCGGGAGTAACTCGGTATTAAATCGGGAGTAACTCGGTAAACAAAGAAAACTCAAGTGAGATTTTGGAATAAAATGCAAGAAAGTTGCGAGCTTAGGCAGCTTACAGCGAAAAACTATCTAAATTTGTTAAGAGCTAAGCTTTAAATAGTAGAAATATTCCCATTTGTTTATAATTTTCATAATTTATAGACTTTTTTGCATAAAATTATTTAAATTTAAATTTAAATAGAATAAAATCTAAATCATTAAAATTTAAGAAAAGATCCTAAAATAATTAGAAAAATAAAAAAATTCATTGAACAGTCCATTCTAGCCCGGATTTGAATATGCTTTTAAACTTGGATCTTGTTGTCTTAAAATTTTTATAAAAAAACATGATATTTAAGATATATTAGCTAGATTTTAATCCAATTCAATAATTAAATTAAAGATTATAAGTTTATAACTATTTTTATAAAAATATGATTATACAGCGTCATGAACTTTTCATTAATTTAATAGGCTTGGAATATAATTTAGTAAAGCCAGAGATTGTGCTTTCGGTGAGTTGGATTTGTAGGGTAAATAAAAGGGAATTTACGTGGGATGCAAGGAAAGTGCTTAGCTGGTGGGATATCGATAAGAAACTCAAAATATCCTTCGTTGGTAGATAAGAGCTTGAAATCTTTTTATATTAACACAAAAACATAATAATTAATATGTGTTTTTAGTTGTTTTAATGAAATTCTCTTTCTTAAAGAATCCTTTTCATTGATTTAAAAAAGTAACGTTTTACATAAAACTAAATAATAATGTAAAGTTATGGTCTGATGATTGGTTTGATTTGTGTGGTGGGTTAAAAATTATTTATAATCATTTGATTATTTTAGTTTTTTTATATAAAAATACTAGTTTTTCTATTTTTATTCAATATATTTTCTAGCTCTTTTTATATAAATACTTGTAATAGGTTTTTTACAAGTAAAATTTGAATAAATAAAAATTAAATATTTTTAGTATATTTCTATAGTTACCATGTTTTTTATTTTTAAAAATTTTAATTTATAATAAATTTCATTATTATTCGCACGCGATCGCTACATTAATTATTTTACTATGCATTAAAAAAAATGAAAATAAGAAGCTAAACAATCACTCATCAATTGAATTAATTCATGGTTGTAAGTATAGACTTCATGTAATTAATAAAGAGGGAGAATAAAACATGGAGAATTTTTTTTATATAAAAAAAAGGGGAAAATCCAATCCTTCTTTTTGTTAAGTAAAAAAAGTAGCTATAAGGATAGAGTAGTAATTCACTTATTTCCCCTTTATGCTGTTAAAATTGCTAAGAGCGTTGACTTTTTTGGCACTCTTGGGAAGAAGGGCATAATGATGATAGAAATTTGAGGGGGGGAAAACAGAGAAGTGTCGAGGACGAATCCAGAAGGTTCGGTGGAAACTAGGAATAAAGTGGGGGCCACGTAGAGGCCGGTTTTAAGGAAAACGTGTTCATGAAAAGACGGAGATACTCATGTTGTTTTGCACAAATATTATCAATAATTAATTTAACCTTTTCTGATTTTTTGTGTCTTTAGCTTGTTAATAAACATTGTATTAGAGGACAAATTCAGTTATAATTAAGTATCGATAACCATGTAATTAGTGCTAACATTTTATTCTTTAGTTTTGTCGTGTTCAATGTAATTTGTTAGCGCTACCTTGATATCTTGATTTAGTATCTGGTTAATTTTATATTTAATAAAAAAATTAGATTAATTTGTTATCTAATAAAAAATATTTTAATTTTTATAAAAATAAATCTTTTTTCAAAACAAAATGATTTTGATTTTTTTAAAATAATTTCTAAACCAATTCATTTAATATATAACTCTAGCTTCATGCTGAGGTATGATTTTTGGTGTGTAATTATATGAGATGTCTTGAATGAAAGCATGAAATAATTAACACCAATTACTTTGGAATTGGGGCTTTCCTTTCATTAATCTAAATATTTTGGCTGATTTTTCTAAGGTTCTTGTTTAATCTGTGAAGAGATTCATTGGTTTTGGATTATAGTATATGAAAGTGGACATTCTAAAGTAATGTATGGTGAATTCATTTTTTACAGGACTTTGATTCCAAGGCAGGAATATTCTATATATAAAAAATAATTATATGTGATGATTTTCATTTCTTATTAGTTAAATTCATTGTTTAAAATCTCTATAACAATTATTATTTTACTGGACTTTGCTTAATTAATTTTTATAATGGTCAATGAATTACTTGTAATTTATAATTATTTTTATTTGAGTACATGTACTTTTTTTCTATTTAAGTACTTGTATTTATAAAATTAGATCAATCAAGTACCTCTGTTAATTTATGTCACAAATTTGTTAATGGAACAATTATTTCTGTGCCAACGAGTCATGTATTGGAAATAGACAAAAGATTGACACCGTTTAGGAATTTTATTTTATTTTTTACTAAAAATTTATTTTTTTATATGTTTTGAATAGTTTTGATGCGGTGATCTCAAAAATAATTTTTAAAAAATAAAAAAAAATATTATTTTAATATATTTTAATATGAAAAACACTTTATAATACAACTGCAACCATACTCTCAAATAGATATATAAATTACTTGTAGTTCATGATTTTTCTTAGGATAAATGACTTAAAAAAAATTTCTTAGGATAAATGATTTTTTTTTTATGAGTACAAGTGTTCAAATAGTTAAAAGATCAAACAGGTACTCAAATACAAAAAGTTATAAAGAACAGGTACTTGATTATAAAATTAATAAAATTTCAACCTGATACCTAGCAGAGAATTACTTGGCTATCATATTAATATTCCGGCAACAAAATCAACCACGATACTTGATTGATCAAATCTCATAAGGATTCGTACTCAAATGAAAAAAAAAATCAATACATGTCATGGGTACATGAACTTCTTTTTTTTACGAGAAAAATTATAGACACTAATGACACTTAATGGCATCATAATTAAGCCTTTGAAAAAATAAATAAAAATAGAAGTTTCCATACTTAGCATTTCACGTTTAAGATTTAGAGATAAGTTTCGGTGCTCTTTTATATATATATATATATATATATATATATATATATTTGATTCAGTAATACTTTTTTTTGGTTGGAAAGCTTGTGCTAACATGAAAAATGAGTTTGGGAGCTAAAATTACAAAAATAAAAAATAAAACCAGGCTAAAGAATATGATATTATCCACCCATAAATAAATCTATGAGGTATTATTGGAAGAGCTTTGCATATTGCATCATTATCTTATGTGAAATGTTCTAGAATACATCTTATGTTTTGCATGTATTATCAGGTTTCTTGAGTTATTCATAGTTGTTTAAGCTATGGTTTGTGGAAACATAGTTTTTGAAAAGTTGAGTGTGTAATATTCTAGAATAAAATAGATATTATCCCACTTGGTGGGGCTTGTGTTCAAGATCTTGTTGATTTATGGATCTCATCTCATACTTACTTAGATCCTTTTCTACAAGAGATGTAGTGAAACTCAAACAAAGATTGATGGCAACTAAATCCTCGTTTGGAGTGTTTCATGTGAGAACAATGGTTTTAGCTCATTCTAAGTATAGGATCGCAATCGTTACTTGTTTCCTTGTCATTCTACTCTATCTCTTCATAAAATTAGAGTTTTCATTAAACACGCAACGGTGTATGTATGAGAGCTTGTTGTCGTGCATGAGAATGAGTGCAAAGATGTAGATACATCATTGAGTATCTGTATCTAATGTGAGAGTTGTTTAAGACCTGAGAGAGTTAGAGTCCCTATGAAATGAAGATCAATTACTCTTCCTTGTTCTAGACTTTAGCTAGTCATAAAAAGAATTTTTCTATGAAAATTGAAAGGTTTGAAACAAAAATAAACTAGTTTTTTTGTTTAGTCTCCATAAACAACCTCAAATGATAAAGTTGTGAAAAAACTTCATATAAAAATTAGGTTTTTCACGGGTTGCGATTCTAGATCAAGATGTGTGAAACAAGTCCCTCATAAAACCATGGACTCTTTGTTGTTTAAGCCAGTAGGTATATGAGATAAATAATATACAAGATAATTGAGAGAAAATATGTAGTGAAATTGAAATGTTTAATATGAGAACATTGTTTGGCTTTTTTTGTATACCTAGTGACCTAAGTATTTATAAATCTTGTATACCATGAAGAGTTGGATAATAATTAATTGGTAAAAATATTGACATCATCATCAAATATAATATAATATGCTGCCAACCTTACATTAAAGTTTGTGCTCGTAAAAAAATATATATAAAGGCATGCAGTATATCTAGGCTGCTACCCAAACTAACTGCTCCTCTCTCTTTATTTTTTTTAAATGTGGACCATCAGCATTTATTTGCTATATTATATAATGTAAATAAATAATACAATGTTTTTATTTTTTTGGAGTTGAAGAGAAATATCTAAACACATGTTTTATTTTTTAAAATAATCGATATTTGTAACAATTAAATACTATTCTTACACCCCCTAACTTTAACCGCCGACCCTAATATATTTCTTTTTTATCAAATATCATGACCGGGCAGGCACTGGCCTCTAATATATTTCCTTTTCCTTTTCTATATATAAGCGACCATCTCAAAAGGGAAAAAAAAAACTTGCAATGAGCTCATAATCCAGATCCAATCCTCTTGGGCTGTGCAGAAAACTTCTGCAGACTAGGCCTAAAGCTATAAGGAAATTTGAACCGACTCAAGGTCTCTCTCTCTCTCTCTCTCTCTCTCTATATATATATATATATACACACAGTACAGAGACGCCTAAATTAAATTCTCTAAATTGTGTGCGAAGACGTGGGATTAATATCTCCTCTCACATGAATCCCAGAGAGAGAGAGAGAGAGAGAGAGAGAGGCAGTGGTTGTTGTTCATGCAAACCCTTCTACCTCTTTCTGTCTCTCTGGGTCTCCTGGTTAGAGGATCACATAACAATGCATGTGAACCGGGGCCATACAATGAAGAATCCAATCTGGTTAGGTTTTCGCCATCTATTTTGCATTCACCTTTAAGTTTCACGAATCATGGAGTTGTTCTTCAAGAAGGTAACTATATTCATAGCTTTTGTAATCCAGGTGATATGCATTGAAATTGCTCTAAAAAAGAATAAAGATCAATCTTGCACCTTGCCCTCTGATGATTTACTTAACCTTGCTCTAATGATATCTACTTACGATTCTGCTGAGCCTAAATCTATTGATTCTCAAGACCATCCGTCTTTAGCTTTGCTAACATGGTGATTTCGATTTCTTTTTCTTTTTCTTTGAAATGGAATTGGAGTTTTAAAAATACCATGAGTTCTTGATGCTACATATTTCATACATGGGCCCAGAAAACATGGGCTTAGTTTCCATAAACATATCATAGACTTTAAAGAACATGGGCCTGATCCTCGAACAAATATTTGGCGAGTTAGGCTAGAAATATTGGTATGGTTGTTGGGTTAGGTGTGTCATGTGCGTGCGTGGAGTGGGTCGAATTTTAAATTAATTATTTTTTTTATATATTTTTAAATTATTGAAAGCGCTGAGTTTGAAAAAAAAATAATTCTCTTTTATTTTTCATATCAATATTAGGCAACCAATTATCATAATTTAGCAATTTTCATTTTTTTTGACATGTTTTCATTTTGAGAGTACGTAAATTTATTTTGAAATTATTCAAAAATAATTATTTAAATTTTTTTATTTATCTCTTCAACCAAATACACTTATGTTTTTTTTCTATATTTCTCTATTTTGTACAATTTAAAAAACCAAAAAAATTTAGCAAGACAAACAAGTCATCATGGTTAACTCGAATCAAATTGTAAGAAATACATACCGATCACTATAATTTTAGGTTTATTTTATCATGGTATCTATATTCTTAATTTTTTTTCCATAATATTTTGAGAAGATTCAATGTTGCTTGATAGCTGAAATTCATATTTTGGAGACCCCTCCGCTAGTTAATCATAAAATGAAGAAGACAAAGCAGCCATTAAACCAACATTGTTTTTAATCGTTTATTTACATCAAACAAGAAAATACATTAGTTCACGGGCTAACTTCCTGCTCGGCTCAGGCATCTTGCATGGTTTGGTAGCAAAAGGCCACTGCTCTTTCCGGCCACTGCAGCTTCACAGCAAAGTTATGCCAGACATTGCCAAAAAGATCATAAATCTGACAGGTCAAAACTAAAATTATAAAAGTGTTTTTTCAGTTTATATATTTGGTATTTGTTTTTTTTAGTTTAAGACTTGTTTTTTACTTGTTTCTTGTGTTCTTTTTATATTTATGTGTAAAAATTAAAAATAATTATGAAAACTAATATCTCTATTTAAATTGAATTTTAAATCATGATGGCATGGAGATGCTAATACTTTAACCTCCGATAAACAACACTAATCATCTTGAATTCTTTTGAGAAATTAGCTTCTAGAATTGATTATTATTATTATTATTTATTAATATGAATATCTGGGTCAGCTTACATATATCTCAACTAATTTACGAGTCTTGAAGTTAACAATTATATAAGACTCTAAAGACTATGAGAGAAATTATTATTATTATTATTATTATTATACAAGAGAACTTTGAGTTTGAAATTTTTTAAAAGAAAAAAAAATATTAGCTCCAATGAGCTACAAATTCACTAGTAGGATCTATATTTTTCTCAGAAATATTTCTTATTATTTCCTCCTCTGGATTCATTTTCTGTATCGGACTTGATATGTAGTTGACTTGGATTCTTCTTCCAAGACAGGAAGGAATAACGAGGGAGGAGCTAGGCTCCAAGGAGGAGATAGATAGCCACGTGAGGTGCCCAAACAACTGTGACGCCCAACATGCACTGCAATTCCAGACAAAATGCTTTGCTATGCGAGCCACCGTGGAGGTCCCTTTTCTTGGACATGCTATCCTGTTCAAGGGACACATGCCGAGAGATCAGCCATAATAAGTATATATATATTTTTTTCAAATTAGCACAATAAACACATAAAATTATTAGTATAACATAGTTTGAAAAACATTAGGTGAGGAGCACATGTATTTTAAAAGTACAATGATCTAATAATCTCGTCTCTAGCCAGCTAGTTAGATTTGGTTATATTAATTGATAGATTATTTCGTATAAAAATTATATATTTTTATTTAATTTATAAATTAAAAAATAAACTTTAATTAAAATCTCTATTCCATTCATAAAGTCTTTTCCATCTAAAAAGTTATTATTCATATAGTATTTATTCTCTGTTTTTCAAAGAGTAAAAACTATATTGTGATAATGTTTTGGTTTTTTTAGATTGATTTTGTTGTTATTTTTAGGTTTTGTTAGGAGCGGCTTGGTAATTTTAAGTTTTTAAAAATTATTAAAAAAAGAAGCTGATGTGTGCATTTCGAGTGTCATGGCCTCCGCGTTAGAGGTTATCATTTTCGATTTGGTTCGGTTTTTATTATAAAAATAACAAAACTGAAATTTTATAAAATACAAAAAATAAAACTAAAACCGAACCGAAACCGATTGCAACCGACTAGTTTCAGTTCAGTTATTTTATATTAAAAACTGAAAGCCAACCCACCAATTTCGGTTTGATTGGATTTGATTATTTTATATTAGAAACTAAAAATTATATTGTTTTTTGGGTTTTTTAGACTTTCTAATGGGTTTTATGATAGGGTTAGTTTCGGTTTGGTTCAATTTTTTTTTGTTTCGATTTTTTTATATTTTTAAACTAAACCAGTTTGGTTTGATTGAGGTTTTTTGGTTTCAGGCTCATGAAACCGAAACTGAATTGAACCAAATATTTTTTTTAAATATTCTAATTGGTTTAATTAGGTTTTTTTATGGTTTGGTTTTTTTAGTTTTTTTTCTCACCCCTACTCTACGCAATTCAAGTGGTGCATGAGGGACTGTGCGGTGGCCAAAGTCCTACTTTCACCGTGATGCATCGTTCTCTTTCTAGTGGTGTGGGGCATGCTCACAGAGAAGGTTTGGTTAGGCTGCGGTGGATGTTTTTTCTTTCTTCTCTCATTTCCAAGAAAAATATGCTTGAACTTCCAAAAAAACAATTATGTCCTTCAATTTGTAATCTTATCAATTATGGTTCATCTTCTTTTAATTATTGTTTATTTGACTTTTGATGTGTTTTGAAGTTTGGATTTTTATTACAATTTTATCTTTTGGCATTTTATTCAATTTGATTTTTTTATTCGATTTGGTAAAGTTAACTCGGATTTACTCAAGGTTTTTTTGACATTTTTTCATTAAATTTGTTTTCTTTACTAGGTCATTCTTTTGAATTTTTTTTATTTTGATCTTATATTATAGACTGTTAGCTCATCAAGTTACTCCAAGCTAACTCAATTATTTTTTTTCGGCGTTGTATTTTTTTTATCTTTAACATTCGATTGTTAGGCTTTGAATTTTAGAAAATTTTTTCTTTATGAGGGTTTTTTTATTTTATATCTTATATTATATTTTAATTAATTTAATCTAAATTATCTTAAATTATGAATATCAATTTTTTTTAAGGCGCAACACGGGTAAACCCACTAAAAAGGGGAAATCGAACGAATAAAACGACAGGCAAGATTCATGGTGTCAGTTTTCATCTGAAAAATACCCTCCATAAGCTTGCACGTGTATATCCATGTGGCAGGCTTGTACCCTGAGAACGACAGTTTGGTTGGACTTACCTTCTCTCCTGCTTTTATTTTATCTCTTGCTCAAATCTAGTACCAACACTCCTATTTATTTCCTGCTGCTGAAAATTAAGGTTGGACTCGCGGTCGTCCTTTCACTCGGCCATTATCCCTCCTTGCAATTTCCGCCATTTGTATTTCCCATGCCCATCAACATCATAAATGGGAGCCCTCCACCTTCGTCCACATTATCATGGAAAGGATGATTCGTGATAAATCAGCTGTCAACAATGGCCTCTCCTATCGGCTGTATTATTGCCTTTTCTTTTTTCATCACAGAAGGTTGTACAGCATTGAAAAGGTGGAAGGGTGGCTTGATGCTTTCCAACTTGTTGTTTTACTTGTAGGCTGGTAACAATCATCAAGCAAGACTGGCTATATTCAAGATTTTAATTACATGTTTGATGTAGAAGAATGGTGACCCTTTTCCAAATGGTGCTTTGTGTTCAATCCCCCCCCCCCCCAAATTTTCCCACCACATTTTATTTTCTTGGCTTTTGTTTATCCCATTCTTCCTCTTTGATTGTTCAGGTGATTCAAATTTCAGTACTTGAGTTTAGGTCAAAAAATAACTGAATCTTTTGATGCTTAATAGTATTTTAAAATTAATTTGTGTGCGTTGAAATCAACTTTATTTCTCAAAGGGTAAAAGAATGAGATGGGTAGCATGCTTACCTATATATTGTTTTCTAAATTCTCTCATGCATGCATGCTCAAGTTCAAGATTTGTCCCCTCTCTTCTCGATGCTTCCGCACAAGTTGATAGTTTTTAAAACTTATCCTTCTCTGCTTTTCTTGGTTCAATGCTTTGAACTGTAAGCTGTCTTCTCACTCAAGAAGACAATCAGTCATGGGTTGTGCTTCAAATATGCTGCAACTCGTCTGTTGGCCATGGTCAAAGCTCAACGTGACCCAGAAGCAAACCAGGGAAGGCCAGCGAATTTCCAGCTTTGTGTTGAAAATGGGAGGCAAAATCAAACGGAGTTGAACAGTAATTGATATAGCAATCCAAAAAGGGAAGAAATTGCCTAAAAATTAACATATTCTTTTGACTGAATATTGTATATAGTAAATCCAATAGCGTCAAAATCATTTCTTTATTCAATAGCAAGGGTGTCTTTGCAAACTAGTATGCAAGGCACTCAATAAGGCACTCCCTCTTGGTAAATGGTAACCCCCCCCACATGAAAATACCCACCCAAACTCACAAGAGCAAAGTGCAAAACATACGATTTTTTCTTAATAAAAAAATCAGCACATTTACCTAAAATAGCATATAGGTGTAGACTTATTTATAAAAATAGCATAGTTACTCGAGACACTAAAATTTTACATGCAATAGTTAACGTATTTTTTCAGCTTTTTAACTCGTAGTTAAAAATCCAAGGTATACCCCCAACTGGCAGCAAAATGACCTTCACTTCTCTTGTCTAGTCCCAATTTATTTATTTATTTATTTATTATGGGAAATTATTATGATTATAACTTATTAAGCAGTACTAGAAATTGAAAAAATAAAATAAAATGTGTGCCTTTTAATTTATAAACAGTATAAATGATTAGGTAGTAAAAGCCTACCATATCATCACCTTTCTCAACTCTCAAGGGAAAATTACAATAGTAAAGAAATAATTATCAATACTTGCTTTATAAGAATAATAAATATAAAAAAGAGAAAAATAAGAAAAAAATATTTTTTATTTCAATATATATATTACCATGAAAGGCTACTCATTCAATATATACTCTAAAATTTCTCCATTATCACTTCCCTTTCAAGTCCTTTTTTTTTTTCCTTTTCCTAATCATCAACCACTGCAGATTCCTTTCCTTTTATTTGTTTATTTTTTCCTTCTTTGAAAATCTTAGACAAAAGGGTCAGGGTGATATTGAGTTCATTGTTGTCATGATGTTGAAGGGTTGTCTTGCTTTTGGTTCAGGGGAATTCAGTTTTTTTCAGATTCCTGTTCATGCATGATCATCATCATCTTGTTATTTTCTTGTTGGCCCTCTTTTGGTATCTGGGGTTTCGAAGAAAATTCTGAATCTTTTTGTTATCTGACACCAACACCAATTTGGATTTAAAAGACTGTATCTTTCCTGGAACCACTCTGTTATTCAGGTTTCAAAGGTGAGACATCATGCAAAATCTGTTCCTATGTGTCTCTTTCTTTCTTGTAGCTTGGCATTGTTATCGTTGTTTTTTTGGATTATCTGTTGTTTGCTTCTATCCAGAACATTGACCGAGTAAAGATATGGGCTTTATTGGTTTCTGATCTTCATAAGAGTGCGCTTTTTTTAATGGAGTCACATGCTTCTTGTTTGTGCTTTGGTTTGAATTTGGCATCTGAGTTTGAATGGCCACTCTTTCTTAAATTGTAATATGGTAATCAGTCATATGTTAATGCTATTTGGATGTGTGGCATATTCATGAAATTGACGAATTCTGTGCTATAGTGTTTAAACTGGTTCTGATTATTTTTTTCTCTTCTCCTGGTCATGCAGATTTTTTGATGTGTAGTGAAAAGCAAGCTTCTGATCAAATGATTTCCAGAGATGGGGATTAGAAAGCTGTGGTTATTTAAGTTTCAGAGTGATAGATATTTGGGGTATGTGCTTATACAATTGTAACTGAACTGGGCTGGTTGCGATTTTGTCAGCAAGAATGTTGGTTAAAAGAGTGGTTTGATTGTTTGGTGAGGGGAATCTTAGATGGACATGCCCTCTAGTTGCAAGTATCCAATGTTCTTCGGCAGAAACTTGAATTCTATAACATGTAAAGGTCTTGCTTTGATTGTGATTGCTCTGTTTCTTAGAGTTGTGCTGCTTCCTTCATTCTCTGGCTATGGTGGGGTAGATAAAAACAATCTTGATTTGATTCATAGCCGATCTTTGTCCCTGGATTCTGATAATGGAATTCGTAAAGAAAAATTCTTAGAAGTTCCTCAGATAGTATGGGGACTAAACAATCAAAAGATAGCATTTGCGAGAGCTTGTCTAACTGCTAGAATGCTGAACCGGACTCTGCTAATGCCTAGTTTAAGTGCTTCCCTGTTCTATAAGGAAATAGATCGCCTCCAGCCTATTTCCTTCGACAAGGTGTTTCAATTTGAGAGGTTTAATGCCCTCTGTAATGGATTTGTGCAGTTGGGCCGTTATTCAGATCTTCGGAATCGGACTGGAGTGTATGAGCTTCAGAAGGGAAGTGGGAGGAAGTGGACAATTGAGAGGGATTTGGATCAATTGAAAGAGTTTAGGGAGGATTCATTTAATGGATACGAGGTAATAAGAATAGTTGGGAAGAACCCCTTTTTGTGGCATGATCATTGGCCAGTTAAGGACTATGCCAGGGTCTTTGAATGCTTGGTTTTGGTTGATGAGATAGCTAAAGAGGCCGATAAAGTTGTGTCTAAGATTAGAGAAGTAGGAAAAGAGTTGAGGAGCAAATCTCAGTCTGCTCAGAGTGGTGTCGATCCTGATAGTTCTTTGTTGCAGCCAGTGCCTTATGTGGCGGTTCACATGAGAATAGAGATAGATTGGATGATTCACTGTAAGAAGTTAGAGCAAAGATTAAATGTTAGTGAAATTTGCAGTAGCAAGCAGGAGATCATGGAGAGAGTAGGGAACATTGTTGGCTTAAAAAGTCCTATTGTTGTTTATCTTGCTGTGGCAGATAGTCTTCTTGAAGATTCTTCTATACTCACCGGGTGGAAGGAAGGTTTGCTTCCTGTTGAGAAGAAGAAGCTCAGTGTTGATGGAGTTTACAAGAAATACCCATATCTCATTCAGTCAGCAATAGATTATGAAGTTTGCTCAAAGGCTGATGTATTTGTCGGGAATAGTTTCTCAACATTTTCAAGCCTCATAGCTCTTGAGAGAACACAGAAGATGATTAGAATGGGTGTCACAAGCTCGTGTGGCGTGGATGTAAGATGGCCTTCATATGCATACAATATATTGGGGGAATCCAATGGTCCTCATAAATGGATGACAAATATGTCTGATTCAAGCCTCAAAGCAATTAGCTATGGTTCGAATATCATCTCCTGTTGAAGATTATGGAATGCATCCTGCTACAGACACTTCAATTCAGAACCCTTAATCGAGTTCGCGAGGAAATTGGTTGCTATAGTTTTGAAAGTTTTTTCTGTACAGAGAAACAAGGGTATAGAATGTCAGGATAGCACTTTAGACCAGATTAAGTATACTTTTCATTTTTTCTGTTATTTAAATTTTTTCTATTAATTCACTTATGTTCATAGAGATTGAATATTTTCTCATCTTTGGATGCTGCGTGTGCTGCCCTCAAATTCCGGAAGAGTATTACCAGTCCTAACAGAAATCTTTAGTGAAGTCCATGGATTTATATAACTGGATATCACCCATTTCTGCAATGCTTGGTTTTGGTGACTAGTAGAACGGGTAAAAAGAACAGAAATGGAAATTTAAGAGTTGAACGGTGTTATTCAATAGTTTACTGCACTTGCCTGTGTAATTTTGAGGGTTTAATTCATAGAATACTATTTCAATTGTACATAGTCTGATGTCCATGCAGAGAGTAGAGATTCAGAACTCTTTTCAAGCTCTACATTGCAGGACATCATTATCAAGGTATGTCCTGTTGCCTTACTTGATTAAATCCAACTTCTGATCATGACCTGCCTCACAGAAATCTCAGCAACATCTTGTGAAGTTGCATTCGTCCTGTCTTAGATATGGTGTCATGTTACATTAATCATAGTCTTGAGTGACACATTGTTTTATGCTATGATGTTCTTAATGTATCCTTGTCGATATGGTTGTCTTATGAATTTGTCAAACTCAAGTTTCTCCCATCTCATGCCAATGCCGTGCCTTTCTTCTTCCTTTTCCTGCTGTGCCTTCCATAATTTCCTTTTTGTCTCCGGGATTCAAGGGCGATACAGAAAGGAAAAGGTTAAAGGAGTCGCCTTCCTCCATTTCCTCTGAAACAATCAAGGAATAAAATTCTCTTGTGGGTCCAATGATGTCCAGCCTGCAAAGGAATTTTTGTTGGTCCGCTGTCTTGGTTTTTAGATGATTGATGAACTTTCTTTGTTCAAGGGTTTATCATGGACGATAATGTGATGGCAACCTTAATTATTTTTTTGAATGAATATGTTTCTTGCCATTGACTTTATTCTAAAAATTAAAACAATCTCACTCCATCTAAAATCTCTAGGACAATGAAGATAGAGGGAATATATTCTTATATCCTTTATAATTTTTAAAAATAAAAATCTATTTCAAAATTGTTTCTATTAACCCTATGTGTTTAATGAAAAAACCCGAGTTTTTTTTTAACCAAAACAACGTTATTCCAAGCATGTTTTTTCCTCAAACCGTGTCTTAGGCTTTTGGCTAGATTGACTTCTAGGTTGGATCTCATAACTATTTGACTTGAAGTTAAAAATCTATGGTATTCAAAAGAATATTCATTATTCCGAACTCTATCTATTTGAATTAAGTTATTGATATAATTAAAGTGGTTTAGAGAAATGAAAATAATATATAAAAACAATAATGAAAATCAATATATGATCGTTATATTAATTTAAGTAAATTAATTACAGCAGTGACTAGTTATTTCCTTCTTCAGGTGTCTCTTTTTTTCACATGCTTTTTAGCCAGGCACAAATTAAATACTAATGGACCTTGCTCAATATCATTCGTAAGTAATTCATATTAACATTCAGTGAGGCCTTGCAGTACTGATTTTTACTTTTCTCAACATCATCTTGTTTAGGGTTTTTGATATCTGCTTTCTGGAATTGGTATTGGTGGCTGTTATTTTCTCTACTTATGTGTAACTCCATGTTGATATAGAGATGCCTGCTGTCCCATGTTGAGGGCAATATCCTCCTCACTAGAGTAAATATTGGGATTCTAGTTTCTGTTTATTTCTAAATGTTAACAATCTTAGGTTGTGTTATTGTCCTGTCTACTTGTATTTTATAAATTGCTGCTGCTTTTTTCCTGGATAAATTTCATGCTTCAGCTTGCAATATACTTGATTTCTTGTAAAATCGCTTTTTTATTTTTTCTTGAAGAAAAGCCAGCTGGGATTACTTGTTGGGTTAGACCTTTCACTCAGGAGGTTGAAGCGTGAGGTTTCGTCGGGTGGTGTCTTGAATCAGAAATAACTTGCTCATGCTATCCATTGTGGTGGTCCTCCCCACAGTGCAAGGATTTTTTAGAAACTTCAGATGCGGCCACTGAATCATGTTATAGCAATTCCCACTTCAATATTCAAGATGAAATTGCTATTTTTTTTTTAGAGAAAAATCAGTTTTTCTTGCTACAGTTATAACTACTGCAGGAAAACATTTTCTTCTGAATAATAAGATGCAGCATAAGATTGGATCTTCCTATCATAGTTAAGATTGAAGTTGCTATGATATATAAATGTTGATTCTAATTCATATTTGAAAAAAAAATCATCGAGACTCCAATCCTGCCAAAAAAACCTCCGTACAATTCCGTGCATGGCATTTACTAATTCCACCTCACACCAAGCTATGATGTTAGGTAAATCTTTGGGATGCTAATGTGGCTACACAAATGCAAAATGACTTGAGAGATCACAAAGAGTTATCACAGAAAGGAATAAAATGACAGCCTCCCCATCACTTGCCATCTTCCAAGGTCATATCCATGACCACTTTAGAGGCTTAAAGCTTACCTTAAGCAACTTGTTTCTGGTCCAAAGAGAATCTACTGTCGTAACCCTACCCAAGATGGGAACAAGAACCTATTGATTTCATATCAAAATTCTCAGGAATAACAGCAAAAGAAGAAAACAGTGTTGATTGATGCAACAAACAGTGGCATATTGCTTTGCATGGTTTAACAAGCTCGATTTAACTAATTGTTTCATTAACTTCCAAGCACTAAAAGTGAAAGCTTTCCTTCATTACAACAATTCACAGTAGAGAAAAAAGGAAAACTTCGTTTAATTTTCTTTCAATTTACTATGTAATAATGTTTTATCTATTTTCTGTTTCTTTCAAGAAGAATGCTTCTCAAGCATTCATTCTGCTTCCATATTATGGACCTTAAAGATCACATATAGTCCGGCAGAGATGATGAAAAGGCTAAGAAGGAAAGATAAGTCCCAATTTCTGCAATTCCCGTGTAGGTGCAAATGGAGTAAATAGAGTGAGATGCTCTTTTACCTCCCTTAAGGTTGAGAAGATATGCAACTTTTTTCCTAGTTTATTAGCACTCCTATATTAGCTTTCATTGGATATATAGTCTTCGTAGTAGTTGTCGCTTATTACAGAGACAAACCTCTCAAGCCAAGGAAGCTGATGAAGATCCTTCATGGCATCTACATATGAGTCTGTACAGCTGGGCGGAGATTGGTATGGATGGTGATCACTCAGACTGAAACCCCCAGCAAGGAACCTTTGAATTAGTGCCAGCTGTGACCTCTCTTGTTCTGAGTAAGCATCCATAAGCATGGGTAGTGAGTTATAAGTCTCCCATGCCCATTGTTCTGATTCTTGAGCTGACTGGGTGACCAAATCTTCGGAATTTTCTTCGTCCCAGAAGGCACATTGACAGGTCTGTTGCCCATTCCTATATTCAGCACCGCAAGAATAACAGAACTCATGCCCACACCTAGGAAAAGAAAGCAGATTTGGGGTTAAGAACTTCAAAAACCACAGAGTAAAGGAAGCAAATGCAACCTCTTTATTACCAATTTAATATGTAAAATGTAAGCGATTGTTAACCTGCACAAGAAAAGGATTCAGGCAAACCAATCTTACATGATCTAAAGTCAAGAATGCCATAGATATGACCAAAGCTTAATAGTAAGTTAGCTTTTATTGATCTCAACTGTAAATGCAAGACTAAACATAAACTGAACCGATAGTATCTCCTCAAAGCAGTCTCCATATGGATGATCATCTAGGCAAGGCATTTGACTTTTCCAAAGCCAGAACAGAAAAAAAGGATTTGAACATTTCCACTTGCTCTGCAGTGTCAATACCAGTCAATATTACGACCTGTTGAAGGTCCTCATCAACTGCCAAATTTCATTCATCAAGAAAGAAAAATTCCCAAGTAACCTGGATCAACTAAATGAATAGCTTTTCCCATTACTTAAGTCCTCTCCAGTAGTATTATTTCTGCAAAATGATTTAGTAGAGACAACAGAAAAGGTATGACGGCTTGGATTTTTCATTAGAAAGTTAGTACATGAAAAGGCATCAAATTATCAAGATCACAACAAATCCATCTTAATTAACAAATTACCAGCATCCCAGTTCCATTTCTCACTCAGTTTCCAAGAATGAAACATTGAGTAACCAGATGATTTTGCAACCATGCTATCTGCTTCAAGCCAATACCACACCACACAGGATCTAATAAAACAGAAGGTAGAAAGAAACCCAAAAGGTGCCCATGTAACTTACCAGCAGGTCATATGGGAGCAACCTTGAGAGAGCTCAATCATCCTGCGGCACTGTTGACAACGCCTCCATCTTTTATTTTGTGCCAGAAGATGCAAGGTAATGTCTGCAGCATCCCTCTCTTCTAATGGAAGGTTCTGGTACTCTTCACACCTCATGGAAGAATGCCAAGGAACACCACATTCCACACAGATAAACCTTCGACATACAGGGCACTCAATACAGGTATTATCAGACTCACTTGATGAACTTACCCTAGCTGACAAACATTCTCGATGATCAAGCAGGACAGAACAATTAGTATAGGGACAGTAAATTCTATCAGAATGGTGAATATCAGCTTCAGCCAGGGCATTTTCCAGAGATTCATATGAAGTGAGAGGAAGAAATGATCTGCATTCATTGATGGAGATGCAATATTTGCATCCCAACTGTGGGCATATGATTGGCACTTGAGATGACTGTACTTTTCCATCAACATAGGTCTTCATACAATGTGAGCAGAATTTGTGGGAACATTTCATTGTTATCATCATTGGTGACATCTTATCCTCACAACAGATAGAGCAGTTATCATGGGATTCGCTCCCATTGGATGGAAAAGAAACGACCCCAACTGCTACCTGTGCTAAGCGTAATGGCCTCTCAAGATCACAGCAGGGACTGAGTTTCAGAACAAAAGCTTCCAGGTTGCTGGCATGTTCAAGGATCCTTTGCCTCAGTGCTATCAGAAGTGGAACCTCAAGTTTCTCCTCGTTTGTTATCTGTCAAAAGTTAACATAAACTAAAGCCACATGGGAAGCATGCACAGGACAAGATATTTGGTATCAAGGTTGCAATAGATGGTGTAAACAAGGTAAATTGGCAGTGAAATCTTTATTACATAGATTAAAGCTAAGAGAGACAACTACTATAATTGGGAAGCACTTATTGTTTGAGAAATAAATCAGTGATGCAAAAATCAAAATGACTGAAGACAATTAGCACAACATATAGCATTCAGAATCACAGCCAGTATTTATTTCACTGAACTTGAGTGGCTGCAGTAGCCAAAGAACATCATAGAATAATTAATATAGCTGGTCCAGAACTAAATCTATGATAGAGATTCCAAACTAATAAATTCTTTCCACTGTTCAGAATACTGAAAGTAGAAATTCTTCGAAGCTCCAGATTCATAAAAGGAAAATTAAAACATGTCTTGGTCTTGCATTGTGAATTCTCCAAAATGGATTTGAGAAGATACAATAATAATGATGGCGAGGCCATAAATTATTTCTACAAAGATTGTTTTCTTTCTTTTGATGCAGCAATACACTATCAAAACCACACTGTAATTTCACACAAAAAAAAAACACTTTGGCAACAATTCTATCACAGAGATGTTTTTTCAGGTTTTACACAATCATAGTAAGTTTTGTCTACATTGTAGAAATAGGATGCAAAAATCATGTCTAATGAAGACTCACCTGATCATATAACAGTTCAGAGTCAGTGAACGCATACACACGGCGGATATTGTTCTGCATGGCCTCAGCAAGACCATCCATAAGAGCCAAATAATCAGCAACAGATTCATCCACATAGAAGTCGAGCTTCTTTTGCACCTGAATAACAGGAACATATTCAGTCCTTTCCATGACAACACCAATTCCAGAGAACCCAGAAGCAGAGCCCCCATCCTCAGCAACTGACATCCCCTTGAAAAACATCTTCACTGAAAATTCATCAAGATCTTCCTTTGGCTCTTCCTTCACTATATCTTCAATCTCTTTCCACACTTCTTCATCTTCACAACAACTACGAAAATCTTCCTCGTCCTCCTCCAATTTCATTTCCCCCCTAACTAAACTCGCTGAAGACCCATCACTAAAAGCTACTTGACCCTCCATCTTCAACACTATTTACTCCAAAATCCAGCTGAAGCCGACAGATATTATGACGTCAAGGTGTGATTTATATCAAACTCTGATTAAAACCCGGAAACAAAGCAACCAAAAACTTCCTATATCAGCATCTATTTCTTTACAAATCACAAAGTAAATTGCATATCGACAACATGCAATCTCCCCTAAACTTGAGTGAAACCATCAAAGAATTGATCCAAAAATCCAAACTTTAGCATCCACTGCCCCTAAAAAACACACACACACACAAAAAGGATGTCAAACAGTGACCTCAAACCTGCAACTACTAAATCAAAATCTAAAAAACAGCAATTAACAGATCAATCCAAAGCTTCAAACTTTACTAATCACAACCCTTAAAAAGTAAAAAAAAGAACCACTCAAAACAGCAAAGATAGAAAATTTATCACATCAAACATCAATCAAAATCAACCCAATAACCCTTGTGGCTCACAATCTCTCCACTTACTTGAAAGAACATATCCATACAACAAAACCAACATAAAAAAACATTAAAAGAATCAAGAAATAAAAAAGGGTATTAATTAAACAGACAAGAAATGAAGCTTCCATACCAAGTTGGCTGTCATGGAATTTAATCTGATGATTCCATTTATGTGTATCTGACTGTGTTTAAGAGGTAAAAAAAACCCTAATCTGACAAAAAATAAATAACAGACCCCGCCTTTTCTTTTCCTACTTCGCTTACATTAAGCAAATATTAAGGGATAGGGGGGAGAGAGAATCAATGAGGAGTACTGTTATTGTTGGTGTTAATGGAGTAAGAGAAAAGCAAGGAAAGTGCCAGTCTTTATTGTTTGGTTTGCTGGCATTCTTTGTTTTTTCCTAGACTTTTATTTCTAAATTTTTAATTTTTACAAATCTCCAGATTCCACTGTTTAAATAAATAATAGCCACTTCTGCCTTAGCTACTCACCTCGTACCATTCATGGATTCACTGTCCAAGGAATCCATTATATTAATTATTTTCAACAGTTAGGGAAGATTTTATTAGGATGAAAAATACAATTATCTGACCTGAACATAAAGTTTTTCAAAATTATAGACCGATTTAAATCCATGAATCAAGATAATTCATCAAGTCGATTGTCTCGGATCGGTTAAATTCTAAACAGATATGGTAAATTCTTAAGCCCACAGGAGCATTCTTGCAGGCCTATAATTTTTTTACTTGATTTTTGATAAAATGAAAAGAAGAGACTAGCTCTCCTCCTCTACGTTCTGGTCATTGTTATAAAGTAGGACAACCCGGATCAAAAGGTAGTAGGGTTTATAATTTTTTTAAAAAATTAGAATAATCTTATTTTAATAAAAAATAATTCAAAATAAAACTCAATTCAGATTGAATTTTATAATTATAATTATGGTATACCATGACAAAATAAACAATCAAAGTATTCAAGAACTTTTCAAAGTTCAAACACATCGTAGACTTCGGAGGACAAATAGAAATTACACTGTCGTGGCTTTAAATTAATTTAAATAAAATATTTAACAATCACAAAGTAACAATAGCTACAGTTTATGACGCATTTGGTAACGCGTTTGGTAACATGAAGTAAAATGTTTTTTTTTTAATATTAAAATTATGTTATTTTAATTTTTTTATATTTACATGTCAAAATGATAAATAAATACTTAAAAAATCAACTTAATATTTTTTTCAAATAAATAATATTTTGAAAAACGAGTTTAACAGTGCTTTACTGCTCAACAGCATCTTCGGAATGGTTTGTATAACCAACAATAGGAAAATCCAGCTGAACCCAGCAGTGCAGTAACCAAGAAATTCAATTGTGCAACAGCAAAACCCAGTAGAGTAGCTAGCTGCAGATCCAGTTTTTCTTGACATACTGTAATAAACAATTAAATCATTTTGAGAACTATATATTAGCCTTCTGATTCACCACTTATCAATCATCCAAGGTCATGTCAACTTTGTTGCAGATTCTAAGAACATAAACAGCAAAAGTATCAATCAGTCATGGCTTAAAAACATTATCTACAAAAGCAAGCAGAGGCCAATTGGTGCTGAGGAAGAACGCAACCAATTTTTCACAATAAATTAAAGCCTGGACCATCAAAGAACTTAGAGAAGGATCAGGTATAAAACCACTGATGCTATCAGCTGATTTGAAGGAAACTATAAAAATAAGAACAACCAACGAATCTCATGCCACCATGCAAAGAATTCGACACTCGGAATCGTTAAGTTTCCACCAACCTGTCGAGATTTGACCCCATTGACATATTCTCTTTTTTATTCTCTTCTCAACTTGTGTTTACAACTCTTTATATATAACAGGTTAATTTGGATTAATTAACATAACTGAGTTTTAACTGGATTAATCAAGTTATAAGTTGATTCATTTAAGTTTCTTGAATTTAAGTAAATTTCCGCTGCTAGTTTTATATCAATCTGCTAAATGGATTAGGTTTAATTATATTGTTAACAAGTTGTCTATATTGTTGTTTATGATCTCTCACTAAAAAATTCATGCATGTCGGTAGCTTTAATGTGGTTATCCAGATATCTGGTCTCGTTGGATATTATTCTGATTTCTCAAATCTCCATAACCAATACAAACGTTTCAAGATGAAGTTAAAAAGATTAAATAAAAATAAAATGAAAGATTCTTGAGCCAGAGAGACTGGACTGTGAAGGGAAGCGCACATGGGTGCTCTTCGCCTGTTCAACGAGGGAAAATGTGGCTTTCGTTTTGACCTTTTCACCTCCCGAACATCTCTTTATAAAAAAATAATCTGAGGACTGTAACTATGCTCCCACTAAAGTGTTGAAAAATGAGACAACAATGATTACCCACTACCTTTTCTATTCGTCATCAGACTGTTTTTGTTTTTTTTGTTAAGTTAATTTTTTTATCTTTATAATATTTTCAAGTCATTTTAAAAGAGTTAAAAAAATTAAAATATAATTTTAATTTAAAAAATAATTTTAAAAAATAACTTCTAGAAAATTAAATTTTTATTTTTCTTCTTTAAATTATTTTTTTAATTATTTTAATATACTGATATTAAAAATAATTTTTTTAAAATTACTTTAATATATTTCCGTAAACAAAACATTTTATAAAAAAAATATACCAAACCTCACAATTCATTAAATGCTAGAACATGATCGAAACTCAATCACTATCAACAATTCGGTGCTTGATGATCATTAATTCAACAACATTTATTGTTTCGAATTTGTTTTTTCAAAATTTGTCAACAAAGAGGATTGGATTTATAGTCCTCAATTAATTTACTTTCGCGGAAACTCAGAGATAATTGACTTGTATTTATTTTATTTTGCTGAGAATGACTTCAATCTGAAAGTAAATTTAAAATGATTCCTTCATTCTTATCAAAAGACGATTCCTTCATACTTTTAACTCCCCTTTGTTCGTGCTTTTTATTTGTAAAGCAAAGCATCAAGCTTCATATTTGTAGATCCAAGTTTGGCTACAATCTACATGTTACAAGAATGTTTGATTATTTGTTTTTGTGAATTTGAATATCGAGAAAAGCATCTGGGAAAATAATTTCTTGAATGCATCAGATCGAGAAGAGAATTTATGAACTACTTAAGCTAGCATTCAGTGTTCGGTTTTGTGCATAGCTAAAAAGACCATTGAAAATATAAAGCTCAGATCGTCCTGCCAGTGGTAGGGTAAGGGAGAAGTCCTAGTTTAGAAACTTTATGAGCTAATACTTTGCGTCAGCCCTGTGCTCATAGACTCTCATGCAAATTCATCAAGAAACCCTGTGCTCTTTCCATATAAAAAACGTATGGTTTTGTTTTAAATCGTATTTTCAAAGAAGGATATGGTGCAAGTCCACGGGACATGATGCCTCATTGACTCCTTGATTAGAGGCGTTAGATGCCTTTGATATTTTTCTTTAAGATAATCCAGACAAAGAGTAGGTTAAAAATATAATTGCTGGTGAGAATATGATAGTAATCCAACTACTAAAGCTCATTGAAACGCTGTGACCATGTTAGATGTTGATGTGTTATTCGGATTTGCTCTCCTTTCTTACAAGCAACTTAGTCTTTTTATTATATTACTGAAAACCTCAACGAATCTGGCAGGTAAAACTAGGACCTAGTAAAATTCATCTTTATTTCAAGCTAAATGTTCAAGAAAATCATCTCAAAGCTGATCTGGTTTGATCCGTAGATCAATAATTTGATTCGATAAATCAAAATCTTAGTTAATTTTTTTTTAAAATAATATCATTTTAATGTATAAAATTAAAATAATCTGATTGAATTACATCGAACCGTCCAATTCATAACTTGTATAGCTGGTTTCATTAAAAAGCTTTGTGTTACTAATAATCTCTATATTCTTTGGGTGGCTAGGGTGGGTATGGTTGGTAGTGTGGTTATGACATGCAGATAAGATAAACATAGATGATTGATGGAGGTTGCTCTGAAAATAAAAACACACACCTATATTTGTTAATGAAGGTGGCCAGCAAACTTTGTTTGAGTCCATGTGAAACCCTAATAGTCCAAAAGTGAGTTCAATGATTGGACCAAATCATGTTCCCTCTTTCTTTTTTCTCTTGTAGATGACAATTGTTTTTTTGTTTTTTTTTGTTTTTTTTTAATTGAATGCATAGAAAATATTGCCATGGAGCTATAGGCTGGGTTAGGCTAGCCCAGCACATAGTTTCTTTCCTCTAGAGTCTAGCCTAACTCACAATGAGGCTGGTTGGCAAGCCCATGCTATCTACTGCCGTTGCATTTGCTGCTAACAAATATTTTCTTTGCTGTGCTATATATATTCACTTTATGTATATTTGAACCTAGCTCGTATAGAGGGGTGTTTTTAAGATTATCCGAGATGGAGATTTAAACTCATTCGAAAGTATTTTTTTTATCTTCAAACTGGAAAAAAAAAAACTAAATGAGAAAAAAGAAGACTGAAAAATAACACGAAATATCATATCGTTGAAACATCAAAATTATGAAACTTCTCTTTCTTTAAAAGAAATTATGAAACGACACACTTATAAAACAAAAACAACTTTGAACTTGCAATAAGAAAAAAAACTAAAAAACATACTCAACTTTGAAGGAAAGTCGTACAGGAGACACAATTTTTTTTTTTAGACACAATTTTGGAGTAATAATATGACATGGGAGACTTGGCGGATTCTTCCACGAGAAACTGACGAACCATTTCATGCCCATTTCGCCATTAGAGACATGCCGCCAGCTCCCAGAAGTACAGCCATGTAAGACTTAACCTGGAGCTTAATGCTACCCTGCAATTTTGGACCCATAAAATCGGCAGCTAGGAGATCAACCAATGCCATGTAAATCAAGAGTCCAGCAGATGATGCGTTGAGCAAACCAACAGTGATCAAAGCATTAGGACTGTTTTCCTTGTACATTTTGGACAGTGCAATGCCAAGTGCAATCCCGAAAGGAGTTGTTACTGAGAAGAAAAATGCCATGACTGCCTTCTTGAAAGGCTTGTACTCAGCCTATTTAAATTAACACAAAAAATATATATGTTATGTCAATAAAATATCATTGACTTGATTGTGAACGTGAATTATAAGAGTTTATAGAGGTTTTTTGGGTTTTTTTTTTAAAAAAAATTACCTGGAGAATGCAACCACCAAGACCCATTCCTTCAAACATTTGATGGAAGCAAAGAGCAGCTACAAGGCCCTTAATTGTACAAGTGTTGCTTGAGGCTCCAAGAGAGAGGCCTATCACAACTGAATGCACAATGATGCCCAATTCTAATACCTGCAACCAGCCATGATTGTATATATTAGTTCAAAACCTATAATAATTGCCTAGCCAGTCTGTGAACGGGGTCAATTCCAACAATCTATAGTTAAATAATAAAAGTTTTGACGAAATATATTCTTTTTTATATGTTTAAGCTAAGAAATCTGTGCGAATATTAAAATCTTGATTACAAGAAATCTGGATTGAAAAAGGAAATGGCTAAGAATTCATGACAGCAGCTTGTGAAGTTAAGAAGAAAAGAAAGGAAGTTATTAGAAAACATGCTAATTCTTCTAAAATTGTCTGAAACTTCATGGACCCAATTGACTAATACCTTAGGGGTTAACTTTGTGATTCCCTACTTGTTAGTATTCAGTTTAGATTCCTATGATTGAAGAATAAACAAAGTCATGAAATCTAACCATGGCAACAACCCGGTACCGAAGCAATTGTTTTGCACCACCAGCAAGTTTGGCCTCATAATGGTGTCCATGACCGTTGCCATGGAAATGTCCAACAGCCATCTCTTCATCTGGTTCAGCACCATGAGTATTACTCTCAGGGTTAACTCCAACGGTAGACTTCTTGCTATACACACTAGTGGCCAATGAGTCCACCATTAGTGTCAGTATGGCAGATAACATTGCTACAAACCCAGTAAAAGGGAACTTGTGCCATGGATTTTCTGGCAAACAACTTGAAGATAACATATCAAAAGAATCTGGTAACACATGCATGAACCCAGTTGCAAGAATGATACCAGCAGCAAAGGCTTTAACAATCACAAAAAGGCTTCGATCTGGGTGTAAAGCAGGGATTGAACGTGTAAAAAGAGGTGCACTTACACCTATCATGCTAGTAACCAAGATAGAGACAATGGCTATTATCTTTAGGGTTAAAGCTCTAGCTTTGTCATTGCAAGAGCTTGTTTCTTCTACACATCCCTCTTTTACTACGGATTCAGCTTGAAGTGTTAAGAATGAAAGGATAATGAAGAAGATGGAAATGATTGAGGGCTTTGGATTTGAAGTAGCCATTGATGATGATGGTTCTCTAGTTATATTTCTTAGTAGTTGGTAATAAAGAGTTAAGAAATAATATATATGTGGTAGAAACGTTTTCCTCACTTGTTTAGGAGGATCACATGCTGTTCTATTTATAGGGTTTTTTTTTTTTTGGATAAAATAAACTCTATTACAAACATTTGAAAGTATTTAAATTTACAAGAGTTTGTTATTTTCTGGGTTTGCTTCCGTGATCTTCATCTTCTCGTTTGTTTTGAACTTGAACTTTATCTATTTGTTAAGATTCTTTATCTGGTTGTTGAGGTTTATCCGTTTGTTGAGAGTCAGTAGTGCCATACCGCCCTCTCAATTGCAATGGGAGCTCATGAACATTGAGATTGTCTCAGAGATTGCAGAACCGTGCAGTTGGGAGTGCTTTGGTGAATGAATCAGCTATCTGATCTATGCTTGAGATGAACCGAACCTGGAGTTGATGTTGGGCAACCTGATCACGCACGAAGTGAATATCCAGTTCGATGTGCTTCGCGCGTGAGTGATAGAGAGGATTGGCTGTTAGGTAGATGGCTCCTATATTGTCGCACTAGAGTGCAGGTGGATTTGGACTCGAGATTGGTATCAAGGCTGCAATAGATGGTGTAAACAAGGTGAATTGGCAGTGAAATCTTTATTACATAGATCAAGGCCAAGAGAGACACCAACTATAATTGAGAAGCACTTATTGTTTGAGAAATAAATCAGTGATGCAAAAATCAAAATGACTGAAGACAATTAGCACAACATATAGCATTCAGAATCACCGCCAGTATTTATTTCACTGAACTTGAGTGGCTGCAGTAGCCAAAGAACATCATAGAATAATTAATATAGCTGGTCCAGAACTAAATCTATGATAGAGATTCCAAACTAATAAATTCTTTCCACTGTTCAGAATACTGAAAGTACAAATTCTTTGAAGCTCCAGATTCATAAAAGGAAAATTAAAACATGTCTTGGTCTTGCATTGTGAATTCTTCAAAATGGATTTGAGAAGATACAATAATAATGATGGCGAGGCCATAAATTATTTCTACAAAGATTGTTTTCTTTCTTTTGATGCAGCAATACACTATCAAAACCACACTGTAATTTCACAAAAAAAAAACACTTTGGCAACACTTCTATCACAGAGATGTTTATTCAGGTTTTACACAATCATAGTAAGTTTTGTCTACATTGTAGAAATAGGATGAAAAAATCATGTCTAATGAAAGACTCACCTGATCATATAACAGTTCAGAGTCAGTGAACGCATACACACGGCGGATATTGTTCTGCATGGCTTCAGCAAGACCATCCATGAGAGCCAAATAGTCAGCAACAGATTCATCCACATAGAAGTCGAGCATCTTTTGCACCTGAATAACAGGAACATATTCAGTCCTTTCCATGAGAACACCAATTCCAGAGAACCAAGAACCAGAGTCCCCATCCTCAGCAACTGACATCCCCTTGAAAAACATCTTCACTGAAAATTCATCAAAATCTTCCTTTGGCTCTTCTTCACTATTTCTTCAATCTCTTTCCACACTTCTTCATCTTCACAACAACTACGGAATTCTTCCTCGTCCCCCTCCAATTTCATTCCCCCCCTGACTAAAATCGCTGAAGACCCATCACTAAAAGCTACTTGACCCTCCATCTTCAACACAAAATCCAGCAGAAGCTGACAGATATTATTGATTGAAGGTGTGATTTATATCAAACTCTGATTAAAACCAGGAAACAAAGCAACCAAAAACTCCCTATATCAGCATCTATTTCTTTACAAATCACAAAGTAAATTGCATATCGACAACATGCAATCTCCCCTAAACTTGAGTGAAACCATCAAAGAATTGATCCAAAAATCCAAACTTTAGCATCCACTCCCCCTAAAACACACACACACAAAAAAAGGATGTCAAACAGTGACCTCAAACCTGCAACTACTAAATCAAAATCTAAAAAACAGCAATTAACAGATCAATCCAAAGCTTCAAACTTTACTAATCACAACCCCTAAAAAGTTAAAAAAGAACCACCCAAAACAGCAAAGATAGAAAATTTATCACATCAAACATCAATCAAAATCAACCCAGTAACCCTTGTGGCTCCCAATCTCTCCACTTACTTCAAAAAAAAAACACAAAAGAACATATCCATACAACAAAACCAACATAAAAAACAATAAAAGAATCAAGAAATAAAAAGGGTATGAATTAAAAAGACAAGAAATAAAAAGGGTATGAATTAAAAAGACAGGAAATGAAGCTTCCATACCATGCTGGCTGTCATTGAATTTAATCTGATGATTCCATTTATGTGTATCCGACTGTGTTTAAGAGGTAAAAAAAACCCTAATCTGACAAAAAATAAATAACAGACCCCGCCTTTTCTTTTCCTACTTCGCTTACATTAAACAAAGATTAAGGATAAGGGGAGAGAGAGAATCAATGAGGAGTAGTACGGGTTGTTGGTGGTGTTAATGGAGCAAGAGAATTGCGAGAAAAGGGCCAGCCTTTATTGTTTGGTTTGCTGGCATTCCTTGTTTTTTCCTAGACTTTTATTTCTAAATTTTTAATTTTTACAAATCTCCAGATGCCGCTGTTTAAATAAATAATAGCCACTTCTGTCTTAGCTACTCACCTCGTACCATTCATGGATTCACTATCCAAGGAATCCATTATATTAATTATTTTCAACAGTTAAAATTATAATTATAATTTTCAATCAATTAAATATTAAAAATACAAAATTAACAAATAATTTAAAAAAAAATCATAAAAAAAATTATATAAAAAAATATTGTAGTAAATCACAATATTTTTTTTAAAAAATTACAAAACTAAATTTTTAACCAACTTAATATTAAAAAAATAAAATCAACAAAAATAATTTTAAAAAATAAAAAAACAAAAATAAAATAAAAAAACAAAAACATTATAGCAATCAACAGTAACATGTGAGGAAAGCTATAATGTTTTCCCCACATGTTTTAGCTATACTAGAAGTCATGCTCGCGCGCTATCACGAGCGAAAAAATAAACATGCTTGAAGGTGTTATAATTACGAACCAGTGTTACATAAATAATAGAAACTGAATGACTGATTGAGCCAATATTTCAAGACAGAAAAAAAATTTAGCTAACTGTCTTAAAATGAATTAATTTGAACTGTCCAAAAAAAAAAGCCTATATTATTCCTTATATATAGTGAACTAATTAATATTTCCAACCTAATTGAGGTTCTGATACGTACCCTTCACAAAGATGAATTAATTTGTGCCATACAATAATAATGTTTTTCTGTAGGAAGTTTGCCCGAGATGATCAAACAGGCCATGAGTCTCTAAAATCTTCAATTATTTGGTAAAATTACCTTTAATTAGGTTTATTCAACTAGATGTTGATGTTTTTCATTAATATTAATAAAATATTTTAATCTTAATAAATCCAAATATTTATTGAATTAAATTAAAAGTTTGATATTTTTTATGAAACGTTTTAACAATAAGCATTTTATATATGGGATTTGTATCTCCTAAATATTAAATCTCGATGAGTCAGCTTTCCATTCTTAGTTTTTATTTTAGTAAAATAATATTTATTTTATATAATTGAAAGTAGAAAAAGTAACTATTTCAATTAGGAATCAAACTTTATATAAAATCGAAATAGTATTTCTTCATATTATTTATAAATACATTTCATATCTTTTCCAGAGAGAGAGAGAGAGAGAGAGAGAGAGAGAGAGAGAGAGAGAGAGAGATTATTTTTTTTTATTGCAATGTACGAGAACAGTTGTTTTAATTAAAAATAAATAAAATAAAATATTTGGAATTTTTACTTTAGAAATAAATTTAATTTGATTATAGATGAAAGTAAACATACTTTAGGGTATAAAGTAGATTTTGAAAGAACTGTAAAAAGTAATTGAAGGACAAAGTTCTAAAGCCAAAGACAACCCAGACTTGTTAAAGTTTATACGACTATTGTTATTCACCCCTAGAATTCGTAATCTGTGGCTTATCTTTTGATACAGGCGTCAAGTGCCACAGCGACCTTTGCTACGACATTATCTGCGTCCATGCCAATATAATATTACATGACAGGAAAAAAAAAAAAAACATACTCAACTTTTAAGGAAAGTCGTACAGGAGACACAGTTTTGGAGTAATAATATGACATGGGAGACTTGACAGATTCTTCCACGAGAAACTAACGAACCATTTCATGCCCATTTCGCCATTAGAGACATGCCGCCAGCTCCCAGAAGTACAGCCATGTAAGACTTAACCTGGAGCTTAATGCTACCCTGCAATTTTGGACCCATAAAATCGGCAGCTAGGAGATCAACCAATGCCATGTAAATCAAGAGTCCAGCAGATGATGCGTTGAGCAAACCAACAGTGATCAAAGCACTAGGACTGTTTTCCTTGTACATTTTGGACAGCGCAATGCCAAGTGCAATCCCGAAAGGAGTTGTTACTGAGAAGAAAAATGCCATGACTGCCTTCTTGAAAGGCTTGTACTCAGCCTATTTAAATTAACACAAAGAATATATGTTATGCCAATAAAATATCATTGACTGTGATTGTGAACGTGAATTATAAGAGTTTATAGAGGTTTTTTGGGGTTTTTTTTTTATATAAATTACCTGGAGAATGCAACCACCAAGACCCATTCCTTCAAACATTTGATGGAAGCAAAGAGCAGCTACAAGGCCCTTAATTGTACAAGTGTTGCTTGAGGCTCCAAGAGAGAGGCCTATCACAACTGAATGCACAATGATGCCCAATTCTAAAACCTGCAACCAGCCATGATAGCTAAGAATATGGCTGCTAAGAATTCATGATGGCAACTTATGAAGTTAAGAAGAAAAGAAAGGATCAAGTTATTAGAAAACATTGTATTTCTTCTAATATATTTTGAATTAACTTCTATATTATTACATATGTGTGTGTTTGTGTTTTTTTTATTTATTTAATTATTATGTAATGGAAGATGACCGTCCCGTCCAATGTTTAATGAGCCTTCCGATAAACAAAATAAAAATAAAAATGATGAATATAAAAAACTATAACCTACCTTTCCAGCCATTAAAATTAATAATGGCCCTATTTTTAACAAATTGAAAAGTTACGTAAGCCATTTGTTATATACAAATTAATTAAACAATATCACTTTAACGCTAAAACAAAAGAAACATGTTATTAATAAAATAATTTACTAATGATCTCTCTTTTTCCCCATGATCTCACTGACTTTATAATAAATGTTTAGGTGACCATATATATATATATATTAATTCATAGGGGTCAATTGGCCATATTTCACAATATAACTTGGCTCCGTCCCTTGATCGACCGGCTCTTATGGATATATTTGTTAATTTGCACTAACTTAATGGAAAGAGTGAGCTTCGAGATTTTTATTTACTATTGTGTGACCTAGAGATCATCTCTATATATAATCACGACGACCATTTATTTGTCACTACATAAATTTTAAGTGGAAATTTATTAAATGGTGTTTGAAAGCGCCAGTCATAGTGGAAACTTATTTTTCAAAAATTGTTACTACAGAATAGCTAGTCATAGTGGAAATTTATTTTTCAAAAATTGTTTTTGAGTCCAAAAATAAATCTAGAATTCTAAGTGGAAATTTGGTAATCTTTTTATTTTGAAAAAAAAAAACCTTTTGTTTTTACTATCTATTAAAGATTGTCTCCAAATATTTACTTACTTATTTATTAATGTATTTACCTATATCAATTTAAAGAGGGTTTTTACAGGGGAATAAAATTTATATTTAAATATTTATTTATTAATGTATCTACCTATATTAGTTTTATGATATTATACACGTACAGACATTAATAATCCAGTCTAAAATGTATTTCTAGAAATGAATAGTTTATATGTGATATAAGAAATCAATAAAAATTAATAAAAGGATGTAAATCAAGTTAAATAAAGAAAGAAGAGGATAAAAAATTTAAATTATGAAATGAAATAGTATAAATATGAACGGTTTTTCACATCCCATTATACTTATCAGGAAAAACCTCAATTTTATTCCCAACGAGAAACTTTTATCAAATTGATCCTTAACAGTTCGAGTGTTTATTAATTGCATCTTCCTATCCCTGTCTCTTAATACTTTCCATTTAATTTGCATATTTATGAAACCAAATTGTTCCATTTTGAAGAGAGTTTGAAGGGAAAAAAATTGCAAACATGAAAAATAAAGGACCCAATTGCAAATTGTCTGAAAATTCATGGACCCAATTGACTAATACCTTAGGGGTTAATTTTGTGATTCCCTACTTGTTAGTATTCAATTTAGAAGCATATGATTGAAGAATAAACAAAGTCATGAAATCTAACCATGGCAACAACCCGGTACCGAAGCAATTGTTTTGCACCACTAGCAAGTTTGTCCTCATAATGGTGTCCATGGCCATGGAAATGTCCAACTGTAGAAGCCATCTCTCGATCTGGTTCAGCACCATGAGTAATGCTCTCAGGGTTAACTCCAACGTTAGACTTCTTGCTATATACACTAGTGGCCAATGAGTCCACCATTAGTGTCACTATGGCAGATAACATTGCTAAAAACCCAGTAAAAGGGAACTTGTGCCATGGATTTTCTGGCAAACAACTTGAAGATAACATATCAAAAGAATCCGGTAACACATGCATGAACCCAGTTGCAAGAATGATACCAGCAGCAAAGGCTTTAACAATCACAAAAAGGTTTCGATCTGGGTGTAAAGCAGGGATTGAACGTGTAAAAAGAGGTGCACTTACACCTATCATGCTAGTAACCAAGATAGAGACTATGGCTATTATCTTTAGGGTTAAAGCTTTAGCTTTGTCATTGCAAGAGCTTGTTTCTTCTACACATCCCTCTTTTACTACGGATTCGGCTTGAAGTGTTAAGAATGAAAGGATAATGAAGAAGATGGAAATGATTAAGAGCTTTGGATTTGAAGTAGCCATTGATGATGATGGTTCTCTAGCTATATTTCTAAGTAGTTGCTAATTGAAAGATTTTGTCTTGCACTTATCGGTGCATGTTGCCTCCTTATATATAAATTTGTCTGCATCGTTATTGTTCATCTCAAATGTTAAAATAGTAATTATGGCATGTTCTATGCATATATGGTTGCATAATATACTAGGAAAAAATATTGCCGACTTTTGCTTGATATATATATATATATATATATATATATATATATATATATATATATATATATATATATATATTGATTGAATTTATCTGGACTCATCTCTAATGTCAACAAAGGAAAGAAAACAAGAACATGGGTTTTTTTAGAGACTAACAATAAAGAAACTAATGTTTAATAATACAAGAATTTGTCATTCTTCATTGCTTGTACGGAAATTTTAGATATACTTCTTTTGATAAGAATATTAGCAAAATGTACTAAAAGTTAGGAAAATTCTAATTTGTGTTCGTTGTGTTTATTACCATGAATTTTCATGAATCAAGTTTTGTTCCATTTATATTAGAACTCTAATATAAAATAACTATTTATATCCGATTCAAAAGTCTATAGATATGTATTTTAAACACACGAATCTTACTTGATTAAGTTTTAAATATCCATAACCCGACTCTATTTTTTTTTTTGTATTACTCTATATAATTAAATATAATTCAAAAGTTTAAAGTTTCGGGATGACTTGGGTAGTATCTATAATCAACCTGAAACCCGACTTATTATCGTCTTAGAGTTTTACTCAATCCAAAATTATCTATAAAATTTATTATCTATTTAGATCGGGCTAGCATTTATCAGGCATGGATGAAATTAACATCTCTAATTTTAATGTTTGACTTTTTATTTTTTCTTAGAAAATGAAATTTAAATGATTAATTGAGGCGTAAGACATTGGATTCATCGTTATTTAAAACGAAAAAACAAGTTGAGTGTGATCTTGTGACTAGATGTTTTTAATTTGTAAGATAAATATTCCAGATAATGTTGGTTGAAAGGTCACTAACTAAGTACTTGCAATTATTGCCTTAATTAATCCAAATCAAATAGTCTCCTTCCATATATATATATATATATATTATTAGTCGTGGAATCAAGAAGTAATTAAAACAAGTGATGTATATAGTACGGGGCTACGGGCTAATATTCGTCACCATGTTATGTCTTGAGTTGACTTCAACGGCATTAATCTCACTCTCTCTCTTGTTTCCTATAAAATGACAATAGATTATCAAGACACGAGCCAGCATGTGTATGTAGCAGGAGGGCTTGTGTCCAAATACCTCATGAGTGAATGTATTTTGCCATTTGATTACAGGTGAGTGTGTGATCCTCGTGGTTTCTTGTGTTAATTGTGAGTTTAAACCAGATCATATATATAATAATAATGATTAGGCTAATTATGTTGCCAAATCCGAAACTCACATGTAAGAACTACCTAGAACTAAATTAGAAAGTATTTATTTTTTATATGTAAAAACTAGATCGAAATATATTATGATAAACCTAATATTTAGCTTTAATTAGTGATTTAATTAAGTAGACAAAAACACTTCATCGTACAAAACATGTTAATAATTAGTGATTTAAGTGTATCCTTAGAATTAGTTTAGTGTCGTATGTGAATAGGTTCTAATTTTTTATTTTTTTTAATCCATCAATTTATATGGCCTCCTAATTAAACCCTGCTGGAACCTATTCAGTCACACAGGATGACACCAAGCCAAGCCAGCCATTGATCAAAAAGTTTAGCTATTTGATCACGAGAGCATCCGTTTTGATCATTTGAAAACTGCAAATTGCTCGATCATATCTACTGATCTACCATGCGGCAAAACCCATGCCGCACGTTGACAATGATCTTGGATGGTGGTGGTATCTATCGATCGTTAAAGAACTGAATTAGTCCCTTTCATGCCGTCATTTTATCAGAGATCATAACATTGATCTAGTTAGGGCTCAGTACTTAATAATGTGTAATTAGTTACGGCTTAGTACTTAATTAATAATGTATCATTACGTACGGCTTAGTACTTAATTAATAGTGTATCATTAGGTACCGTTCAATTTTAAAAGGGTTGAGACTTGATAATACCCATATTGGAATCAATCTCAGTGCCCTGAATTTTGGAGCATAAATATTGGGATGACGAGGATTTGACAAGAATTAGGTTGGCGATAAAATCATTGTATCTACGGATTTGTACTTCATATATATGGTTGTTATTGATAGAAGAGAAGACAGCATTTGTGCCTCATTTAGCCATTTAAGTTTTTGAATTACAATGATTCTTTTATAAAATATTAAAATCTTGATGTATAAATAGTTATAAGTTTGAATTTTATTATTTTATTTTAATTAATAAGATTAAATATAAAATAATATCACTATGTACAAAGTCCAAGTCAAGAGAATTAACAACATATCTTCTTAAAACTATTTACACAAGTTATTATGTCACAT
Organism: Populus nigra; assembly: GCF_951802175.1. Lineage (NCBI taxonomy): Eukaryota > Viridiplantae > Streptophyta > Magnoliopsida > Malpighiales > Salicaceae > Populus > Populus nigra. The sequence goes on from NC_084867.1 coordinate 12,567,453, forward strand.
TAAAGAAGTTTAAAAAGATTGTCATCAACTCACCAATATTCCCTTTTCCACTTTCATGAGTGCTATTATTATGCATATGAGAGTAGTTGCACTAACCATGCTTGTCTTAATTAATTACTATTGCATCTCAATTATGCATTTCGAGGCATAGGGTGGCAATATACTCTATTTATATTGGTCTTATTACTCTCTCTTTCGTCTTATTGGAAAAAAAGAGAAGAAGATCTTACGTTATATCAATTGGACGGATGTGACATCTATAGTTTAAGATATTTAAAAATAAAATATTCAAAGCTTTTTATCTCTAATAGCTGAAAATATCATGAAATTGCCGAGAAGTACAATTTTTTTTTTGTTGTTTATTGAATCCTCTGTAAAAATTAGAAGTCATAGTCTATTAAATTAATGATCGAAGACAAAAAAAAAAAAAAAAAAAAGGAAAAAAAAGGAGGGGGAGGACCCTCATGCACGTTTACAATAAAAAAATCAAAGGTTGTTCTAAAAGAAAAACAACTAAATGATAATATATATATGCACACACTAGTTAGGTGTTGTGTCTGCAACTTGGAGCAAACTTTTTTTTAATAAAAAATATTAAAAATATCTAAGATTTAAAAGTGTTAAGTTTATCAACAAACAAAAATCTAAAAGTTTTACATCTGATTATAATATCAGACTCAACGATAATATTAATAATAATATATAATTTGTCTGAATAAATTCATCTATTTTTTAATCTATTCAAAAATAAATTTATGATTTTTTTTTAATAATAATTTTTTTAATTTAATAATAATAATAATAATAATAATTTTTAAGTTTACTCTTAAAATCAAATTTATGGTTAATATTAAATTTTTTTTAAAATTTATTAATTATTATATTAATAATAAAAATAATAATATTTTTAATATTAATTATAATAAAAATAATAATATTTATAATATAAATAGTTAGGTCTGCACACCGAACTCATTAGCCTTGGGTCTGGACGCCTAACCCAAGTGTTCTTGGGCTAGGCTGTGCTGCAAAACTCAAGGGATTTGAGTCTAACACAAATAATAATATTAGATATCTAGTAAAAGATTGGCAAAAAACTAAAATTTAAATTAAATTAATATATTGACGATAAGTACTTCACTTAATGAGTTAGTGCGTATATTATTGTATATGCTTCAAATAATCCTTATTTAAAGTGTATTATTAATAAGTATAATTTTTCTAGTTTTTACCAAATATTCACATGTTATATAAATATGTTGTTAGGTACCTCGCACCCTCGAACTGGAAAGTAGATGTATAGATGAAAATTCTTGTTTAAATTAATTTTTATATTGAAAGTATTGATATTATGTTTTATATCACCTGAATGTTAAAAAATTTTGAAATGTTTAAATTATTTTTTTGTCGGGTATGTAATTAAGAACAATGTCCTTATCTTAAATAGTAATATAGTTTTGTTGTATTTATATTTGAATGTGTTTATGTCCTAAGAAATTAATATTATAGTGAATAAATTAGTTTTAAATATTGTATATGAAATTATACAATGCTAACTCTATATATTTTATTCGGTCTCTAATTTTTTATAATTATAATACCTTCATACATATATACTCAGTAAACCCATGGCAGCACGCAATCATGCCTTCTATTTACATTGAAAACATGTATTAGAATCTAAATAGTTTAAAAGTATTATAGTCTTTTAAAAATATTATAATGAATCAAAAGTTTATATAGAGTTCGTATTTACGGATTGGGGGATGAAATTTATAATGCGTACAGCGAAGAAAAAGCAAAGAAACAGAGAAATTCATTTAGGATGTAAAAATGGCTGGGCAGTGGCTCATCAAGAACACAAAAAGAGAGTAATGGCTGACAAAGCTAGGTCCACTGCCAGTTAAGTGGTTCTCTGTAGAGGCCTGTAAGCTGAGGACAATGGGTCTTATGATCATGGAATTAGTTTGCTTTAGCTATTTGGGCCTATACACTGCAGTCTTGAAAAATCAATGTTTTGATGAACATCTCGCAGTTTATTTTGAAAATAGTTTATTAGTTGTTATTTTTTAAAATATTTTTTATTTATAAATATATTGAATTAATATTTTTTATTTTTTAAAATTTATTTTTAATAAAGCATATCAAAATAATTTAAAAATAAAAAAAAATATTTTTAAAATATAAAAACAAATATGCTATTAATCTTTACCGCTGAAGTCAAGATGACATTAACTATGTCAAACGATGCAGTCTCAAAATCTATAGGAAGGTAAAGCACGAGATCTAACTTAAGGAAAAAAAAAAAAAGGTTTCAAGGCCAGTAATGTACAATTCATAATCCAAATAGACGTTGGTAATTGAAGATTATTGTTTGCAAATCTAAACAAAACACACACACACACGAACCAGGTGATGAGATTATGTGGGTTTTGGCTAACGTATAATTCTATTTTTCTAACAAAGAACGCAGTATTCATGTTCTTAGCTACCTGTAGGCAATTAACAACGTTGGGAAGAACCCTTCAGAAAGAATATTTACTGACAAGATCAAACCATCCTAGCCTGGACATGGTTAATTGTTATAGTCCTTAGATAATAGAAATTAAGTCCCAATTAGAGATGGAGAGATTAAAAAAAAAGAAAAATTCCTTTTGCTTTGTTAATGATATTAGAGTGTCCTTGGCATGGGAAGTTTTCCCCACAGCTACTAATGCCCCACTTCTCCTCTGCCCCCTTCACCCTCCTCTCCTTGCATTTTTAGACCATGAGAATTGAGACAAAAGGGAACACGATATTAGAGATGGATGGACATTATCGGTCCGAGTACAAACAAGGGGCATCTAATAGCCAGAGTGACTTCGATTCTGCCTAAATTTTAGAATCTAGCTCAAGAGTTGGCTAGGTTACAGCTATTATAGTCTACAAATGGGTTATGATAAATGGGTTATGATGGTCCACACCAATCTTATATTTTATGAACTTCAACATCCATCCATGGTTCTTCGGTAGTTCCACCCAAGATTTCGATTTCATCCACTTTGCTGTTCCTGCTCATTCATGAAAAAAAATTAAAATCACTAGGTCATCTTTTGGGACTTCAAAAGCAGAAAGTGAAAGTTCAACGTCTAGAATAAAAAAGATAGTACTAATGTGTTCCCTTGTATATAATTCTTGATCCATCTCTTATACTATTCTTAAATTGAAAGCTGAAATTGTACCATGTCAATGTCTTGATTATCTGCTCCTCTACAAAGAAAAGTCAGTTCTGCTAGATGTCATGGGCACCCACTAGTCCCAATACGAATGGAATAAGGTTTCACTCTCTCTCTCTCTCTCAAAAAAAAAAAAAAAACACCAGAATTATGAGGTTATATTTTGGTTATATATCAAAACTTTGAGGTTTAAAAAGCTTCAAAAAGCAAGACATAATCATTCCTACCAAAATGGGTTTAATATTTTACACTATACATGTTGGTTTGATGTTTCAATCTCCAAGACCTAATCAACGGGATAGAAGGAATAAGGTTTAGTGGGAGAATATGATGTGCACCATCTTCAAAACCCTAGAAATAAAGGGTTTCCATCGGTTCCCTAGCTACTTTTCTTTTTCTTTAGTTTTATACTTTCGATCTATTGCTTCAACTTTAGTGGCTTTTTAACTCAGCCATGAAATGAATGATGCCTCTCAAATATCATATCAACCCTAGCTTTGGTTCTACTCCACTACCTTATATCCCTACCAAATATCCATTTCCCTAGAGTAAAACCAGTGGCAAGAACCATCAAAGTTAACAAAAATTAGAATATGCAAGAAGTCATGAATGTATTTGGTTCGCTGGCTGGCTTTCTGACAACTTGTCATTAATTTGACTATGGGGGTCCTTATCTTTAGAGGGAAACGTATGTTGAGAGAACAAAGGAAGCAACATCATTTTTAAGGTGCTGGACCATTAGGTGCTTGTGCCCTAGACCCTCATTAATTTATACAGCATGCATCACAAAAGTTAGGGTTCATATCTTGGGCCCATTGCCCTTAATTGAATCCATAAGTTATGCTTGGCTTTTTCCATCGTCCATCCCCTTCAAACCCCACGCCGGTGCAGGGGACATGGATAAATCTTGAAGTAGACTACTTCAATGGCACTCTTTCATATATATATATAACAGTGGACCCTAACCCTAATCAAAGATTAAGGACAAAGACATGGGCCTAGATACTGGGATCCTATTTTTGTGTCCCCTGGGGCCCATTATGAAAGATTTGACAAATAAAATTGGTGGGGCTGTATTGTGCTATGTCAATTTTCAGAGTACAAATTTTGATGCGAGGAGTTGGCATACCAAAGTTAGATGAGCTAATAGCTTGTCATGCTAGCCTGTTAAGCTGTTGCCCTCTTGATTTGGCCATGTTTTGTCAAAGAAAAAAGTTATACTAATCCACAGCTAGCCTCCTTTGAAGTCGAACAAAACACCAATTATATCTCCAACTTTTCATTTTCGCATTCACACTAATCGACTTATTTAAGTTAATTAGAATTTTCTTACTATCAATTAATGCCTAAGTGCCCTTGTTTTTGGTGTAGAATGCATAATTGGTAATGTCAAAGATAATCAATATCAATGTACATTGCACGTTACATCAACTAATTAATATGTAAATGTTTATCAAGAGAGGCAAGACTCTGCTTCTAAAGGGTTCCTTTTGAAATAGGGCATGATGCGTGGTGTATGGGCATTGAATCTAAAATCTTACCCTCTTGCTGTCATAATTGAATTTTAAAGGAAGGTTGAGGAGGGAGGGAGGGAGGGGAAGGATCCGCACACTTGACATAAGAATGTGATTCTATGATGTTGACATTTTTATTTGCTTTATTTTTTCTATCTCTTGGTCAATCATGACATTAAAGAAATTAAGGCAAAGCAAGCAAATAGGGTTTAGTTTATTTACAATATTAAAACTTCTCTCAATTCGAAGGAGGCATGAGGTGGTTGGCTTCCTAATTCTTTCATTGGATATATATATATATATATATATATATATATATATATATATATATATATATAAAATAGACATTGCAGTGATTTGAGATAATAAAAGGCATTAGATAAAAATTGAAGATTAATTAGTCTTTAGCAAATAAAAGCACTCCAGGAGATAACATCTCGTGACTTTTATTAGGGGTGATTATTTTTTATTCGATTTAGTTTTTATTAAAAAAAATAATCAAACCGGGTTTTTTAAAAAAAAGAACTTGAATCGGTTCAAATTGACCGATTTTGATTCGGTTATTTTAGAAAAAAAACTAGTTCAAACCCATTTCGATTCGGTTTTTCAGTTTGGCTCTGTTTTTTTCCAGTTTGGCTTGATTTTTTTCGGTTTGGGTTCGGTTCAGTTTTTTCGGTTTCAAACTTATAAAATCAAAACCAAACCAGTCGGTGTTTTCAAAATTTTAATCGGTTTTTTTCACGGTTCGGGTTTTTCAGTTATTTTTTTATTTTATCTGTTTAATTGGTTTTTCAGTTTTTTTGCTCACCACTAACTTTCATTGACAATGTAATAATCCAATTTTGGATTCCATAAAATTTTCTTGTTTGTTATTTTATCTTTATTCTTCTTCAAAAAAATCCAAAACAATTAAGAAAAAAATTTAAAATTCAAAAATATATTTTTATTGGATCAACCACCTTTTTCCATAAAAAACGAGTTCATTGGGTTAATTTTACCTGTATTATTATTATTATATGTAACAAAACAAAAATTAACAATGCATGAGATTTTTTTTTTTAACGAAATACTTGGTCCAAGTAATTTTTTTTTTTTGGATGGCTCCATATTTTTTGCCATGTTTTCTGTATATAAATGTCGTATCTCAAACTGGCTACAAAAGCCATTTACAAGTTTGAAAAAGAAAAGAAGAAGAAAGGAAGAAAGCCAGTATAATAACTGATAGTTTTTTCAGTTTTTCTTAAGATATTAATTTGAAAAAAATAATTCAAAAAATACTAAAAATATCTTAATTGTTACATTTAATAGTATTAGTTCTGAACTCTTAATTAGATTTAATATAATATGGCTTATACTAAATTAAAATCCAAATCCATTTCAACCCTTAACAAAATCTATTCTTTGATCTTATATTGCCACGTCACCAGATATATGAAGCATCCTGTGTATCTTATCACACTAAAGCTAATATCTGTCAACTAGGATCGTGTAATCAATTTTTAGGTAAAGTAAACCGTAGCTGAATGATTAATTAAGAAGTGATTGAGTGGTTCATAAGATCCAGGTGCACCGACTTACCATGCTAGTATCCTCATCGTAGCAAACCTCAAAAACTCTCTCTCCTCTCGCCTCCGATTCTCTCTCCTCAAAACTCACAAATCGGCCACATCAAGCTGCCGGAACACCATAGAAAGACTCATATCTTCCTCGAGAGCAAACCCCAGGTGGTTTTTATCGACTTCTCCCTTTTATATTACCTGGAAAAGGCTACGATGTCTTCAGCCACCCGAAGTTTCAAATAGTCGATTCTCTCTCATCAGACATCAACGGTAGCCACCACTACCATTATTGGAATCCTCTCGCCGAGATATACCATAATCTGCCCTTTTAGCTTGCAATCTTGCTAAACAATCCCACCGTCCAACAGCGGCCACTCACAAATTACACGTGTCGCCAAGGGTATTTTCATCATTTTTAGGGAAGTTCAAGGCTATTTCGGTCTTTTTCCTGTACAGTGACACTCTGATAATTTTGGGGAATTTTAGGGGTATTTTATTTGTTTTTTTATACATGTTTCTGTAATTTTTTTTTTGCATTTTGTAAAATATCTAAAATAAATATAATAAAAAATGATGATGCGAGTCTAACACCAAGTTTATTTCATCTTTGTGCGCGGGTCCAAAACCCAATTCTCAAATATGAGTTATGTATATTTTTAGCAATTTCAACATAATTTTTTTTTTTAGGAATAAACTTTATTCCTCGACATATTTTTTTTTATAAAAAAAGTCAATGTAAAAAGTTTTAAAATAAATACGGATTATGTCGGCTGTTTTCTTTTATTTTTTTGCAACTTGGACGTGACTCTCATTTTTAGAGTTAAACGTCAATATTTCGACAAGTCTTATAATTTTAGGGATTGATGTTATTTTTCAATGAATCTCTTGTTTTTAGAGACCAATATTAACCCTTTCAAAAAAAAAATTGCTAATAAGCTCAAAATATTATAACATTTGAATAAAATAAAAAATCACAAGTAAACATAGTTTTTCACTTGAAAAGAATAATGTCTACCTTTCCTTAATCATAACTAAATCAGTACCTAAATCTTTGAAATATTTAATTTGAAATTTTTAGTTTCCTCAAATTATTTGATGACAATTCTAATAAAAATTTTATTTTTTAATTAATCTTTTATTTTAAAAAAAAATTTAGAGCCACCGTCATGTGTTTTCAGACAACAATGGGATGTAAACAACGACAAAGGATATACAATGAAAGAAGATGAGATTATTCCCTTTTCTATTGAAGGAGGTTTGTCAATCAGAAAAACAAAAAATAAAATTGAAGTCGTAACCTTTCATAGGGTCGGCAAGTGGTGCATGTAGTAGCTGCCAATAGTGACGATTATATCGTCAATTACTAGCCAGCCAACCCGTGCGAGTTTGGCCAATTGACATACATCTCTCTCTTCCTCTTCCTCTTCTTGTTTTTTTTTTTTTTTTTTAATGACAATTAATAGATATGGCCTCGTGCATGTCCCACTACTTGCTATGCTTCTAGTCGATGAAAATAGATGTCATTACCAAGAATTCTCACACACCAATAAAGGATGTAGATCCTTTCCGTATATCATTTTTTTCATGTGGTCCAACCACAAAAAAAGAAAAAAGAGAGAGATAAATAATGGATACAATATATTTCCATCCTTATATAGAATATATACACCTAGTAATTCTCCCTTTCTTCTCACGATTCACATCTAAATCCGAGGCCATCCAATTACAAGTTGATGCTACGGGGCATGGTCACAAATGGGGTGCGTGGAGTTTGCTAGGAAAATGAAGAACCTTGCAAAATAAATTGAGATTGCCTTTCGGTGTGGTGTACGTACAAATGGACCCAATATATGACTTTTGATTGATTTCTTCATGTCCTTGTTTTATATTTGGTATAAAATCACAAATTAATGCGATATGCTATGGTGGTTGTGATCCAGATAGTAAAGATGTCTATTATTAGCGATGATGATATCGATGAGTAGTTGTGACAAAGCTTGCCCTACGCTAAGTTGTTCATATTTGTCCTCTTGCCCCCACTTTCCCTTGATCCCCTCTTTTCCAAATAGTGTGTGTAACATGATGTCCTATCGTTTCCACATCACTTGATCTTGAAATCCCAGGCATTTCTGAAACTAGAGTTTTGCAAGTGGAAATAATCCCTAATATATCCCACAATTAAAAAAAAATGAAATTTAATCTTAATTGTTGGTAAAAGAATTGACCATTTAAATAAATCTCAGTCAAACTTCGTTCAAGACTAATGCTGGCAATAACTCTTCTCTATGTAAAATTTCACAAATATTATTTAATTATTAATGGGGTAATTAAGTGAGAGGTTAACATCATCTCAGGTAGTTCTAGAAATAGAATAACCTTCCATTGTCTAATCCAAATCGGAATCAATCAACTCTTTGATAAATCAAGAAAAGAATAGCATGTTCATGAGAGGGATTGATTTTGTAAGTTTTTTTTTTAATAAATTGGACTATCATGCCTATTCAAATTATGAATTGGGTCAACATCTTTCTATTATTTTTTCTTGTAATTTCCACATTTCAAGGCCTATAAAATATATTGGCTTCATGTATCATACCCTAATATACGTGTGATACGTGCGCATAGGTGCCGGGGGTAGGCCACATCAAATGGGCTAAGGCGTCGATTAATTAAAGGAACAATTGTTTGAAAGAATAACTTGAAGTTCTATCTAGAACAAAGAAGATCGAACCTCTCTCGATGATCTCTTAGGCTTAGACATGAATAAAATAAAGAAGTTCCCTTTTTCTCAAAGCAAGAAGTGTACTTGCCTTGAGGTACTATTCTCTCCTTTTTTTTAAAAAAAAATATGGGTTAATTATTCATTATAAGATATGCAAATGGGTCAATATCAAAATGTGATTGTGTGGAATCAATCATCCATTACATAATTAAAAACAAAACGTGCTTTTAAGATAAGAAAAGATACTATTCTCTCTCTTTGGCTAATATGATAAAGTTTGAAGAGAAATGAGCAAGCTAGAAATAGATTAATGGATGCATGTACTTGCAACCCCAAATGGATAGGATGCTCTTCAATATTAAAATCGTATGCCGGTCATAGAGGGACAAAAGGTCTCAATTTGGTAGGTCCCATTAGCCCAAATCTCCATCATCAAATGTTGCTTTCATGTCCTCCTCACACCCCCATAAATCAAATTTGGCGAATTTTATACTCTTTTATCTCAACTTGGACTCAAAGGATGGAATGGAACTACTTTGATTGAAACAAACAAGGTGGGTGTGGTGTGGTGTGGTGTGGTGCTACGATAAGATAAAAGCAAGAACAAACACAAGTGATGAAAATGATACATAGGATGGCTTCACTTTTGTTCCATAAACAATTTTGTTAGTTTTATGGTGATTAGGTCATCCATCATCATGGCATTGGAGGCGGATTCAAGTAACACGAAAGGTTTTTTCTTGAAAAAAATCAAGATGATATTTTTTAAAAAATCATTTTCATATATTTTAAATTAAAAATCATTTTTAAAAAGTAATATTCACCTTGCTTCATGCTATTAATAAAGTTGACACCAACTATTAACAAATAAAGGACACCTTTGAATTTTTTTAACAAGACAATGACACCGGAAGTTTCTATACAAATCTAATGATGTGATAACTCCCACCTTTCCCCCTACTTGCAATCCATTGTATTATAGAGATGGTGAGAGTTGATAACTAGCAATCTTTTGATTTTAAGTCTTGCCTTGCCAACAAGAAAGTTTTATGAGATGAATCTGCCTAGGAAAGTCGGATGGGAAATTTAGGAAGTGGGTCTAGGCCGCCTAGACGGCATCAACGAGGGTAGGTGGCATTGATCCACAAACACATTGACATAGTTGGATTTATTTTGTTAATGAAGCAAAGCTGCCTCTATTAATTGGAACAAAATTGGTAGCGTTTTCTTGGGGTCAAATTTGTGACATCAAATTAGCAAATTGACTTTATAATAATTAATCACAAGACCTACGGTTTTAACAAGTGATTTAGTGTGATCAAGTTAACCTAATCTCAATTATTTCTTAACATGTGATGGCTTTTGGATACAACGAGGACCGCCCCACCATCACAACCCACCCAAGAACTTTGTGTGGTTAGCCAAATTATTAATGATATGAATAGCATGGCACCGCTAACTCACCTTGAAAGCAATAATTTAGTTGGACAAAGGAAGGAGAGCAGCATCTTGTCAAGGTTGAAATAAGTAGAAAAAGAAAAGCAAGGCGCCATGGTTCATGTAGGTAGGAGTACTTGTCATGGGGAAACGACTCTTTTTGGTTGCCAAAAAAAACTAGAAGGGCCAAATGTTTAATGTATATTTATCTGCACACAACCAAGCAAGAGTTTCAAGGGTCAAGAATGTGACAAGACTTGGACGAGGAAGCAGGCATTTTACACCATGATAGTGATTACACGTGTCAAATATACAATGACAAAGCAAGAATTATCACTTGGGCCCATAAGCTTTTGTCATTATTAAGAAACAATTAGAAGAAGAAAAAACTAAAATCAATTAGGTTATTTTCCCTGTTACCAAAACAATTAGGAGCAGCTTAATTAATCAGTAAGATTTTAAGTTGGTTATTTATTTATTTATTTTAGGATCATTAAAGGATTACTTCATTGTTAATTTATAATTTTTTAAAATTAATTGAGATACGTGTAAATACTGATTTAAACACTTATAATTAAAAAAATATTTAAAGTAATTAAAGGTGGGTGTCATATGTATTACCCAAAACCACGTATTTGTCGGCTTTGCACCCTCTTTGGCAGCATCTATCTCTCCATTGCATGCCAAGGAGATTTTAAGATTTGAGGAGGAACCAAAGGCAAAAACGACAT